>NC_134283.1:4080455-4397273 GCF_949628215.1 Phalacrocorax aristotelis | reverse complement strand
AAACCAACAAGAGCTGCCTCCAGCGCCCCGCGTTCACCACACGGTGACACCTTCCTCGCTCGCTCCCTCGCTCGCACCTCCCCTCCCCGCTCCCAGACCCACACCACGTCCCTCCCAGGCACAGCAACTCCGCCGCACGCCAGGAGCCCCCGCTGCCCCGGGAGGCGGCACTAACGGAGCACTTCAGGTAACCGGGCGGCTTTGGGGCTGCGATGGGAGACACGGCGGTAACCGCGCTCCGGCTGCCCCGGGGTAACGCCAGGCCCGCCGGCGGGGCGAGGCCGCGGGCGCCCGCCCGGGCCTCTCCTCAGGGCGGCCGCGGCCCGCCCGCCCCGCGCCCTGCGGCCGCCCCGGCGCGGCGCTTGCTGCTCCCCACTCCCCCGGAGGCGGCGGGGCCGGCGGCGGCGGCCTCACCACGGCGGTGAGGTCCTGCACCGTCTTCGGGTCGGTCTCGGCCATGGCGGGCTGGGGCGGGCGCTTCCCTCACGGCTCCGCGGCAGCGGCGCTTCCGGGCCGCGCCCCGCGCCTTCCGCCGCCGCCAGCCGCGAGAGGCGAGGCCCCGAGGGGCGTCATGGGAAGTGTAGTCCGCCCACCGCGGGGCCTGAGGGGCGGCCGGCACCGGGGGGGCGCGGGCGGCGGCGGCAGAACCTGCCGAAAAGCCCCGTCTCCGGCCGCCCGGCCCCGCCGCGGCGGGGAGAGCCGCCCCCGGCCTCTTCCCCTTCGCCGCCGCTGCGGGCGCCGCGGGCGGTGAGAAGTGGGGAGCCCCGGGCCTCCCCTCCGGGTGTTGCCTCGGCGTGGGAGGCCGAGTCTGGTGTAACAGCGCGGTGCACGGCTGCGGGGGAAGGGAAGGCGTTAAAACATGGCTTTTTTCCCCCCGAGCGTGGAGTTTACGGGTAATCTTACACTTAGAATGAAAGCTTTCCTCACAGTGAGATGTAACAGGTCTGCTCCTGCTCTTAAAAAGTAACTTTGCAAGCTGGGGAGATGACAAATATATTTCCTCAGCTGAGAAACAGTGCTGTCTGCCGTTTTATCATTTAATTTAAAAGGGAAAGAGCGGTTAAGGCTGGCCAGCAAACACGTGCAGGTAACCTGGCTTCAGAAAGGGGCTCGCTGGAGGCAGGGCAGCCTTGCAGATAAGCGCTGGGAGCCTCAAGTGTTGCGTAAATGGATTGATGGTTAAGGGGAATATAATATTGTGGCATATTGTCTTCATGAAAGAAGGTACAAATAACAAAGCTGCATGCTTTGTTATATATATATGTTATATATATATATATGTTATATATATATGCATGTATATTAAATTCAGGTCTGCCACAGATGAGTGACACAGTCTTTAAGATACTCTGAAGCTTCGTAGGCTGGATTTTCGCAGTGGGGATAGACCCCGGATAAGCGTTTCCTAAGTGTAAGTTCATAGGCTTTTTAGACCAAAACTTGTAGTTTTTGTTTGTGACGTGAGCGGATGTTTACACAGCTTGGTTATTGTGTACTGAGATTGGAACTGAAGTTAACAAAACCATTGAATTTGTCAATGAAGAACGTTTTCCATTAGCAGCAGATGATTCTCAAATGTCACATTTCGCCTGAAAGCCAATACAATGCGCTGACACACTCTGCCTTATCCCATAACTGGTAACAAATGTGAGATGCAGGGCGTTTGCATTATTAATGTGCCTTTTGGAGCACTGCAGTAGTAATAAAAAACTACACGGTGCCAGTTTTGGGAAATTTTGTTGTCTATTCAAAAGTAAATATGGCTTCTAGGTCTGAAAAATGCTAAGAAATTAACTCCAATTTATTTGTTTGATGTGTTTACCAAAGGTGGTTGTTTTTGCAAGTGCTATTTTGAATCACAGAAACTATTGCTTTGAAAAGGCTGTCTCTTGGTCTCCTGGTGCACGTCAAAGTGCAGATCTCTCTGCTCCCCGACTGCTGCTGTGAGCCCCGTGGCAGATGGTGGTGCTTACTGGGGTGGGCTGTGGCTGCTGCCCACCCACTCCAGACCCCAAAGGATGCGGCATAGCAGTGTCTGTCCGGGGACCGTGTCGTCCCCCGCATGCTTTTGAACAGGGAGACAACACGGCGCTCAGCGGCACGGGCTCTCCCCCGTGTGCGGGGCTGTGTGTTGCTCGGTCAGGGGATGCGTGGCTTCCTGCAGGGAGTCCAGCAGATGCAAACACAATGGGGAGAGACGCCCACGGAGCCGGAGAGGTCCGACAGGTATGCTTGTGCCTTCTCGCTCCGAGCTGAGGGTGATCTTAATTCTGTTGTGTGTTCTTCTGGCAAAACTAAATTGCTGCATCCCATTATCTTCTTAGTATTTGCTATATAGGAAGTGCAGGAAAGAGGGGAGCTCTCAGGAAGCCGCTTCACATATCAAGCTATCGGAGGCTGTTTCTGGCCTCCTGACGCAGTGACAAAGCTACAGCCTGTAGCTGGATGCCTACCAGGAGAAGACACATGGTCCAAGGCCCACTCCCTGCAGCAGTTCTCCAGGAGTTTCAGCAGGTGACAATGCACATGCGTTATTAGTAGTCCATCATTTCACAAGAAAAAACAAAGGATTGGCCTGATTTTCCAGCATTTTTCTTGTAGATGATTTTGTTGCAGCTTGATCTTGAGAGTGAGTCATTGCTGATTTGACTTCACCACTTTGTGACCGTGTGAGCTGCGCTGACCCTGGCTGGACACCAGGTGCCCACCAAAGCTCCCCTGTCGCTCCCTTCCTCAGCCGGACAGGGGAGAGAAAATGTAAGGGAAGGCTCCTGGGTCGAGATAAGGACAGGGAGAGATCACTCACCAATTACCTTCAGAGGCAAAACAGACTCGACTCGGGGAAATTAGCTTAATTTATTTCCAATCAAATCAGAGCAGGGTAATGAGAAATAAAACTGAAACTTAAAAACACCATCCCCCCACCTCTCCCTTCTTCCTGGGCTTAACTTCTCCCCCGATTTTCCCTACCTCCTCCCCTGCAGCGGCGCAGGGGGACGGGGAGCAGGGTTGTGGTCAGTTCAACACGTGTTGTCTCTGCCGCTCCTTCCTCCTCGGGCAGGACTCCTCACACTCTTCCCCTGCTCCAGCGTGGGTCCCTCCCACGGGGCGCAGTCCCTCAGGAACAGGCTGCTCCAGCGTGGGTCCCGCCGTGGGGTCACCAGTCCTGCCAGCAAACCTGCTCCAGCATGGGTTCCTCTTCACAGGGTCACAGGCCCTGCCAGGAGCCTGCTCCAACATGGGCTTCCCATGGGGTCAAAGCCTCCTTCGGGCATCCACCTGCTCCAGTGCGGGGTCCTCCACGGGCTGCAGGGGGGATATCTGCTCCCCCGCTGACCCCCACAGGCTGCAGGGGGGATATCTGCTCCCCCGCTGACCCCCACGGGCTGCAGGGGGGATATCTGCTCTCCCACTGACCCCCATGGGCTGTGGGGGGATATCTGCTCCCCTGCTGACCCCCACGGGCTGCAGGGGGACAGCCTGCCTCACCATGGTCTTCGCCAGGAGCTGCAGGGGAGTCTCTGCTCCAGCACCTGGAGCACCTCTTCCCCTCCTCCCTCACTGACCTGGGTGTCTGCAGGGCTGTTCCTCACTTCTTACTCCTCTCTTCAGCTGTAGTTGTGCAGGCTTTTTTCCCCCCCCTTCTTAAATACATTACCCCAGAGGCACTACCGCTGCTGCTGATGGGCTCGCCCTTGGCCAGCGGCGGGTCCGTGTTGGAGCCGGCTGGCGTTGGCTCTGTTGGACATGGGGGAAGCTTCTGGCAGCTTCTCACAGAAGCCACCCTGTAGCCCCCCACCCAGTCCCCAAACCTTGCCAGGGAAACCTCATACACCATATTGTTACTAATTGTGGCAAGTTAAGATGAGGCATGTTATAGGTTCTGCTGGTGCCTCCTCTCCCTCAGACATCCCAGTACCATGTCCCACCTTAGGGTAAGGACAAGCCCTAGAGGGTTTTGTCGTATCGCTTAAAATGTGCGTCTGCTGAACTGGTGCAAAGCCCCTGTTACGCAGGGTCAGATCAGACTAAATAAGATGATTCCTCAGGCCGTTAAGATTTTTAAAAAGTGTCGAATGGATGCACGCATGTTCTCATAACTTCGGGACTGTTTTTTTCATGTCAGAATAAAATATTTTCATTATTCATTTGCGTCCTAGCATGGCACAGTTAAACAATGACTCAAAATGTGCAGGGTTTTGTCTCCTTTTTGAGACTGGACTGAAAGAAAATGCTATGCACGGAGGACTGGTAGGATTAATGGTCCTTTCACAGTCATGTTCAGAGATTACTAAAACAAATGGAGCTGTAGAAGGCTGACTTCTCCTGCTAGCTTTTTACTGACAAAGTCTTAATTAAAGTATACAGAGAAGGAGGAGCTTAAAAATTTACAAAGAGCCTGTTGCTTTCTTCAAAATCAAGGGAAATTTACAATGATTAATTTAAAAACAGTGAATGAAACTCCTTTAAAATGTGGGGATATGTAATTCCGAAGTAGAACGGTTGGGCCTCACGCAGCCCTAAGTGATGGTCGGGCTTTGTACAAAAGCCGGCAGACTTTCTGGTTTCCAGAGAACTCGAAATGAACTTTGCCTTTGTGGAAGCCTGACAGGCATTTCTGGTACTGGCGTCTTTAGGTCTGATTCAGTTCTTGTTCCTTTGGTGACGTAGGCTTAGGGTTCAATATAATTCTCATCAACTAACCACTTGAAAAAGGCTGTTAATTTAACAGCTTATTTTTGTGCCGGTTAATGCCAAAATCCCCTTAAGTAGTTAAAGCTGCAGAATTAATTGTATATTTGTTGTTAGGCTTCCTTTTCAGTAACCATGACACAGGGGTTGGGAGGCAGCTAATGAAACCTAAGTTTAAAAAAGCAGAATAAAATTTCCCAAAAGTAATTTTTGCAAAGACAGATGTTTTTGCAAAAGAGCCTGTTCTTACCAAAAACGCTCGTGGATTCTGTTATGACCTCAAATTTTTGTGGTCCTATATTTAAGTCTTTTAAATAGCAGCTCTTCCAGAGGACTGTGTTACTGGTAGAATCCTGGTGCATTAGCTCAGTGGTAACAGTTTAGAAAAGATTATATTATTACGTCTGTGTGTTCTGTGGGACAATAAATATGCGCTATACTTTAATTGCTTTGACCATCAGATCTTATTTGGGCTCCCTGACGACTTTCAGATAATTGTGGTAGTCCTGAGTATTACTTGGACAATGACCGTGCGCTCAAACTGTTGCAGCCATTCTTGCCAGCTCCCTCACTTGAGTGTGCTGAATTTATGGTTCTTAAGATACTCAGCACATAAAATCACAGATATATTTTTTGTGTTTGAGCCAAAGACTTACGATGAAACCTTGAGGATGAAATTTTAATATTTCAATTTCAGCCTGAGTTGCTCATGGCAGAAATTCTTGAGAAAATATAAAAGTATAACAAATCGAACTCATTACTTCCAGTGCAATAACGCTCCTTAGAGGCTGTCAAATATACATGAGGTCAGGATATATGAAACAAAGAACTGTACTTAGAAAACAACTGTCGAGGGAAAAGTAAACTTTCAATATCACGACTTGTGAATATTTAACTGGATAAAGCACAAATTATGGAAACAGCATAAACAGGTTTAGAGTAAATGTGAGTGATTTGTATTAAAACAGAAACAACTCACTGTGCTTTTTTCAGATTATTCTTCAGCAACTAAAACAAATAGCTTTTTTATGAGTAGTTTTCACGTGAATTTTACTACTGTTACAAAATGAAATATTTTTTGCTATAGTTATTTCCCTCTGATAATTAATCCTATATTTTGCACTTTCAGTCTCTGATTACCTTGCTGTTACCTGCCATCAGAGCTGATGGAGGAGTACTTCCCTGGGCACTTCAGGCTTTTTGGGCCATAGGAGGGACGAGAAAGACAAGCAGGGATTCATTAAGAGTGAACAGATTTCATTGCAGAAGGTCAGACCAGAGGAAAGGTAAGAGGTGGATATAGGAGGGATATTATCATATTTCATACATTACCCTTTCACTGTCTCCTTCCTCCTCACTCTCCCACGTCATCCTTGTACACAGGCACTTCAGAATGTTACTTCCTTAGCATTGCCACAAAACCCTCTGTGACTGAGAGGAGAAAAGCTCTTGTAGTCTATACTTTCCTGAAGAGAAATCTTGCTGATGGTCAATGACTGCAAAGCCACAAGCTCCTTCCAAAACTCTGCTGAGGTGCTGGAAGGAGAAGGGCGTTACACTGTTCTTCCTTTAGATTTACTAAGCTTTCAGCAGCAGAAAGCAATCAGAAACAATGCCAAAGTGTGAGGATGCATGGCAAAATCAGTGGCCTAATAACAACTGCTTTGTAATTCATGGTAATGTATGGTATTGCTCACTGGCATCTCTGGGGGAAGGGCAGGAGGAACTGTGCTCAAGGAACAACCTATAAGAGGACAGTGAAGAGATTATAAGATTATACTTTATCTTTAGTGGAAGCGATAGTTCTGTAAGGAAAAGGACAAGTCGTGTGCAAAATTAGACATTTTACTGGTAGAAAAGTCAAATAAATATAGGCACTCTCATTGTCAACAGGTGAGCCTTAAAAGAAATGACTAAGATATGTTTTGCTTCACGCAGCCATCTGTCCTCTGGTAGATTCAGTCTTTGGAGATGTTGGTCAACGAATCCATGATCAGCTCATGTATAAAACAGGTACATGATCCACATGATCAGCATGTGTACAATTCATCTGGTAGCAGTCCATTAAATGCAATAATTAAATTCACCAAGAGAAATGCATGATTGTACAAGAGCAAAAAAGTGTAGTAACTTTATAAAGGTATTTGGATTTTGGTATTTTTTATGTGGGGACATTTTAAATTAAGCATGAGAAAATACTGTGAGATGGGAGAGGTAAGGAAGGGTGGAGCTCAAAGAGAGTCTTGACTTTAAAACTGCGCCTTCCAGTTTTAACTCTGCCTTGATAAAATTTTCATGAGGACCACTGAATCCAGAATCCCATTATTTCTAATGGGCACAGCACTGAAGAATCAGGCTGTGGACTTGTTTCAGCTGAGTGCCAAAGGACGGGGAGCAATTCCTGCTGAAAAGAAAAAGCCTTTATTAGTGTGAAGTTGTCTGAGCTGCTCCTTGCTTCATTGCTACTGTAGCTAAGGCAGCAATAGGAGAAAAGAAAGGGCCATACTCTGCTAACACGAAGTATTGCTGTCCCATCTCCCTTGGGAGGCTCTAGAGATAACAGTCTCTCTGACACCCCTCTCTTTCACTGCCATTTTCAGGTCCATCCCTGACGTGTTGCCCCTTAGCACCAAATACCAGCTGTTTTTACTTTGAAGAATCGGAGAGTCCAACTTCAGTGGAAAGGAATGAGCTCTCTGGATGCCCAGTACCTTACAGGTAAAATGTTAATGAATGTAGAGATAGGAATCTTTCGTCGTCACTGTGTGCAGCGTGGACCATGCACCAAAACGAAATATTTTCTTCTCACATACATTGACATTTATGGCCTGAAGACCTTCATTTTTAGAAACTTGAAGCCCATTTTCTCCTTCAATTGTAAGCATTCCAGGGGGTATCTCATTAAGGTTCCTGAAAAGAGCAAGCATGCCACAGATACAAGGAATAATTGCGTTGTGCTAATTAAATGTAAGTGATTGGATTTTTCCATCAAGTAATTACTAGGAATGTTGGCTGAAATTTTCTTGGCAAAGGGAGGTTTGCAGTGCAGAAAGAGAGGAGCTCTTAATGGACATTCAATTTCTTCTCCAGGAAGAGATGCCAGTGAAATGTTTTGTACCTTGCAGGTTTTGGCTGTGGTGTAGGTGGTTGTTCATGGTGCTTTTTAGTACAGATCCCCACCTCTGTTAAAGTCACTGATGTGCTGCTGTTAGGGGTACTTGAGTGGCTGCTGTTATCCTAACCTAGGAGCTGCAAGGCTCCAGTGAGATATGGAGCTTGTGTACGGGAGCATTGGAAGTAATCTTCGTCTTGAATTCTGGCTTTTCCTGGTGATGCACCTTCAGAGCAGAGGCAGATCAAGCTTTTGTAGGTTGTCCTGCGGGGAGAAGAATTGGCTTTTAACTACAGAGAGATACACTTATGCATCAAGAGACATTTCAGTGCTTTATCCACAAACATTGCATTGATATTACGGTGTTGCTGCTGAGCACTCAAGGGTGGAGGTCAGACTAACATCTGACCCCCTGCAGTGCAAATCTGTTGGTTTTGGAGCCAAACCATTTTGAACTTGCCTTTGAGCGTGCAGTCTTAGTGTTCACGCTCCCAAATCAGGGAAAGGATAGTCAGTAAGTGCTAAAGAACGTATTTAGTTTTGCAGTAGTTTTCCTGAGCAAGGGGAGCTGGAGTTGCGCTTGGGCAGCAGGCTAGTTTACTTGCAGCTTTAAATTGAAATTATAACAAATAGAACACCTGTATGCTGTTTTTGTAGTCTTTGCATTTTGAGTCTAATCAGTCAAACCAGGGAATTGCTTGAAGGTTCACGAGGGTACAGTACAATGAAGTTACTTTATGGTTTAACTCACAGAAAGATAAGCCTGTGTCTTTACAGTTTTATCCTGGTAATTAGCCCTGTCTACTTCTTTGCCAAAAAAAGAAGAGTGTGATCCTGCACGTTACTGATTATCCACAGCTGTCACACGGAATTGCAGGTGCTGAAGCACCTCAGAACATTGCAGGATTGAACCATTTTTCATCTGCAGGCCTAGGTCAGTGTCATGTAGAAGGTGGAAAAACACAGCCTGCAAAACTACAGTAATTTCCTTGGGATAGACACTGTAGGTTAGAGAGTGTGCCAGACACTAATGAAATGTTGGCCAGTTTCTGGTTTAAATACTAAAAGTGCTCTCAGAGATGTTTGGGCTACAAATGAGGTGATAATATTTAATCTCAGCTGGGAAAGTCTGAAGAGCAAAAAATAAATTTAATACAAGGTTATAACAGCAACCTCAGTAAAAGACACAAATTATGTTGTTTTACTCCTGTGTAAAAATCCAGTGTGGGGTACGGGAAGAGAAGTGCTTTGGAGGGTACAGACTCCGGTGGGGTGAGTGGGGAATTTCCATCCAATGGTTGTTGAGGCTCGAGTGCTGTAAACTATATCCGAAAAAAGTGACTCTAACAACATGGTAAGATTATTTCACCTTTGTTTTCCTGAAAAATAATCATTGTTAGTTCTTCGATGTTTCTAGGAGACGTCAATACTGTTATTCTCGTGCCTTCTAACTCCATTCATTGTATTTGTCATTCTGTTAAAAGAGCTTCTGTGCTCTAATGATTATACATTTTTGTTCGAATTACAGCTGTGGTCTCTGTTTAATATATCTCCATGTACAACTTGTTTGCAGAAGTCCTCATTTCTCTCCACAAATATAATACAGTGATTTATTTCCCAGTTTTAGGATTTTTATGCACAACAATGAAATGTTCCTTTAATTTATTTCTTGCCTTCTGGATGAGCAGTTAAGTTTAGGTACGTCTTACCTTTTGAATGTTGACAATTTACCCAGAATTAGCTGAACATTTAAAGGATGACATTTCCCTGAATATTTCTTGAAGGATTCCATGGCATTTCTGCTGCTTCAAAGCTGGATGTATTTAATTATAAATACTTCATATGTGGAGGAGGGTGGGTAATTATTCTCAGTGCCTGTTCCACTAAGACATTTTTCCCTCTGTTATTGAGTTAAAAGAAGTTTGGCAAATCAATTACAAATTTACAACTGCATATCCTAGACTAAAATAAAGGACAGTAGATTTTTTTTTCTCCTTGAAATTTGAAAAGCTTCCTTCCAATTCCAACTCTATAAAGCCAGGAGAAAGACATCATTTGTAAATGGGCAGAGGTGCCACCTGGAAAACAAATGGACAACCGTGGAAGCCAGCAGGGAAGCTAGACCAGAAAAGGGGGCAATTGCATGGTTGTGCAGCCACTGTGAATAACGGGGTAATTATAAAGGCTTTGCAGAATGTGTAGATCTCTAACACTTGATATCCTGGGGCAGTGATAGCCAGTTCCTACTCTGGCTGAATCTGGTGTTAAATTCCCGTTGATTCCGGTGCGATCGCAGTTTGGTCAATGCTGAGCTCCTTTGCAAAATCCACCCACTGAGGAATGCATAAAAGCAGCGTTTGTTTGTTCAGTATCATGATAGGAAAGGAAAGGTTTTCTTTTTGCCTGCAACATCCAGGCAAATACGGGTGTACGTTTAGTTTCCCAAATTACTCATTAGAATGACTTCTTCATTTCCTGCCCAAACTGTGCACCAGTGCTCTCATCACATAGAAATCTGCAGCTGTCTCATCTGTTGTAGGTAGACTTAATATTCCCCTGTCTGCAACATGAATATCTCTGCTATAGAACACGCTTCTTTAAATGTTAGCAACCTTAAAAGTAATGCCTGCGGTTCCGTGTAGTTGTCAATGTGCTAAAAGAGTTTCTGATGATGGACAACAAGAAATAATTCCTCCATGTTCATCATCCTTTTCCCAGTTTTGGGCCACGTTGTTAGCAATTCAGCATGATGCAGAAGCAATAAATACTATTCTGTACCTCAGATCTAGACAGCTGGTTCCCCAGATTTTGTGCAGAACTGTTTTACCACCTGTTTGCTTGGCATACAGCAGTTTGCTGCTAAATTATTCACTTTATTCTGTGGCCAACAGACTGGATGCTTGTGACATGTCAAGTGAAATTCAATCACTACGCCTGATGTAAACAAACTCTCAAGACTTGTGTCTTTGAGGAACGGAGCTTTTGATAATGTGATCGTCTTCTTTTGATAATGTGATCATCTTCTCCCGGTCTGTCTTTAGCACTCCCAAGGGAGGCATTAATAAAGTGAAGGCAAGATCCTCATCATTTAATGGTAGTGCACTCCCTGCCCTTAGGCCAGTTTAGATCAGGCTGGGGTGCGAATGAGTACGGATCAGGAAAGGAAAAGGTAGTTTGCTCACAAGAATCCACACCTGAAACTGCTGGTCCCTGGTGGGATCTGGGGCTTACGGGGAGCCTTTGCAACAGCCAGTGGGGCAGAAGGGCAGAATACATTTGTGCACATAAGCATCATTTTTTTTGTTCAGTAAACTGTGTCGTGTCTGGGGGCAATCACATAGGTGTGGAGTCTGACTTTGGATTTTTGTATCTTCAAGCTGCTGGCGCTAGACAGTATCCATATCAGTTGCTTCAGTGTGGGAGATGGATTTATTTTTTCATCCCTAGAATCAGGGGGTAAGGAATGGGGTGGGGGGTGTACTCCTGTTCCCCTGCTGCAGGAACGGAAGATTGTGTGTTGCAAAAATGGCAAAATGGTACTGTAAAATTCAAGCCTTGACATTTAGATTTCCTCAGGTTGTAAATGTGGCACGGAAGCCACATATGTATCATTTGTTCTACCACACAGCAAGAACTGATAGCACAAAGGAGATTAGATTTTTTTCTTCCAATACTGGGGAAAAAATTTATTTTAGTCCCTTCTCCTCCTCAAGAAAAGCTTGAATTATCTTCAGTAGAAAAAATATAGAAAATTGTTATCACTGGCAAACTAGAAATACCACTAGTGAAAAACAGGTGGTTCTTCAAGGACATTGTAACCGGTAATATGAGGAGCTTCAAAGTAAAAAAAATCTGCTTTAATTATAGGTGGTATCTCATAGTGATGTACCATTCCTAGATTGTCTCTTTTTTGGGCCCCTTCCCTTTACCTGTGAGAGGAATGAGAACTTTGCACCATTTTCCTGAGCCTGACTGTGACAATCCATCTACTAGGTCAGACTATGGAGGAGGGTTTATAGGAAAGATTGCAGCCGGCAGATCTATTCCCTCTAAAGGCAATCCTTTGCGAACAGAAGCTGGGCCAAAAGTGTGCACCCTTTGTTGCCATGCAACAGTCGGGCAGAACCCCGGGTACCAGGTACAGCTTGTCCATCATTTTGTGGTTTTTCAAGATCCTTTTCTAACGTGGCTACCAGAACTGCGAAGTCTTCCAGTCCCTGCCTCAGCCGTGCTGTAAAACAACTTCCTTACTCCTACTTATTAGCCCCGCACACACACATTTAAAGATCCTGTTAGCCTTTTATGCTACCACACCGCCTCAATTTATACCTTCGTTTCAGATTATGTCAATGCCGTTCTGTCTCTATTCATCATCATGCAACAAGATCTCCTCACATGACCTTAACAGCAGATCGGTCCTAACATTGGACTTGTGTCTCTGCTAAAATGAATAAGACTGTCGGTGCAGGGAAGGCAGTTAATCCGTGGCTATGACAAAATGTCCACTCATCCACATTTCTTCTGTTTCTGTTTCCTATGGGAAGCTGTGTTCTTCACGCTGGATTTAGTGCGTTATATCTGTGACACAGTGCTAGGAATATGTTATAACATATATATGTTACGATTTATATCCATGCCAGATACGAAGAAGACCAGGTTTTAACATCTTGATCTCTTTTCCCAATATAATTGGTAATATGAGTGGCTAATATTGAAAAGAACCAGTTCTTTCTTTGTGTTGTTAAAAACTGTATAAAGACGTTGAGAGGGTGTGGTAATCGAGAGTTACACTTGTCTGCGTGTGAGAGAACGTATCTGTTCTTGGGTCTCAAAACACTGCCTATTTTTAGACTGCATTGATAGTACACAATTATTTTCAGTTCTTGGATCCAATACATTTCCATACGTTCCCTTTGATACTCAATAGTGAATGCTTATTTATGCAGTAAAATGCATAACAATATACAATATCAAGCTATAAAAGTGTATGTAGGATTGCTGCTATAATCTCCCGTTGCATGTATATAGTTTTGTCTAGTTCCGTGCAAAAATGTGAAGCCTATGCCAAGCAGAAGGTTCTTGAAAGGGTCATAGAGTCATAACCCTTTTGGAAGAAACAACCAGCAAGTTTAAGAAGTGAAATTAAACTTTAACAGCACCCTAATTGCATGGCAGTAAAATTGAACCCTTATAATTCTGGTTACATTATCTTAGAAATGCTTTTACTGAACCTTAAGCTGTAGAAGAAATAAATCCATTAGAAGCCTAACCTCAAAGGGACATGAAGAGGTCATCTTTCATTTCCCTGCTCTAAGGCTACAGGGGCTGAAAAATTTCAAGCGATGTATTGTTTCAAAAATCGTGTGTGCATGCACGACTGCCAGGGGAAGAGTTAAGGTTATGCACTTTAAGATTCCTACTTTCAGATGTCAAAATAAGTAACTTGAGCAGGGTCAGTAACACATAGTCATAGAAGTAAGAGAAAGCTGGAAACTGAGAGGAGTCGCATTTTGAAAATAAATTGGAACTGGAAAACAATCCTAGAAACAATGTGATAAATACTTCTGAGTCAATACTTGTCAACGTGTTATTTGTACACATTGTGATTTCATTATTCAGCCAGCCGTGAATAAAACTGGGCCATCTAAAGCTAGTGGTTATTTTCCTCCACTTTCCATAATCAGAGACTGTTGAAATTAAACCAGTGCAGGGCTAACAACGTAGGCTGGCTGTTTTACTTATTGCTTCTGCTCGGATCTGCACCAGTAGTGTCTGGAGAACACAAGCAGTAGCAGACTCAGGGCACCTGTAATTATTACTGCAAATTACTAAATTGACCTTGCCAGAAAAAAATCGAGCAAAAGTTCTCTTGTTAATTAGTTTTCTCAAATGCTTTTGTAACTTGTTTGTATAGGATGGAGATAGGCCAGATAAAGAAAAAGCAGGCACCGGAGAGATGCACTTAGGGTGGTAAATGATGGATGAAGTACTGTTAGGAATTGGGGCGTTGCGTTTTTACATGTACTAATCTGAGACACACCACAATTATTAGGTGCTGATGTCTTAAGAAAATTGGTTTAAATGTTCTAAAAATGTTACAAAATGATGGCAATTAAAAAGGACTCATTTCTTCATTACAGTCTGCAAGTGAGGGTTCTGCTCTGGTGGCAAGGAACTCGTGGAATATTCTTGTTTGAGTTGGTTCATCTTGGAATAGAGCAGTTTCCCTTATTTGCCGCTGGCTCGCAGATTGCACCACAGGTTTGAAAGCAGCATCTCCAGGTAATACCTGTGCTCCTGTGGGAAGCAAACTTGCACTGCTTTGGGCCTTAGCCAGCACAACTAAACGTAAAGGGAAAAAGCTTCACAAAGCAAGAGAAGAAAGGGTCACCACATTGTGCTTCTGACCCGCTGTTCAGTTTCTGTTCTGTGTGCCGAGTTGCACGTCTGTGGAATGCTGTTGTGCAGGACAGTTTGCAAGATACTATGTTCATAAACTATGAAATCAAGTTACTGATAACACCCTGGGTATGTTTGGAAATGCCAGAGGTTCAAAGGATCTTCAGGTATCAGAAAAGGTGGACTGATGAGGTGGTTTTTTTTTTCTTTTAATTGGCATTTCTCATAATCCCAATGTGTACTGTGTTCAGTGGTTTAACTTCTGGGGCCACAGGACTATGGGACCATTTGGCCGGGCTGTGGACAGCAAGCGCTGGTGGTTTGGCTGGATCTGGAAAGCAGAAGGAAGAGGAAAAGCAATTCTTTCATCCTTAACATCAAAGCCAATGGCAACCATTGATTTAATGAGGAAATCACTGCTACTCTCAGGAGGAACTCTAGGGACAAAATCTCCTTTGCTCTAGAAGGATGAAGGAGTTGCTTCATTTCACGGTTTTGTGTGTTTAATTTTCTGCTCTGCCTTTATTCAGAGTGGAGAATGTGGAGTGACTATCCCTGCTTTTCCATACTGCAGTCATTCTGCCTCCTTTGCATGACTAAGAAAGGGTAGGATCATCTAAGCCCTGCCTGCTACTGTCTGGTGCAGAACTGAGGCAAGGAGCTGCCCAGGTGAATGTTGAAGCTGGTTTATGCTTGCAGCAGAGTCCTCCTCTTGGCAGAGATTTCTAGTGCTTTATCAAACTGTCTGGCCGCATCAGTTAATTGCTTGTTACAAAGTCATATCGAAGTGCTTAAAGATCGCAATGCACTTGTTAATTTGATTCTTTGAATAGTTTAGGAGAGCTCAGTCGTGCTGGGGTAACGCGAAAGCAATCTTACAACGTACCTGAAGCACGCATGCCTGCCAACGGCAAGGGTAATCAATCAGTGTGTTGCCACCACTATCGATGTAGTCTGAGATGGAGTTTGACTTGAAGGAAATTAAGCATAACAGAGTGATAATAGAATGATCAATGCTGCTTGCTGCAGACTTTGCATGTGCATTGAAAAGGAAGATATTTTGTCGATGCTAGCCACAGATGTGTAAATGAGGTGATAAGTCTCACCTGAAATACAAAGCTAAAGAGAAGCGACTGGTATGGTAAAGTTAACACTGGTGCTTTCCTAACAAAGCAAGAAAAACAAGAACTTTCTCTTTCAAGAAAATGTAGATAGTTCTGGCTGTTGTAATGAAATTCCTATATCTCACCATTTGAATCATGGTTCCATTTTCTCTCATAAACATTGATGGTAAAGAAGGAACTGGTGGAGAAGCCATATTCCCCTAGCACTTGAGTAGCCTGGGCTGTGATATAGATACCTCTGGGTTGTGAACTAGAAACCTGTTGTCATAAAACCTCTTCCTTGTTATTAAAAGACTGCTTTCAATGGCAATAAAGCCATCAGTTTGGGGCAAAGTTTTTCTCTTCAATGGGATATTCTGTAGAAGGAGCCTTCCTTCAATAGCAGAATTTGTGGTGAGAATCATGGGCCTCAGCTTCATCTAGCACAAAGCCTTTTGTTCACCAGCATGTTCCTGAATTCTGATACGAGGAGGAATACATTTCTACGTGTCTCACCTTGGGAGTGCTCCGCAGTCAATAGGGTTGGTCCCTGAAGCAGGCATGTTTGCAAAATTCTGTTTGTGTAATGCCATTTTGGATTTTTATTATGTTAATAGTTCCCATAAGGGAAAATGAGACTTCTGAATGTCTGATGGCTTATTGGATCTAGCATTCATTATTTATTCTGCGTGCTTTTATTGATGGTTGTTGCTGAAGAAGTATCCTCATCCTTGTGGGTTTCCTAGTGCTTTTATAGAATGTCAAGTTCTTGGGGAATCATTAAGGAAATCTTTAGGGATCTTCATCTATTTCCCATCCTTCCACGCATGTTAGAGTTTCAGTGTCACCATAACTATGTTATTTTCAGCATTTTGGCTTGCTGCAAAGACTACAGGTTGCATTTCCACACCCTGGCTGTTTTTCCCAGCCATCAAGGACCTTATTCACAGCATCTAATCCACTCTCTGAAATGTTCTGAGCTACTTTCCTCAATAATATCAGATGATGAGCCAGATAATGGGATTGCCATATCCCAATCATATGCTTTAAAATATCTTGTGGGTTCAAAATTTCATTATTTTAATCTTCCATTGACCACTCTCTGAACTCTTTCAATTCGCTGAGGCTTTTCTACAAAATTACATTACCTAGCAGTGGCTTGCGTGAAATCTTTTTTTAATATCCTCTAATAGTCAATAGCTTTTTAATACAAGATTTTGTTCTCAAATTCCTTTTCCATGTAGGAAACTTTTATTTCTTGGCATTACTGTGCATTCAAATACCATGTCGTTTACCTTTGTTCTTCATTTAATGTTACCCTCAGGTTAAACCCATTCACACCTCAGCGGCCACGTAGCTTTAAATCTGTGCAGATACGTTCTGTGGAACTTTTAATTAATTGAATAGATATTCTTAGTGAATCATAGCAGTCTTCTGATCCAGAGTGACTGTAGCAGTCCGACCACCACCTGAGCAATTCAATTTATGGTTTAGATGATGACAATCACTACATCATTGTTGGTGCTCTGAAATTTACAGTCTTTGTCAAAACAGGAAGTTCTGAAGCAAACAGGAAAGAATTGAACTGATATTTGGGTAACCATTTGAATATGGCATATATCATGAATATGAATATATCATTTGAATATCACCAGTTTCTGAGATCATTTGAGTTTTAAAAGCCTGGGTAAGTTGGAATTTTTTGAAGTACGCACAGGGAATTAGGCATTCAGAAAGAAACTCCGCTTTGAGCAAGGACTTGTCACGAAGCCTCTGATCCACCAATGTCCTTCTTAGGTTCTGAGTTCAACCCACTGTGAGTAAATTTCAGTCTCTCAGTATATGACTATGTAGTTCTTCGAAATTCATTGCATTCAAAATTAGTATTGTTGGGGATTCTCTGCTTTTTCCTTTACTTTTGTGAAAGGTTATTTTTAAGTATATACGTTTTCAAATCGGATGCAACCTAAGCCACAACTCTGGAGTGTTTTCACCAGATATCTGGATTTGGCCAAACACATTGTTTTGTATCTGAATTTAGATATTGGTGTAACAGACATTAGACTTGAGCTTTAGAGCTTTGAATGCATTTAGATCCTATTTTTTTTAGAGATCATGCTTTTCCTAAACTTTTGTCTTCCTTCCAGGACATTTCAGTTGAGCCAATGCCAGCGCAGAGCACGATCTGTTGTCATGATCAGCATGATCTTGTTGATCTTGCCTGCACGAGGTGATGTCTTCTGATAAGGGCAGCTGGAAATGAGACTCCCGGCAGCACAGAGGCAAGAGTTCATCTTCTCCCCCACAGTGATCATGCCTTGTATCAACTGAGATACTCAGTCTCTTGTGTTTGTGAAGGATGTGGGCTCCATACCCCTAATTTTTAAGCATACCTTCCCCTCTTGAAGCATCAACGGTAGGTAATAAAAATCTCACAGAGCTGCTCTAACAATCCCATATCTTTGAAATGAGCAAGAAATAGAGTACCACAGGAATCACACTAGGTAGATGACATGCTTTAACTGAGTTGAGTCCTTGAAGGATTAGTCTGGTGATTATGGGAAGACTACAGCTGAATGTCTTTTTAAATCAGGTAATTTGAAATTAACTCTCTTTTCCTTATCTAGTTAGTACAGTCCATTGTTCTGAATTTATGGCTCGGGTTGCTATCTGATGTTTAAAACATTTCCCAGAGTGTCTGCTGAGGAGTTTAATGTCATTTGAGACCCTCTCATTCTTGAATGCTACAACTGCAATGAGATTAGGAAGAAGAGTGGTTAAAATGAGTTTCCAGTGCTAACTCAGAACCTCTCAAAAGAGAATTTAAGAGAGAATTTAATTTTTCTCAAAAGAGAAAATTTAAAAGACTAGAAGGCTGAAAGTGATCCATATTGAGAGACTACCTGCTGTCCAGAGCAAGCATGGACTCCAGCTTCTTCAAGCTGCAGTTCTCTTTGCTTTCCGATAATATGCCAGATGTACCATGAACGTCTCCCAGCTCGAGCATTGCTTGATTAAAAGGGGTTAGAGAAAAGAAATGCAGTGAGAGCTTGCCACTTTCTACTCCGTGCGACTCACCCTGCCTGCCAGGCAAACAGGCAGCAGAGCTATTATCATTCAAATAGCAATGAGATGTGTGATTTAGGTTTTTCAGGTCTCTGCCTTTTATACCCTCATAATGGAAATCATTAGGGATCCACTGAAATATTCCATTTATTGCAGTAAATTTAGATGACTGGTGACATTAAGTGCTGTTATGGGTCTGGGTCATGATTACTGCCAAGCAGAGTCCTGTTCTGGCTGAGTGAGTATGCATTAACTCAAATAGCTATATTATTATCCATCATGGCTGTTGAATAAGGTCCAGTTTTTCTAGCAACAGGGTGGGTAGGAAGGTGTCCCAGATAAGTGTCTGCCTCTTACATCTGGGGACAAATTCAGGATCAAGCCTTCCTTGTTTGCTTGGGTAGATCAAAAGTGTTTGAGCTAATCCAGCCTTTCCAAATTGCACTTTTCTTCTTCTGCATGGTGACTGAGGGCAACGCCTGTTCAAGCGCTGGAGGAGAGTTATTACCTGTGTGCCTAAGAAAAGGAAAGGAAGAGGCAGGCATCTCTGGAGCTAGACAGTGATGAGGTTACAAAGCAAATACGCTCCCAACTACAAACATACAGAATTATCACATACAATTAAGTGTTCTTTTCTGCCACACGGTTGAGGTCCAATCTGTCATGGCAGCCTTGCTCCAGAATTAGAGTGAATCTCAGCCTTTGATTCTATCCTCTCTAGACAGGTTTTTAGCTTGACAGCCAAAAATCAGGTTGCTTACAACATAAATTCCCTATCTTGAGTTCCAAACGCTGGCTTTACAAATTGCACTTTCATTATGTAAAATAAAGCAATTTATATCCATTGACAGCAGATACAATGCTTCAGTGCACACTGTTTGGCTTGATGTATTTGTTAGCCTCAAAATAGCTGCCTTCCAAAGGTACAAGTGCTTGTCCTGCTGCATGATCCTTGTGTCTATAAGCACGACCCTGCTCATCTTCCAGAATGAGGGAGGTTATTTTTAAATTCTGAGTTTAGCCATTTTAATCTGGAATGAAATGCACAGATAAAAGAAGTTAATTTGTTTGTCTTGCTGGTAAACCTCAGGCTTCTGTTATTGTAAGACTGCTTATCAGAAATAATAAATTCATACACTTTTTTCCTCTGAAACACTGGCAAGGTATAATTACATTATGATTTATTTTACAACCTCAAGACCAGAACCTGAAATATTTACTCAGGCAAAATTAGAAGTCAAGGAGAGCAATCAATCATTCACAGCTAGGGAACTGTAATTCTCTCTATGTCTGTTTAGTAGACTGAGTACAGAATAACCCCGTTGTTAGGACCTCTGACAAACGCAAAGAAAAAAAGTCAGGTTTCTTAATTTCTAATGCCTTTTCACTCTGAGCCTTATTAATGCACCTCGCTCTGAGTAACAGTCATAAACAGTAGTTCAGCCTCTCTAATAGCCAGATACAAGGTATTAGTGGAAATGGGGATAATCTGGGACCCCAGTTACCCACCTAAATGGGAGCACTGGGCAAGGCATCCTCCAACTTTACCATTTCCTTCCATGTGGATATGGCATATTGGTGGGATTTCTCTCACTGGTCAGATCTGCTCCAAAAGCTATGAGTTGTGTAAGATTGCGCTTGGTTTTTGGGGGAGGGATGCATTACTGGGTTTGCCCATGATATTTTCCTCTTCTCCAGGCCACGCCAGGCGTTCTTGCTGGCCAGCCGTCCTACTGTGTGTTTTAAGATCCCAACCAGCCACTACAGCTTTGGATGTAAACAGAAAAACTTCTTACAGCATTTAACTGTATGGAGGTACGAAAGTAGATTAGAAATCCGCAATGTGTTCGGGGTAAAACACCGCCCACCAAGGAACTGTTAATGCGTGGGGAAACAAGCTGATTTGAGACCGAACAATTAGTATGTCTCTGAAAGACACTTTAAGAATTATCCCTATTTTCGGGCCTGAACCTTCAGGTAACTGTAAATCAGTATGTAGAAAATGATTTTTCATGTCTAATTCATGTTTAGTAAAAAGATCATAAAAGTCTCCAGGTTCTGTGTTCTTTTAATTGCCAGCTTTCTCACGAAAACTAAGAATTTTCACCATAACTCGTATGTCCTGGTATGTGTTTAGTTAACAAAACACTTTGTAACATCACTGCCTAAGTCTTGACAGGAACAGTCAATTTTTCAGCTTCTTTCTTGAAGTGAATGGTGAGCCCAGAATAATAAAATACGATGGAACTGGTGTCAACCAAAATGATTATTCAATGGAAGTTTAAGTAACTGAGCAGGCAGGTGACCATACCCGATCACAGAATGAGGACAGCTGTGGAGATGTAGGTCATCGCTGTTTAATAATTCCCATAGGTGCTTAGGGTGCCTTTTGTAGCCTGTTAAAAATGAGACATCATTGTGCCCTCTTTCTTGTCCCTCAGACAAAGAATCAATCTCATACAGTTTATTTAAGGAATTATGAGCTGAATCTGTTAGAAGCTGGTGTTATTTATTTCAGGGGAATTATGCTGGTTTACCTCAGCTGAGGATATGATGGATATTTCCTTGGACCTTCCACAAATCACCGCACATACAGTATTTTGGGAATACATACCTGTGAATGTGAATAAAAATTTCTGACTGTGTGGGTTTTGAGATACGTTGTGTGTGGAAGGACTCTGGGCCCCACCTATCAAATATATGCAGGTGCATTTGGGCCAAAACCCTGGAAATGATGCTTTTCGTACCTTTGATTTCAAAGCAGAACATTTGCTGAAATTAGAACGATACATGTAATATTCTGAACAGACCTTCTGCCTTCTGATTCTGGGTCTGTTAGGAAAGACATTTTCCAGTGGAAAAAGCCCAACTATGCTATTTTATACAGGCTACAGGAGCTATTAATCCTCCAAAATGGCTGTTTGCAAACAGTAACGTCTGGTAAATTCTTCCTTACAGCTTTTTTCAGCTGGCCTGCACAGGATACGGGTATAGATGTGCTCGTCCCTTACAGTTCTACAGATGCTGCTCTGGCAAGTGTCATTGCAGCGGTGTCCATCAAAAATGTCACTCAAGAGAAACATTTGCCAAATCTTCCTGCCAGCATGAGCTAAATCATCTCACTGTGGATCGAATGTAGTTCATCCTTGCTTCTCCCGCTCCAGGAAGATCATTAGGGAGCCATAGAAGAGCTGATAACTAGCTGTGAGTGACTTGCAGCGGATGCTAAACTGATAAGAGTTATTTTTTTTACCGTGAGATCTGAAACTCTAGGAACTTTATTAGTTACTGAGGAATGGTTACCCTAATTTTAAGGGACTGGATAGAGGAACTTATGGGAACAGAACAAGCTAGTAAGTGAACCTATGATCTGATTAATAAATATTCCATACTAGCCTTTAGGCTGGAATGCCCTGCGTTTAAATCTACTCACTCTCCCACTTGTTTATGCAATGATGCCTGAGACATGGACCTCACTGAAACTACGAATTAGTAAGAGCCCTCCCCACTGAATGCTGATTTGGTTCATGTTTCCTGAGAGAAGTTAGAAGGCAACATCGCATCAGGTAGCATAAGTGGGATAGGTAGGAGATGGAGAGCAAAGCAAAATAGAGACAAAAAGAACAAAGACTTCTAAGCTTGTTGTAATTTGCCTAATCCTGTTGAGATGAATGTTTCATGTACTTTATTTCCGATAAGTAGTCTTTACACTTTTCTCCTGCAGATTACCGCTCTTTCTGGTTTGTCAATCTATGCTGAGTTTCCATCTGAAAGGATGGACAGTTGTGTGCTGCAAGACTGACAGGAAATAATAAAATCAATTAATTCAGGAAGTCAAAGTCGGTTCTTAAATTTTCCTACGTAGTTGGGTTGAAGGAGGTGTACTGTGCAGACCTAAGAGCCTAGTCCTGCTGCTGCCGGTTTCTTAGCAGATCACTGCATCCATGTGCGAACTTCCCTGTAGGCCAAAAGTGCCCACTATGCACTGCTGGGTCCAGACCTTGCCACAGGGAAGGCCTGACCCTGGAACAGATGAGCAGGAACTTCCTAGGTGACCTTTCCAGCTGTCAGAGAGTCGCTCCCACTGAGGTGCCTTTGGTCCCAAGCAGAGCCGTGAACCCATGCACTGCCGTTAAGATAACTAATTTTAGCAGCTTCATCTGGTTAATTGGGACTCTCAGCAGAACATGTCTGCAGAGGAAGCCTGGAGGAAAGTAAGAGATCACTCGGGTATGAACTGCAAATGTTTTAAAGCTTCACTTTCCCCTGGATAAATCTTCCCAGGAACTGTGGTACTTGTGCCGCTGCCATTCCTGGCTAATCTCCTTCACTTGGATGGGAGGTTTCTTCAGTGCAGGACGATATTTAATAGAAGTGTACAAGACATCTACTTAATACGTGGCATTTTTCTGTTTGAATGATACTAAATATTTTCCAGATCTACTGAAGATATTTGGACATTTCAAAGGCTATTTTAGACCATTTTCATAATTTTCTGCGTGAGCTGAGGGCTAAACTTCCAGATTTTTTGTTGACAGCTGTCAAAGGTCCCTTAAATACTAAAAATCACTTTAAAATGTGCAGAACCTAAGCCACCTTTAAAAGTCTTAAGTATTGTGTAGGAGGCATGTGAGTTGCTCTGTTTGTGTCTTATGTTACCAAGAACTGTATCTATCATTGTTATCTTTTACCCATTTGTCGGAGTGCCACTGATATTTCCAGCAGAGAACTTGGTGAGAGGCGCTGCTGCAAATGTTCTAAATGCAAAAGGAAAATCTGATGCAGAGTTGTATTAGGGGGTTGGCTCTAAATTCACCATTTCTATCATATAAAAAGCTAACATTATTTAAATATCATGCTAAATGAAAATGTATCTATTTCATTGTTCTTCTGAAGAGTGTGACATTGCTGCCTAGTCAAGAACTGGGTATAACCTCTTCCATCAACCTATTCTGTCAATAGTTCATTGGTTCTACATTTAGAAACAGGGTGCCAAAAGCTAAGACTTGAGCGTGCATCTGCTTTGGATTTACAGGCCATCATGGAAACACAGGAAAGAATAAAGAGGCATTGCTGATAAACCGGAATAAATTGGTTTCAGGTTTTGCATCCAAAACTCGGATTGTTATTCTCTTTTGAAACTAATTGAAGGTTGGCAGCCCTCACAGTTATGTGAGAGTGACAATGTGTTTGTTGTAAGGGATTTTTGGTAGAACACGATGTATGGAACCGATCTTGTTGTTCTCTTAGAAGATGGATAAGTCAGTGATGAGAACTTGACATATGCTTTATACTGTGCATTCGAGTTCAAATAAATGTTGACTTGGCCAACAGTTTCCTTTAAAATACACATAAACACTGCTCACAGCATTTTGCTTATCAGTGGTTTGCTAAAGACCTCTTCAAACTTTGCGTCAATCTGACGTGTCAGCCAGTTGTGTCAAACTCTGACGACCAGTGCAACGAGAGTTGCCTGATCTATAGAAGGATTCATTGCTGTTAGTGCTAAGCTGTCAAAAAAATGAACAGCACTGGTGCTTCCCGATCCCTGATGTCCTGTAACACGCGGTTGTTGGAAGCTGCGTTCCTCTGGGAGAGGTGGACGGGAAAGCATTGCTGGTGAGACAGCAAGCGGGAAGCCAGCTTTTGAGAACCTGCAAGCCGTGAATTCTTTTTCCTGAAAAAGAAACAAAGGATTTTGTCCTACTTTTCTAGAGGTTAGCTTTTGTTTAATCTCCCAATCTTCTGGCATACTGAATCACTGACTACTCTAGTAACAACAAACTAGTTAATCCTTATGAAGCATGTAGTGATAATTCAGCCTGAGAAGAATTCATGTCTTACTGCTGCCAGCTAAAAACTTATGTTAAAATTTCTCCTATTACAGAAAAGAAAATGAAACGTGATTTTTTGTTTCTCCTCAATTTTTTTTTTTTTCTTCCAGTGAACTCTCTAATCACAGTGTTCTCAGTTATTTCAGGGATCCTCATCATAGCTGGCCAGTTCTTACTGGGTTTTGTTTTATATTCTCTTAGAGCAGAGCAAAGGTCCACCCTTCTACTTCCTCAGTAAACAAGTAAGAAAAGAAAACCTGTTAATTACAGGTGGTGTTTATGTCTAAAGAGCTGATCTAGCTTCACAGAAATCAACAATTTTAATTGTCTTGGGAAGAAAAAAAGCGGTTTGATAAAAAGAAAAAATCTATAGATAGAAAAAAATCTGCAAGACGTAATTAGTATTTTATGTTGGTAAGAGGAAAAATGATTTTTTTAAAAAAAGGACAGTTTGAGCCAAAAATGTCATATCAACAGTTTCTCTGAAAGACATTTCAGCAGTGTTATGCTAGTGGGAAGATACGTATTCCTAATCTGCCACTTTCTGCTCATTTTCTGCATAATCAAGTCTTCCTGAGACTCCGGGTTCCACAGCAGCAATCATACAAGCTGGCAAAAAGGTAACTTTAAGCAAGTTTAAAAACTACCAGGCCAACAGCCACATGTCTCAGGCCGAGACGTACACTTTCAGCTACTCTCCATGGACCTGCTGTGCTGCTTCACGCTTAGAATGTGATCCCACACAGCCGAGGGGCCTTTCCAGTACATTAATGTGTAAGGAGCAGAGGGGTAGAGAATTGGGTCAGTACTGAGCTTTGTAACTTTAAGTCAGGTGTCAGGCTTGGGTTTCAGCGGGAATTTGTGAAAATGTTGTGTGGTGCTCTCCCAGGGTTTGAATCTGCACATGTTGTCAATAACGTAATTAATGACTTTGCGCTGTTCTTGACGTAGGGAGAATCTACTGTTAAATAGTACTAATGAATAGACCGCCTCTACTATTAACCTTCCTGCCTATTTACTGCCGTCGTGTGGAAGGGGAAGTGGCCCTGTTTTTATCGTTGGGAGCACGGCGCACAAAATGCAGGCTTCCCAGTGCTTCACAGGCAAGTCAGTAGGACAGTGAAAATAGGTGAGGCCTGGTGATGACAAGCTTTAGGACTACAGTTAAAACCACATTTCAAAATGTGCTTTTATGGCAGTGAGACAGCTCTCCTACATGGTACATGTTCTAGCCCAGTTCCCTGTGCACGGATTTGCCTCCCTAACCTTGTCCACTGTGCTTCATTTTTCTCTTTTTAATTTGACTCCTTCAGATCTTCCCGCTGCCTCACTTACTAGCACATCCTTCTGAGATGTTTTAAAAATAGGTGGCTGAAAATAAGAGCATTACATAAAAATGTGGAACCACTAAGACACGTGGAAAATGTTTATAATAAATCACTCTCCCTCCTTTACCTTTTGCATCGACGATACAATGTTGATGGACCTACAGGCAATTAGTGACGCCTAAACCTGTGTTAGACTTCTCTCCAGTCATTTCAGTGGCTTAATGTGAAGGCAAAGTCTGTAGGCCAGACTGGGTGATCAAAGTCATGGTTTTGAGCTTCCACTTCAACGGGACCACACTTGTAGGTGCTTGTCGCTGTAGCATGGTACGGTGATAACCACTGTGTTCAAGAATAATCGTTTTAAGAATTTTATGCTGTACTTCAAATAGCATTGGATATCACTACTTAGTAAAACCAAACCATTGTCAGAAATATGGCAATTGTGGATTAAGTAAATTTAATGTAATATAAAGATGTGATGATGGAAATTAAATCTTTTAAGCATGGCATTTAATCTTTTGCCAATGTAAAGATGTACATTTTCAGTATTCCCTGTTTTCCCATTGCTATTACACTACTGTGCTGGTTTTGGCTGGGATAGAGTTAATTTTCTTCACAGTAGCCTCTATGGCGCTGTGGTTTGGATTTGTGCTGGAAACAGCACTGATAACCCAGGGCTGTTTCAGTCCCTGCTGAGCAGGGCTTGCACAGAGTCAAGGCATTTCTGCCCCTCACCCCACCCTACCAGCGAGGGGCTGGGGGGCACCAGGGGTTGGGAGGGGACACGGCCGGGACAGTGACCCCAACCCACCCAGGGATGTCCCGCACCACACGGCGTCAGGCTCAGCACATAGAGCTGGGGGAGGAGGAGGAAGGGGGGACGTTTGGAGTGATGGCGTTTCCCTTCCCAGGTCACCGTTAGGTGTGATGGAGCCCTGCTGCCCTGGGGATGGCTGAGCACCCCCTGCCCGTGGGGAGGAGGGAATGGATTCCTTGGTTTGCTCTGCTTGTGTGCGCGGCTTTTGCTTTCCCTATTAAACTGTCTTTATCTCAGCCCACAAGTTTTTCCCACTTTTACCCTTCCAGTTCTCTCCCCCGTCCCTCCGGAGGGGAGTGAGCGAGCGGCTGCGTGGGGCTTAGTCGCCAGCTGGGGTTAAACCACAACAGTTACTAACTTGAATTCTTTTTTGGTTTTGCGGTTAGATTTTTTGATCTGGTTTACTTGTGTTTATCTGCAGAGAAAAGGCTGAGGTCTAAAGATCAATTCATTTTACATTTTCTTCCCACCCACCTTATCAGGTTTCAGAGGGATAGGGAGTAATTAGTTTTGCTTTTCAGTATTCTTGTGCACGCTGTATTTGCAGTTGTAAATGACAAAATACTAGCCTGATTTTTAATACTCCTGTAAGGTGGTCCACTTGCTCTGATGCGTTAAAAAATCAAAGTAATTTGTTTCACTAGGATCTCCCAGGTAGCTTTTGAGCTATTAGTCGGAGCTTCCATTCTGGAAAGGTACACATCAGCGATCAAGTCTATTTGCTGCTTTCAGTGTGAATTCACCGTGGAGGAGGGCCGGTCCTGAGACCTCTCTGTGATTGATGCCTCTGAACTGTGAAAGGAGCCTGTATAAAGTCTGTGACAAAACCCGCTGCCTTTTTTAATAGGTGCAAAAAAGCTGAAAGTTAATTTCTCAGAGAGTGCATAACACAGCGTTCTTTTGCTGCACTTTGTCCTGAGAAAGTTACTGTGTCATTTTTCCTCCCTAAAATATTATCTCCTACAGAAAGATATATGTTTGATGAGTTCC
Source organism: Phalacrocorax aristotelis (assembly GCF_949628215.1). Taxonomy (NCBI): domain Eukaryota; kingdom Metazoa; phylum Chordata; class Aves; order Suliformes; family Phalacrocoracidae; genus Phalacrocorax; species Phalacrocorax aristotelis. Next base: position 4,369,932 of record NC_134283.1, on the reverse strand, counting down.
AGCTATAGCTTTTCTCCTTCTCTTCTTCCATTTGGTTGCTTGCAGGACTTTACAAAGGGACATAGAGCCACAGCAAGTGAAGAAACATCTGTGTTAATTAATCAGGCTGGGGGATGAGGGCCAGCTGGGGATCATTATAAATTGCTAGGAACAGTACAGAAGGTTTGGACACCTGGGGAGGCTGGATGGGCAGTGTGCTGGCAGACAGAAGGAAAAGTATTTTCTGTAGAGAATTCAGGTTGGAGGAAATAAGGCAGGGTGGGGGGTGTCTCTGTCAATCTTTAAAGTCAGAACTAGTTTCTCTTGCATTATTTATTGGTTTAGGGTTTTATGTATCCCTTCTGAGTGCTGGAGGAAAACATTACACATGGTTTTTCCACAAGCCGTCCCTGCTGAGATAAGCTGAGGGGGTTAGTTAAGTTAGGGCTTGAACGTATTGAAGGTAGAGGAAAAGCAAGCTTGAAGTCCAGTATGCTGATATCTGCCAATACCTTTATATTTGTAGCTGACCAGAACTTGTGTTCCTTCGAATCCTTTTTATAACACTTCTTTCTAGTAGGAACCCTGGGCTGAGCAATCTGCCCAATGCCACTCGGGTAGTAGCTTGCCTAGCGACTGTGTTCTGGGGTCAAATCATGCCTTTTGGCAATGAAGTGTTCTCCTGCGCTCTGTCAATACATCTCCTATGAGTTATCCCCTACATATACAGCTAAAGGCAAACACTGGAGGTAGTTGGTTTTCTTTGCATTGCTTGTAATATATGGAATAATCATACCTGACTCTGAATACTCATGCCGACTTTTTAAATCTTCTTTTTCCTTTTTTTCTTCCCATAGCACTAGAATACATTCCTGCCCTCTGGGTAAACCTGAGTAGAACTTAACATTAATTTGCAATCTTCTTGCCTTCATGCTAAGCTACCCAAGATATTTTACTGTTAATTTCACAGTTCTCGGAACCCAAGGCAATGTAGCACCTGTAAAGTCTCAAAACTAGTGAATGATGTCAATAGTTAGGAATGAGTGCAATGGTCTGCTGAGCTTAGAAATGTGCTCAGCATTACGTGGGTTTCTGTTACTTGGTCATGCGAAGTATCTTGTAGATCTAGCTGTCATTGTTAATGCTGGGGACAATGCAGACCAAAGCTCAAGTAAAAGGAGATTACAGAAGGGGATATGTGAAGACAAAAGCATGACAAAGATCTCTAGGTGATTCTGGGCAGGTGGTGTAAATCTGAGCATTTGGAATACAAAAGGATGCAATTGATAACCGAGGAAGAAACTAGAAAAGCTCAGGTTGTATTTGTTACAGCAGGCAGGAAGTCCTTTGAGTCAACTGGAAATTACTGCAGCAAGGAGCTTAGCCTGCAGAAGGAATCTGATGGCTTTTAATGGAGTTGCACAAGATGCATGCTTGAAAGCAGGGCAGGGATAAGAGGGGGAGGAGTATGCAGCAGTTAAAGGCAGCTGTAAGAGTCGCTGCCATGTGTGTTTCATAATGAAAGCCTTTCGGCAAGACTTTCAGGGAGGCTGGAGTGGTACCTTCAGTGCCTGTGTCTGTGGTTAAACCACTTGTATACCTTGTGTAAGTCCTTGTATACCTTGTGTAAGTCCTGGAGCAATCACCTGTTGGGCAGCGGTGCAGGAAGAAAGCAGGAATACCCTGTGCGTAGCTTCCCCCTAGAGAGGCGGTGAGGCCTGGCTGCAGGAAGGAGGGAGGTCTTGCACCAATGTTTGTTTGAAGGAAGAAGCTGTGCTAGCCCTGTTATCCGTTATCTCACCTCAGAGGCACAGTGCATCAGAGAGTACGGTTGGCAACCATAAAATGTTGACAGCCACAAACAGCATTGTGGTGATGTGTCTGATGTATTATACATAGTCATTTTTTTAATAGAATAATGGCAAATAAATAAAGTGACCTACGTATAGAGTATATATTCTGTCCTCCCAGAACAGCTTCTGGTTCTAACAGGACAGGACCCATCCATCTGAGCACTGAGCTGCTCCTTTACCTTGCTAAGTAGTGCAGGTACCACTAGATGGCTGTCAGACAGAAGGCGTGAGGACCTCTGGGAGAGCATCCAGGGCAGATCAAGATTCAATGCAGAGTCTTTACAAAGTGATTTTGAGGTGGAGTCTTAACTATCAGAAAGTTTTGGATGGGGGGAGAGACTTAATCATGCTGAATTGTGTTTGTGTGATGAACTGATGTTTTGGTATGGAAAGCACGATTCAGAGGCAGGGTGCTCACGGTCTGCTACGGGGTTTCATTGGCTGGAGACATCTCTGTGAGCCGCTGGTGTCAGGTTAAGTGAACTCTGATTTGGTAGTTCATATGTTGAAGAGACTGAAGGTCTCAGAGGCAAAAAGGGCTGAATCACTGGAGCATTTTCCTTTTTTCAACTTAGTGTTATAATTTGTGTAACAGCATTAGAAGCATATCTTAAAGCTGCCTTGTGATAATACAAAGTGTTTGTCTCAGAAGGCAGTAACAAAACTGAGATGTTGAATAAGAAGGGGACCGGCACAATGACTTGACTGTGGGGGTCCTGTTTGGCCCCTAGTCTCAGGCTCAGGTCTGGCTGGAACAGAGCTGGAACGGAGGCCCTGAAAAGTAAGGACATCATCGGTCTGTGTGTGCTTCACATCCTTGTGGACTGGAAGAGTGGGAGAAAATCTGAAGGCTGATGTCTTAATATTGGTTCAACACCACAGTGGTGTTCCTGCAGATATGGTTTTACACTCATCTGGACATGTGGCACATATGTTGATAAGATGCCTCTTCAATAATTTTCTTCAGTCAGTTAAAGTACACCGAGTGACTGTCTTGGGAGGGAGGCCAGTGCAATGTTACAAAGATATGCTTCACTCCTCAGATGTGCAAGTGCAGGTCGCAGCCGGGGAGATGTTAGCTTGAATAGTGCCTGCCGTGGCACAGCGTATTTGCTGATCCTCCTAAAGCCTATGAATAAGAAATGGCTTGCCCCCGTGTAGCACAAAAAGCAGGAAGGGAAAGAATGAAGAGGATGCTCTTTCTGTGGCAACCAGCAAGCTGTGGAAATTGGAGTAATTTCTTATGGGCAAACCCACAGGTTTCCTGAGGAAAAACCTCCATTAGTTCTTGTTCCTCTAGACCTGCCTTACTGCTATCTCATGAAATCAGGTCATGCAAATACAGTTCCTTGGGACAGTTCCCATGCGTACATTCTGGCAAGGTTAAGCTCTGTGCAGTCTTCAGCTTAGAAGCCACTTGACTTACCCAACGCATCTTGGAAGAGGAAAAGTTCCAAAACTAATATAAGCTTGATTATTCAACAGAAAAGCAGTTAGGAGAAATGAGTGCTATTGCTGTCTTGTTACGTTCAGGGTGCTCCAAGACATTTTGGCTGGTTGCTCTTGCTCTCTGAGTAAAATGAGAGAATCACATAAATATTGGCAGTCCTCAGTGCTGCTTTTAAGCTGGAGTTGAACAAGCAAACAGCTATGACTATGCCAGCTTTTCTCTCAAATAAGCGTGCCCTTAAGGAGCAGGTTCAGCACCTCCTTGTAGTTAAAATTGGAGAGTATTCTCTCCCATGCACAGGAACAGAATGACTGTCTAATAGTGGTTTATGGCTTGGGATATTCCCTGCTGTTAGAGACCCCTTGCTGGCCCCTCTTCTCTGTTGGAAACAGGATGCATCCCTTTTCCAGTTTCCCACCCAGAATCAGCCACCGTGGAAATCTTCGAATGCCTTATGAAATTCCCTCCCTTTTGGAAACGTGGGTGTTCGGGAGCGTTCGGTGTAGCTGTTTCAGAGAGTACACAGACTGTGTTTTTAGGAAGATCAACGTATATATAGAACCACAGCATGCAGTGGTAGGAGTATAGATAAGACTGGAAATACAAAGGCTTGTGTTTGTGTCTGGGTTTGCAATTCTTGTCGACAGGTTGCAGGGGTCACAGTCGAACAAAACTTGTGAGGCCTGAAATGGTGATCGTGGTTGGTGGTAAAAGGAAGGTTGTTCTTTCTCTTCAGCTGTCTGATTGACTGTTGTTTACATTTCAGAATCATTTGATGAAAGAGGAGAACGACAGTGAACATATTGCAGCAATGTGGAAGTGTTTACAGCCTTATTCTCAGCTGTGTAAGTTGGATTAAGTCTATGGATTTTAAGAGTGATACTGATTTACACCACACCTAGGCTGCTCTGCTTTTCTTTTTCCCTTTGTTATCCCAAGCTGAGATACAGAAGCAGGCAGTGTGAAACACAGAGGTCTTCTAAACCCAGTCAGAATCTGTGTTACTTCAGTGAAATAAAGTATAGGCAGGTATAAAATTTAACTACCTTATTGTAATATTTAGTTGCACTTCTCCGAGTTTTCAGCATGCGGGGTGATTCAAACTCTCTAGACTTCCGCAAAGCCAGAGGCACTTAGCGGCTCACAGGAATTATCTGACAACCTGCAAAAACAGGCCTTTGATTTGCTGTTATTTCAACAGTGATTAAGGACCAGCAAACCTATTATCCTGTACTGCTGACACGTTTTGCTCCTTTGGGAGATAATTTGAAAATGATTTATCTGTGTAGTGTTCCCTCAAATATTCTTGCTTCTGAAATGCATTTCTGTGGTTTTGGGTTTGTCTTTCTTTGTTTTTTCTTTTTTTTTTTTAATGCCACTTGTGTAATATCTCTGAGGAATGGACCCTTGATTACAGTTTTATTCAGAAATGCAAAATTTCGCAGACAAAATGACAATTCACAACCTCTGAATCACTTGTGGCACAAACCTTTGACCTTGATTTCCCTTAGGTATCTTTGTATCAGTACAAATTAGTTTAATTTGTTTAAGCATGCATACTTACACCTTAATGAGCTGACAGCATTATCTTTATCAGTTCTGGAAATGGATGTACTAAATCCTACTGACTGCAGGCACCATTCAAGGTATGAACCTGTGTATCGGAGTTACAGATAGGGCTGGTTTCAACCTATGTGATTTCACCTTCTCTTTCCTAAAAGTATCCTGTAAAAAAGCATAGTAATCGTGTTGTGTGAGTCTATTGATGTATCTTGGCTGAACTGTGTAATAATGTTTTTTCCTTTAATCATGAGTGGCTTATAGCTTTTTCGTCTCTCTGAAGCTTTGGAATTTCCTGGAGTCTGTCGTCTTTGAGCTGAGATAATTTTTGTGAATTTCTTATATCAAAGTCTCTCAGAGGTAGAACAGCTCTAAGCAATTTGGTGTGAAACTGGGCAGTTAGGAAAGCTTCAGGATAGCTAGGAAAAAAGTAAAACATCAGACTAATGAAAACTTATGTAATTTGGAGAAGTAGATCCTCAAGGCATAAAGTTTTGTGATTGTTACCTGCTTTGTTGTTCTGGTGAAGAGATTTCAAGAATAGTGATTTGCAAGTGAAATTTTAATTGGAAAATTTTAACAGATCTTTTCCTAAAAGACAGTGTAAGACACTTGAAGGACAGTACAAGACCTGTTGATTGAAGGACATAAACCCATTTCTTTTGTGTTATTAGCATTCTCTGTTCATGAGTGCGATCCAATTGTCTTTAGTATTTGTCTCACGGTACCTTTAAGGTTATGAATTTTCTTATTAAAATTCTTTAACGAGATGGTTTTTCGTATGGCAAATGAACAACTCCTGATATGGGGTTCCAGCGTGGGCAGGCAAAACCAAAAGAAGCTGTGGAACTAGGAAGGTTCTCGGTCAGTGCTGTGTCTGTGCGGGAAGTGACATACACCTGGGTGCGGAGGTAAAGCAAACGGTGGAACATCAGCAAATGATCGTGCTGTTGGTCTGAAATTAAGTGAAACATCATTGGATTCTCACCGAGGCACTGCAAGGGCTTCATTGCCCTGCAAGGTCAATGTAAATTGTACCTCATCTACTTTAGCTTTTGGCGGAAGAAAGATTCTGTACCACTCCATTTGTTCTTACCAAGAATAGTCAGAGTTTCTTGAAAGGTGATGCAAAGAGATCGTTGTGAAGAAGCTGAGGTAAAACCTGTTGACTCGTAGTTAGTGTCTAGCTGACTAACATTTGGCTGAATGCTAGAACTGGCAAGCACGAAATTTTGGAAGATATTATGGATTTATTATATGCATGTATAGAGTTCTATGCTAATACATTAAATCCTAAAGGATTTTTTTCTTAAACAAAATTGCCGGGTATGAAGCAGTAGACCTTTGCATTTAAGATTTAAAAACTTTAAGTGTTGTTTCGGGATGATTAGGTTTTATTACTTAGTTATGGTACTTATTACTGGTGATAGACTATAACTTTCGGAAGAGAAACACCGAAAGTGTCTTCTACAACCCTTCCCTTTTAGACATATGCTTCACAGACGTAGTTCACAGGAAGGAATTTAATACCTTCAGTAAAATATGCTAGAATATCTAGCTTTTTATTTTGCAGAAACAAGACTCCATTTAGGAAACTGGAGTATTATATCAGCCTTTTACCGGTTTTAACTTTAACATGTGACTAATAATTTATTACTTGTAGAAGTAAAAACTTTCTAACCCTCCTTCAGGGAATGTGCTGTACTTTTAATTTCCTTGACCTTCTAGGTTTTCATCATTATTTATAGATCACTGCAATGTATTAAAACAATTTTCTGGACCAAAAAGGGGGATAAAACCAGCTTTCATTAGGAATAAAATCAGAGGAGGCGTGCAGAGTGGAATTTTTATCAGCAGATGTGCTTAATTGTTCAAAATAAGTGCAAAATACTGTTTGGGTATGTTCGAAATAAAAATATTGACCAATAGAAGCTTTAAGTAGTTCTGCTGTAATTTATGCATAGGATATGCAGTACACTTAGTGAATTCTTTTGCAATTTACTCCTAAAATAATGTACTATTCCCTCCAATGAATTTATGTGACTTAAATAATAAACCTGGTAACTTTAATTGTATTATGAATACTAGTGGCTGGATGCAAACTTCAGATTGCCAAAGACAGATGAAAAGCAGATTGCAGGAGATCTAACAGTAGGTTGAAATAATGAAATACTGAAACTATGAAACTGATGGGAGTTCATTACTAAAATAATAATACGTCCATCTGATGCGATGCCAGAGGAACTGATGAATGTCAAAGAGGAGAAACAGCTGGAGAACAGCTGGGAGGTACCAGGGCTGCAGTGAGAATTTGCAGCAATTTGCAGAACCCCTGAGGAAATAGGAGGTAGGTCAAAGCAAAGGTCTTAGCCCCTCAGTACTATTTTGGCATCATAGAAAATTTGCATTTAGTCCGTGATCAAAACCCGTTCACTGTATCTCTGTTCCAAGTCAGACCAGTAATTGGAAGGGTCCTGTACTGCATTTCCACGGGATTCTGTCACTCTCTGTCTGGTGTCCCTAGCTGGTTTGCCGAGCAGGATATCTATCGACTTCCCCAAACAAAGCAGTTGGGGGGTGGGGAGGGGGATGTTTGTGGGTCCCTTTGTTATACGGTAGAGTTGTTGCTATATCAGCGTAGCAATTAGGAGCTTAAAAAGAGATAGAAAGCATTGGTGAGGGCTGAACCACACGGTTTCCCCTGCATAATGGGTGCTGTTCCTCTGCTGCTTCTAGGATTCAGATTCAGTGAAAAGGCTTTGAACTAAGAGAAGCTGGATGCCAGGCACCTAAATTGCTCTTTTAATTAAGTCTGGTTATGAAATGATACGATCTTGGCAACAACAATATCTGCTAATTGTAACTGCTTGTTCTGAATTTGTTACTCAGTTGGGTTACACAGGAACTAAATGTTCCTCTCAACATGTTTTTCCCTCCCTAGTAACACAATGAATCATGAAGGACATTTTCTGTGAAAGCTGGTGCAGCCCAGACTCAGCTATAGGAAGAGATTAAGTTAGAAACAGAAATATATGTTATGGTCCTGATTCTGCTGAAAGTACAAGCACTTACGTCACTGTTAAACACTCACGATTGTTTGTTTGTTTGTTCATTTGTTTTACCACCGTGTTTCAGGACATTCTTACATTGTGTTTTGGAAGAACTTACTCAAGCTTAAATGCTTGACTGAGTCAAGGGTTGGATTGCTGTGAATTTGGATGCCTGTTATGTCCACAACCCCACCTACATCACAGAACCTTTTGGACATGAAGCTGTTATAAGTACTTGGGCAGTAAAAGCTCTGATATTTTTCCAGCTATCTACATGTTTAGAGCAATGTGGCAGGGCTAATTTTCTGTGGGACCATGCTGAACTAACTCCTGAACTAGAAAGAAAACCGTTAATTAGAAAAAGCAAACCGTTGCACTACCTAATTGTTTGTATTTCCAGAGAGTGTGTCAGTGGGCAGAAATGTCTTTTTAAAGACGTGACTATTCTGCATCAGGGCACGCGTTCGAGCCGGGATCAGTCAGCAGGGAGCAAGCACTGTCTTTGGCTCTGTCAGACCAGAGGGACAGAAGTAGACTGTGCTGGGTATTGTGGCAGTGTGCAATTGTTTTTCCTAAGAAGATGGAATAACTGTAAAGAAATACAGATGCTCCTAGAGAAATGCAGGTGGCAGCAGCACGCGTAGGACCCTGGAGAGATCTGGGTCGTGGTCCAGATTGTGGTTGGATTTTGCCTGGTTTACCATCTAAGTAGTCCTATTGTAGAGAATTGCAGGCAAAAAATAAATGCTAATGGTGAAAAATAAAAAGTCAGATGGACCTATGCATAAACCAGATGAAATTCCGCCCTTTATGTGGCAAATATAAATGCCTGTCATCTAGTGTCGGCTTGTTCCAATTGTGTTGGAACATCCCGTCTATAATCCGCTAGAGTTTCTCTGGTTTAAATCATAGGGTCAATGCCAAAGTAAGATAAATCCAAGAGATTAATTTGAGTCACGTGATGCAAATTGTGCCAACAACTGTGCTTTTGTGTACTTAAGCTATGCAGCGCGGCGAGGATAGTATCTAAAAACCGAAACCCCCAAATGCCTGCGTGAAGTTGCATAACTGTGCAAGTGACTGTGTGTGGGAGTTCCCGTGGGAGGGAGGTCACAACGCCTGGAAGTACCCCCAGGGCCCCAGGCTGCACCGTGCTGTGCAAGAATGGGGCCTGCTGAAAACTGGAACTGAATCGTCACTTCACTGAGCTTTGCTCCATCACAAGGTCATGGAGACCTTGGTAAGACTTAAGAAATGGAATAACGACCGCTGGAAATCTGATTTAAAAATAATGTAGGCCTTGATTCGTCTCAGCACGTAAATACCTGCCCGACATTCAGCGTGTCGAGCTTCTGCGGGTACCAAGAGGACCGCTTACAAACTGAGGACCTGTGAGCTGATGCAGGCCCTAAACACACACAGGTGTTTGCACAGACCTGGCCTTCGTGTGTTGCTGTCAGTTTTCACTGGCTGCATCCACAGCATCTAAAAGGTCGACTTGTAAAAGATCATCTAGACTATCCCGTGAAGTAGCATTGTTGACTTCTGTGTAGTCCTATCGCTTTCTTCTGGCTATACCTGGATATCCCAAAAGGGACATCTTCCATTTGCATTAGGAAATCACTCCCACTGCCTCTCTGGCAATCATTCACCTCCTTTACTGTTTATACCTTTGGATACTTCTGAGCTGTCATCTCATTTTCAATAGCTCTATTTTTTTAATCTTTCTTCCAGAGGAGCCATCACCATTCAGAAAAAGATAACACCAACTCTTTTTAATATGTCAATAAGCTTGTTTTTTTTATTCTCCATTATTATTTTAAATAAGTATATGAAAAAGTTTGAAACCTCTTGCTCTCTAGTATGGAATGCTTACAGTTTGCAGACTGCAACTGCATTTCAAGCAAATTCTCTTGCAAACACTATGTATTTTATACAATAGCAGTGCAATTTGTTATTTATAGATTGATCGTCTGGCTACAGGCAAACTTTGAAAGCTTTCACATAGGGCGCTTTTATTTTAAGCTTATTAGTGGCTTTAGCTACAGAATTCAGATTCGTATTGAGGATTCTTCTGTGTGCCTGGTGGATGAGCATTGTAGAAACAACACAGGTGCGTAGCCCTGAAAGAATCCATTCTAATGCTTGGCTCAAGATGTTCATTGCAAGAACATTGGAAACTCAAAGGCAAATAAAATAACAAGTGTATTTGTGCCAACAGAAGCTATTTTGTTTGTTACTTGTTCAATATTGGGTATTCAACAAGATACATGACTGGCAGAGACAAAGTTTATTCTTATTAGTCATAAAGAAGAGTGAACATTTATTATTGAATAAACTCTGACTTTTGACATCCTCAAAACCTCCGGCTTCATAACGATGTGTCGGAGCTAGCTGCGTTGGCTTGGCTGCTTATTATACCTATGCTGGCAGAGAAAATCAGCATCGTAACCTACGTTGTTGCTTTGCTTTGTGTGTTATGTTGATGTACATACATGTATATTTCTAATCCTGTTCTTGGGAATCTTTTACAACCAGGCTTATTTCCCTGTGTAAATGTATTTGATTGGTGATGCTTGATCCTCCAGGATCAAGCTGTCTGTCTCATTGAAGGTGTCGCTTTCACCAGAGCGATTGGCATTTTTTACTCTGTTTAGCCGAGACTGCAATCGTTCATGTTCTTTTCTCAACTCTGAGTAGGAATGGGAGAAAGTGTGGAATATTGATGTTGCAGGAAAAGACATGATGAGAATCCCACTGAGGATGCTGCTCAGAGCCACCATCTGGCCTGGGACGCTCCGTGGTACCATATCTCCATACCCCACAGTGGTCATTGAGATGATAGCCCACCAGTAAGAAGCAGGTATGCTTGTAAATTCAAGCACCTTTCCGGATTCGTTCTCGGCGAGATAGACCAAAGGAGAAAACAGAGTGACAGCCACGCATAAGAAGAGTAAAAGCAGGCCAAATTCCCGTGTGCATCTCCGAACTGTGAGGCCCAAAGTCTGCAAGCCCAAGGAGTGTCGGGCAAGGCGCATTACATACAAGATCCTCAAGGCACGTAAAACCCGTAGCACCAAACCAACCTTCTCCAAATAGGTGTTGCTGCTTGGCCTGTCGTCCTCCTCATTTGAATCATCCTCTGAGAAGATGAGGGAAACATAATACGGTGAAATAGCCAAGAAGTCAATGATATTCAGGGGTCCTTTGAAGAACTGACACTTGCTCCTTGCCTGAATAAATCGGAGGCAGAACTCCAGGGAAAACCAAGCCACACAGATGGTCTCTATGACGAAGATGTAATAGCACTTCTGGGAACACTCGCCCTGACACAAAACAAAAAGAGAAATAAATAAAAGAACAGTCTGTGAACCAGTGTCCAGAAACACTAAGGAAGAAGCAATATGTATCTGCTTGAGCCACTGGTGTCAGAAACGAACAAATCCCAGCTAGCAGGTAGTCGTATGGCAGCTATCTCTCAATGGTGTATAGACAATAACGGGCACGTGAAACATCTGAATGAACAGACATATCTACCTGCTTATTTTTATTGTGTTGCTTCTCCCAGCCTAAATGAATGAAACTCGTCTCTGTACAAAGTCTTGGCATGCAGCCTGTAATTCCCAAGTCCCACTTTCTGTTCTCAAACAGAAATTAATTTAAACTTGACTGGTTTTTAAGCCCCTACGAAAATCAGTTTCTCTTCAAAAGAAATATTAATGTTTGAATGTCTCAGTGAATTTCTGGTGCTGTTCAATGCATGGTGCTTTCACAAATGCTGTGTACCCTGGTGCAATTAAAAGTGGATCAGAGATTTTCATTAAGTCATCTGGATTCTTGGCTCAGTTATGCTGTATATAAAACATGGTTTTTTTCTGTACATGCAAATGTTTTAATCTAAAGGAAAATAAATATCTGCCCAGTGGGGGAAACTTCCCTTGAAGGATCCTCTCCCGCTATTGAGGCCACAAGCTACGAGCAGCATTTTCTTGTTTTGTTATTAAGGAAATTGCTTTAGTTGAACTACCTTGGATTCATGGTTTTTATTTTCCTGAGCCGAGCTTAAAAAATGAAACTGCTTTTGGCCTTCCAGTGAAACGAAGAGGCAAATGTAAATTTAACTCATAATTATTTGGGTAAGCAAGAGGCTACGTTGAGCTTTGCCCCTTAGTGATGGGCAGCCCCTAGGTTACACCCACCCAAAGAGTGAGCTGACAGATGGGCACGTCGCTTACAGGGACTGGGGTGTACATACTGCCTCCTTCATATGCACAAGTGTCTGTATTTCAACTGGTAGAAAACAAACCAGGTCCTGCTACCATTTTTTGCCTTTTAGGAGATAAGACATAGCAGTGAAAGCAGCATGTACTGCTTAGCAGCTGGACACCTCCCCTGAAAGGAACGCATTATTTTTAAATGCTGGTGTCACTGCTTTCTTACACATCCTATCCCTCCTATTGATAAATACATTCCGGTACTGATCTTGTGATTGAACTCATGCTGTTTTGTTGCTTTTAAGCATTGTGAATAAATTTATTGAAGAATTCCACCTAACAGGTACTTGTATGATATTTTCACGGTGGCATGCTGCTATTTACATTAAGTTCTTGCATCGGTGTGAATATTTGGTTCTTACCCAAAACCAGTTCAAATGAGCTGGAAGCTTTGATGGACTTTGGCTGACTTTGAAGCAGCCTTGGGTGCTTTTCTTTGCTGAACATGTTATCAAAACACTGGCATGTGAAGTGTACAGGGTTTGAATTTTTGGTGAAATGAGAAATCTCAGCTATAACGGGGAACCAGAGAAAGGGATTGACTACCAGAGGGAAATTTTTCACACTGACGACAGTCACCGTTGGAATAATCTCCCCAGGGAAGTGGTTGACTCGGCCACGTTGGACACCTTTAAGAGTCGTCTGGACAGGGTGCTGGGCCATCTTGTCTAGACTGTGCTCTTCCTAGAAAGGTTGGACTAGACGATCCCTGAGGTCCCTTGCAACCTGGCATTCTGTGTGATTCTGTGACTAGTATCGCAACGCTTTGAAATTCCAGACTGGACTCAGAATATGGGTTGTCACTGCACGTTCCAGAAAACCTAAATGTAGAAGGTGGTGATTTCATTTTAGACTTTTAAGCTGCTTGAAAATTAATATTTAGCAGATAGCCCTTTCCAGCTACAACTTTGGTACATGAAGCCTTAGCAAGGTTAAAGACTCTTCTTGTAGTCTTGCTGAACCGGGACTTGCATCTCTGAGATGTTCACAGCGGCAGAAGATCAAGCAGAACTAGGGATGACGAAGGAGGATCTGTGGAGGGAAAGAACCTCCTTTTGGGAGAGCAGAGTGGCCGTGTGTTTTTCAGGAATAATTGCAGACCCTTGGTTTGTGAAAGGCTTTTTTGTCACCTCTGTAGACCGAAGCCTGGCTGCTGTATGCATCTTTCCTGATAGCCTGTCTCTGAAATTAAGCCATTGAGAGCAACAATTCCTCATACGGTGTCATCCATGCTCAGCCAAATTTCATGAGCAATATTGATTAAAAACACCACAGGAAACACATGCCCCTACTACTAATTACACTTACTACTAGTGTTCAGTTACCCTCTGCATTGCAATGTGATGATGGTTTTTTAGTGTCCCTTGTGATAGAATTAGTATTACTATTACTACACTATTACTATTACTTTTACTATTAATACTATACTATTGCTCTACTATTGCTATAATATATATTACTATGCTATTCTTGGGAGTAACAAGTCTCCCTGTTCTGGCAACATTTACACCATTGGCTATCTGAGGTTCCGCAGGTAAAATGGTAACATATCCCTTAAGTATATGTTTTACCTTGTCTAACCCTCAAAACAATTTAGCTCTGTAGCACCGTTTGGGGATTTTTCCTCTTTCTGAAGAGTAGACTGTCAAGATCATAATTTATCTCTTAAGGTAAACATCACAAAAGGTAATGAAGACTTGGCCCTGCTAGAGTTACGCGTACGGGATCAGGTTATGGCCCCGTTTGAAGTCATTGCCATGGCAGTGCCTGGAGTGCGTTGATGTTTGCAGAGCTGCTGACTTGGCTTGATGAGATTGCTTACAATCAGCACTTGTGTTATGCAGTGTTCACTTTTTCTGAGTTGTAAATTATTTGTACCGTGCAGCCTGGACTCTGCGCAGACCTGCCTCCGGTCACTCTAGTGATGTGGCCTGTGAATTATTCATTGTCTCCGTCAAGATTTATTTTATTTTTTGTTAACTGCGCTGAATTTCCAGTACGTCTGTTACTTGTTTACCTTTATACATATACAGGTGACATTGCTCTCAGACCATCATGTAGCTTTCACTATTCCTTCCTTAGAAACTCTAAGAAAATAAATTTTGCTTGCTGGAAGTTTTAACCATTAAGATCTAGGGTGTCTTTTGAATTAAGTGTGAAATTTCAAGGTGTAGAATTATAATGACTGGTTGGGAGATTTTTTTTTCTTCTTACCATCCTCAGTTGCCTCAGTATTGCCCATAGAAAGTTATACATATTTAGAGAAAGGGATTTGTGCAGTTGACTTCCTAAATGCCTATTTCATTTTTCAGAACAGCATCCTTCAAATGGAACTTTTTAGGACTGTTACTGTGCATTTTATTCCTCCTTTGTGCATAGTTGTTGGTGTAACGGACAGTGAGTTGTCCCCTGTAGCACACTTTATCTTTTTTATGTACTTTCCAAAAAACCTTTCAGAAATGTTTGCATATGATTCAAACCACAGTCCCTTTTTCTGCTGCAGCAAACAGGAGAGTGGCGATATCACAGTCTCTGACACTGTGACTAATGCAGAGAGTTCTGTGCTTCATTTTTTCAGAAGGGACAGAAGAAGGATGTGTTTGCTTCAGATACGCCTAGACTACGTGAAGGCCTGCAGCAAAACCAGCCCTGTTTCTCTCAAAGGGAACTGATTTATCCATGCAGCACAGCCGTTCTGCGCAGAGGTGACTAACTCGAGCCTTACAAATAACGCAGCTGGGCTACCATCTCGCAGCAGGGCCATTTCACTCCGTTACATAGTGTGGATGTACCGTGCTTTAGTCAGTCCATCTACAACATCTGCTGGTAACTTCCAAGCCTCTGTCCCTGCCTGTCTTTATTTCTCCCTCACCAGTGTCTGGAAAGAGAGCATAAGCTCCTGGCTCTACGGGATTTAATGAGAACGTGCTCATTGATTCCACATTGGGAGATAGATTTTATCCAGTAAGTTTGTATGTGAATCTTTTATATATTAGGAATATTTGTATATAATGCGTAATATATGTGATATGGTTTATATAGCATATCCCTCTCCAATGTCAGTCTCTTTGAAGATTCTTGATCCTTTTGAACATCCTGTTCAAAAGCTGCAAATATTAGAATAAGAGGAAATACTAAGTAACAAAGCCAATTTCTGTTTCTCCCAGTATTTTTGATGAGTTTTAGACCTCAGGGTGCTTTATGTTCTGCTTACAACTGTTGTTGAAAGAGCAGGCAGAATAACATACTGGCTTCAAATACTATGTTCTTAGCAAAATACAATGCCCGTGTCAGTGATAGATTTCAAATTTGCTGTTGTCACCAGAATCCCATTAGATCTTAGTTACATTCAGTGAACTGTCAAATTATGGCCCAAACGCTCTGATCCATGAAAGGGATTTTTTGCATAAAAGGCCTATAAAGGAATTTCTGTGCCATGACAACTTCTCTGTATTTCCTCTTCCTGAACAAAGCAAGCACCTTTGGGAAATTTGAGTGATCGATGCCTGCCAACACAAAACACAACAAACTCCTCCCTCACTTGACCTCACCATTAACTAGAGCAGAATTCTGAGCTTTTATTTTCATATCTTTGAGTCAAATTTGTAACTGATTTCTTTCTCCTCCTGTACCAGGGTGTAGTGGAACTTATAAAAGCTCCAAGCCAGTACGGTGTTGACTGTGAATATGAGGGGAAAATGAGGTTTTATTTATAACTGACCACAACATATTTTGGGTGGGCTTTTTCAGCAAAACCCTCTGACATGTTTTACACTACTGTAGCATCAGTCAGTACTCGAATTCTCATCGGCTTTGGTGGGAGAACAATTATCACACAGGCAGTGGTGAGTGAGTATCTAACTCTTTGTACTTCATTCATCCTGCAGATTTACTTTTGAAAAATGCAAGAATTTATCAGGATTTATAGGACTCATCTCAAGCTGAAATTCTACAACGTATGATACAAATGTAATAGAATGAGCGCCTGGTATTGATCTTATGTATGAAAAGGACATTTGGCTCAGCAGTGAAGGAAACAATATTTTGTATGTAAAAAGGATATATACTGAGCCTGATGCCTGAAATATCGAGTGATTTCTTAAATTTATAAACCACCTCAAAGAGCAAAGTGGCTGTTTCAAAATTCTGTGCCACCAGAGATAATAAGCAATTCATGCTTCCTTTTCATTATTGCCTTCTGCAGTGTAAGGCAATGGCTCATTTTCTGCATTCTCTTATGTGTTGGAATGTTTATAGTGGTGCAGTAAAATTGCTCATTTTAGGATACTTCTATTAAATTCTCTATAAATATGAAAAAAACAGGCTCACAATAAAATATAAGAATGGCAGTACTGGGTCCAGTTAGCCCAGTGCCCTGTTCCAACAGCCTGAGACAACAGATGCCCAAGGCAAATCTCCTGGCTTCTGTTTTCCACTCCAGAGCTTCTTGAGCTGAAGTCGGTGTTCATGTAAGCAAACTGAATTGCTCTTCTATCAGGTTTGGCCGTCCTTTTATCTGCTGCCTGTTGCATGGAGACTCACCTCTTTGCTTTGAACTAGGCTCCTGCTAGTTTCATGTGATGCCCCTAAGCTCTGTCACTGGAAGGGGCGCTGGTTGCTTGATTGACATTTAGTCATTTCCTTCCGTTTGTGATTTTGTAGACCTCTGTTGCAGCTGCTGTAGCAGCTTGTTCCCACCCTGAGGAATTCTGCCGGCCTTAGTCCTTGCATGAAGTCGTGCCATCCTCGCCTTTCCCTGGCCCTTCTCCTTTTTGAGGTGTAAGGGACTGGGACTGCACTTCTAAAGTGTGCGTGAACTGTAGGTTTATATAGTCCGATTTATATATTTTTATAATAAATTCAATAAACTTTGCTTTTTATTGCATACTCCTTACAAAAGTTGAAGCAGGTTGGTTCTCTGTAGGGACAATGCTTGGAATGTAATATCTCTAATAGTGAGAAATTGTGTAACTCTAAGTGTTGCTGCACCTTTCTTGCATTACCTTTTTCAAAAGGATCTGAGGCTCAGGAATGCAGCACCTCCGAGGACCACATGTCTGGTGGCTTAATCTCAGACCTCAATTGCACAGGTGAGTTTACAAAGAAATTGATTCCCTAACAGTGAATTCAAGCAAAATGAACTTGAGATATGTGCCACTCACAAGATAAACTAAATGAGATAAATCTCCTGGCAAAGTGCCTTCTTAGTTTACCAGAAACATTAGTGAAGGCATAATGGCATCTAGGATAATAAACACAACCAGATCTCAGAGTTATGCTGCACTAACCTATCTTACAAGAGATATAAATCTCATCTAGTGAAAATAATATCTTTACATACATCAATAATTGTAGTAATGCCCAGGGAGATGGAATCAGAATTTCCCCCGCGGAATATACATCTTGTCTATGCACCTTGTTTTTCAGATGCAACTTACTTTGTTACATTTTCTGGACAAAGAAAAAAATTATTATCTGTAGATGGATGAGATGCATGAGAACACCAGGGAACTATTCTTACGCCTTCAGGATCTGCTTTGTGCTGACCATTTGTGTCCCACTTGGTTGCACTCGAAGACACTTTATAATTAAAATATGCTCTGGAAAACTTGTTCTGAATCACTACCTGATCTGCCAATTGATTTCCTGCTGCCAAAGATTTACCCCGATACCTTTTGCAGTGGTTATTGAGCCTTTAGTCCACTGTAATGTGGTTTTCCATAAATGCTGGAGCAAACGCAAACCAGAGTGACAGTCTCTGTTTTGCAAATCACACGCTTGGGTCTGCTCCTCTTATAGAACTGTTTGAGGATTCTGAGCGTGTGAGCCTGAGTCTGTCTGGCCTGTTAGCAGCTGAAGGCTGTGTTGCACAGTGATGGAAAAGGTGTCAGGTTTTACCTCTCGTCCCCTCACCAGAATCAGCTGGAACAGATCTGTTCTTTCTAAACCTCTGCAGAGCACCGTGGAAATCAGTGGCACAGTTTTGATGGTGAGGCAGCGGCAGGCTGGCAAAGTTTGGCACTTTTCTGAAAAGGGGTGTTATATCCCTGCCCACTGTATGACATGGAATGGACTCTTCATGGTTTGTTACTCGTTCTTAAAAACAAAAAAACCCCAAACAAATCCTTTTAAAGCAATTTCCAGAGTGTAAAAAAGGGAACTGAAGCTATCTGAAAACATCAGAGGGAGGCGTGCAAAGTTTATCTTAATCTGAGGAAAAACGGGGAGAGAAATCCTGGTTTTCCCATTCTATTGGAAGCACAGTGCTGGGATAGGAATTGGATAGGTACCAACTTTCTGCCCGTGGTGTCACTGACTCTAAGTGGGAGTTCATTGGCAGCAATCTGAACCTGTTTGCCCTGGTGTGTAATTTGGGATTTCACACAAGCCCCAGGTAGGGTGGAGTCCGAGATGTAAGCCAGGCAGGCCCACAGCATTTCTCATGATTGCCTTTCCATGCTTGCGGGTTAACCCTGCTCATGGGGTCGGTAGGGCTTTTAAGCCTTTCTTGTGTCAAATAATCCATTTCTTAGTTAAATAGTGAAAGTTGCGCGAATGCTTGTAGAACACTTTGCTAATCAGTATTGCTAGTTCAGTATATGGATTATTTCAGAGTCACATCATCACTACAGAGATTCATATTTTCAAAGCTTTAGAGTGGAAATGAACACGTACATCAGCAATATGTATATATGTTGCTTATTCAGCATACATATGAGAAAGGCAACTAATACTGTTTATGAAGCCAAGTTGATAAAAGTCCTTGAACTCAGCTAGAAGTCACAATTGCACCACCGCATGCAAACACTGCGATTCCCAGGGTACCTTGATGGAAACCAGCTGGCTCATCATCATAAAACAAACGAGCGATGGACAGAAAGGATCTGAAACGTCTTCCAGCTAGATCTACCCTAGATGCAGTAGGGATTGCTTCCAAGTACAGGCTGTTTGGGTGTTCAGTCACCTATACTAAACAGACAGTCTCAAAACAAAGCAGGGAAGGAACTCATAAAGCAATATGCCTGGATATTCTTGATTTAGACTCCTCCTGGAGTCCTAAAGGAGAGTTTCATTAAACATAGGATGTGAACCTGCTTAGCACTCGGCAGACGGAGGATAGACTGCCAGAACATCATCTTTCATACCAGAAATGTGGCTGGCTCCATGGCTGATGCAAGGTCACAATTAGCATCTGCTAAACCTACGCTGGCAGGCCCAGATTTTGCTTGGCACATTCAAATACAGCCAGTTACTGCTCAGATCCTTCCCTCTGATCCACACACTGTTCTGTGGACAGAGGCCAGTGTCCACTGAAGTGGTAGCAGATGGGATCAGTCTGCATTGTGGCTGTCAACCTGCCTTCTGCCTGCTTGTGCTATCCAACACTTAGTAGAGAGGCTTATCTCAGCAAGACTGTCCTTCTCGCAGTCTGGCCTCTTGGCCGACTCAGAGAAAAACCATTCAGCCCTCTGTGTGGAGAATTTAGAAGGAAAACTCACAGGATTCTCCTCTCGGTGCCCATAGTTGACTTTTCCTGGGCAGGGTGCTGTTTTCCAGCCTTTTGCACTTCTCCCAAGGTTACACACGGGCACTGCATCCTGGTCTACAGCTTCTCCCCAGGCAATTCCCTCCATGGAAAAAAAGAGCAAGCTAATGTAATAGTGAAAAAACAAGCTTTGGTTCTTGCTTTTTCCTGTCCACAGATCCAAAGTGGTGGGTCTACAGGGTGAGGCTACAAGTCTAGAGAGTGGTTAGGGAGGAGCAGAGGCAGATCAAGCCCTCTGTGTAGGGAGCCGAGATACCTGACCGGCTCCCGGCTGTTCTGATCCCAGTCAGCAGCAGGAAGTGAACAGACACGGGGGAGAATCCCTTTTGGCTGTAAAATGATGATTCGGTTAGTAAGTGTTGTGCCAGTGCATGTTCCCTGTCTACCTGGAGCTGTGGGATCCAGCTGCAGTGCTGCAGGTACTGCTGAATCACTGCG
The DNA here is from genome assembly GCF_949628215.1 of Phalacrocorax aristotelis. Classification (NCBI taxonomy): domain Eukaryota; kingdom Metazoa; phylum Chordata; class Aves; order Suliformes; family Phalacrocoracidae; genus Phalacrocorax; species Phalacrocorax aristotelis. The sequence continues at coordinate 4,349,782 of NC_134283.1, read as the reverse complement.
ACCGCATTGCCGCTATTATTTGAATAATTAAACCATGCTCTGCTGAATCAAATGATGGTTAGGGAGAACTTGAAAACCCTACGTTATGGATCACTTCGATGCTTGGATTTATGGTTACAGACCAATGCAATCAAATCAAAAGGCTTACAGCCTGCTGAGAAAGAGACTGTAACCTGATTTACAGAATGATGAGCTTGTTAAAGGAGTGCTGCGTATTCTGATCACAGAACAGTTTCCCACACATTCGCTTTATGGGAAAGAAGCCCGGACTTATGAAAACATTTACTACAACTAGTACATTTGAGGAAACTAAACTAATATTGGGGTTATATTAATGTGGACATTAGAAAAAACATAGAAGGAAATTATTATCTCTGTATCCAACACATAATTATCTCCTCCGGGGCAGAAGCGTAACTAAAATAAAATATATCCATTAACTTTTAAGCTTGGGTCCTTGTTCTGCAAACACCGTGAGAATCAGTCTGAAGAATCTGAATTTGATTTAAACCAATTGGTGACCCCAGAGTGTTTGTGTCAGGAGAAAGATGTGGAAGTATTATGTTTTTCTAAATTTTCCAGTAAAATTTCACAGACTGCATTTTGTAACCATGAAGAACAATACAGTCAAAATGACAAGGTATTTATCTGGGACTTAGAAGGATGACCTTCAATTTCCAGTTTTGCTGCTGGTCAAATCATTTGTCTTGTTACTGTCTCTGCTTCTTTCCTCACTGCATATTTAAGTTCTTTGGAGCAGAAACTGCTTGTTATTGTACCTGTGTAGTACAGGGTGTACAGCGGGGTCCCAAATATGGTTGAATCTGTTATAAGGGAAAAAAACTACTGCTAACAGGAGGTGCTGCCACTGTGGGAATAAACACACATATGCAGTTCATAGACCTGATGCTGCAATGAAATTAGCAATTAGATTTGTTCAGAATTAAAATACCAGATTGTGACTGCAGCAGTAGACTGAAGAGTCCTCAAAGATTTCCATCGTATTCAAAGAGGAAGTTCTAAAACATACAAATTTGGGTGGTGGTTTATTTTTAACACTTGGTGCGTTATTGCTACGAACTTGGAGGGTGCATTGGTTTCAAAGGGTGTTTTCCGAAGACAGAGTGCCCCTCTCAGAGGAAGTGCCCACCTTCCCAGAGAAGGCATTTATTAAGCAATCATCTGTGCTGAAACCCTTGAGATGAGTCAAGTGAGGAAAGTAAACAGGATTTTTTTTTTCCCATTGTGAGTATTTCAAACTTGAAAGCAGCAAAAGGGAAAGGAAAGCATGATTCCCAGAGAGGAACACGTGCTGGCACGCTGCATAGCAGCTGATCGACTGCCTGCTGCAGAGCAGCTGGAACAGCTGGGGGTCCCCCCAGGGTAGCGTGCAAAGCCAGGAGACTTAGTGCTGTTGGGATACAGCCAAAACTGGATGAACATAAGGCAAACTAATAATGTCTAATTGTGCTTTCTGAACATTGGACCTTGTACTGGCAGAGCCAGCTTTTGAAAACCATGCAGAAGCCATGTAATCATTGCAGTGAAGCGTCCGGACTCTCTAAAAATTGTTTTCTATGGCAGTGAGGGTAAGCTGAGCCTGCCCCCCCGCTGGTGCCCCTCTTTGGTCATGTAGAGCAGGGCTTAAGTAATGTGAACTTCACCAATGTTGTGCATATTAGATATAACGCTGCAGTAGGCAATTCTGTTTGCACATGCTGGAAACCAGGTACTAATAATACGGAACTATGAAATCAGAGTCACAAGATAATGGTGCAATTTCAAGGTCAAAGCTTTTGATGTTGCTGAATGGATATGCAAACCTCAGAAAAAGGCAGATCCTGTAAAGTGGTAATTTGTATTTATATATCTCAAAGTCCCAGGCTTTAATATTCTGATTTCTGTTTTTTCACAGCTTCTTATTTCATTATCTTTCTTCAATTGTTATATAATTTAACTAATTCAATCCAGGAAGCAAATAAGTTAACTCAGTCCTACTGTGCCGAGTGCACCTAGTAGACTGGGATTTTTTTGGTGGTTCAGTGAAGCACATTTTCCTACTTTAGGAGCCTAGTATTCCTGCAGTACTTTCATTGCTGCTCAAAATGGTTAGAAGAAATGAGAACTGTACTAGACTGGATAATCTAGGAGAGTGCGTGTCTGCAGTAAGTGTCCTGATAAGAACCCAGCAAAATGCACTGAGCAGATGCAATAAAACCAAAGCACATCCAGCTTTATTTTGTTCCGAGTAATTCCAAGTCATATGTACATACCGATATATTTAGAGATGGGCATGCACACATAGAGCTTTATAGTCTTACTCTTTCAAATGAGCATTAGAAGTGTTTCTAAAAGTCAGGATTGCATTAATCTCTTTGCAGTAGAGAAAGTCATTCTGGGCCATGCTTTGTGTGATGTATGCTTGTGTTAGAAGGCAAGTTTGAACCCCAGTTACTTGAAATACTCCTGCTTTTCAGGTACATTCTGAGTAGTGCCCCACTTCATTAGCAGTACTCTGTACCAGTCATTCAAAAAGATATTTTCAAGCAGGAATTGTTTTGCCCTGGCTAATCAACTAGAAAATTTTTTTTTGATCAATATTTAGACCTTGGTGTTTAAAAGCTATAAAGATGGTAGCCAGCAGTATCTATCAAAATTTGGCTGTCATATTCAATTTACCGAAGGTGATTGCTTCTAACAGTTGGCCAAATTACACTTTGATGAAGAGTCTTACCTTTGCAGACTACCCGAGCAGCACAACTTGGTTTATGCTCCTCTAATTGACACTCTCCATATGGATTATTATCTCCTCCAGTCACTCCCAAGTTCTTTGGGTTTTCCTTTAAGAAGTTCACTAGGGATATTTAATGTTGTCTGCAGGTTATGGGCAGGGTTGGAGCTTTACGTTCTAATGCTTTTGTAATGGATTTAATAACTTGAATACTGAGGATATACCTCTTGCCAGTATACCTGCACGTACTGAACGGGCTAGATACAAGTCAGTGTGAATTTTTATAATTAACACAATTAGCTGTGGCAACGGTAACCCTGATGAAACAAATATCTTGTTTGATTTTCTTTCTTTTCAGAGTAAAACCAATAAATTGGTATTTTCCCCTATAAAGTAAAAGTAACCACTCCTAAAGAAAATGTTTCCTGGCAGTTTCATCTAGGGTACAAGACAAATATGCCAGTTTTAGTATCATACAGACAACATCAAACACTGGAAAACATAAGTCAGGACCTCCAGAATAATGGTGTAGAATGAAAAAAAATAATTTTTAAATGGTTCTACATATAAAGCACTGGGTTCTTTTCCTCTGTTCGTGTTTTCTGGATTCTCAGTGCAATCAGAGACTAAAAACTTACTCTTTTAAAAGGAATTAGGTTTTCACATAATCAAACAGCCCCAGGAATGGGAGCTTTCAAAACAGGAATATTCTAAGTTTCAAGATAAAAACACTAGATCTGACAATTCTGGTTGCAGCTGATGTTTCATTAGGTTATATACAATACAGAAGGCAATTACAAGCTCATCAAGGTCAGTTAAGAGCAAATATAAAAATTAGTAGTATCAAGGCCTGACCTCTCACTGATCACCAGAGGAGAGATGGAGAGGAGAGAATAGACATTTCCTTCTCTCTTAAACCACACTTAGGTACGGCATCATGTAAGTGTGGTTTGTTGGGAGCCGTCTGCACCGGGAGAAAATGATTTGGTTGTTACTGTGCTGAGGGACAGGGAATGGAAATGTCTGGGGTTTCTTCTTTCCCCCCCAGACCTTAATTTGCTTGCCTGTTGAAGACCTTGCTGTATCCTTCCTGCTGAGTCATTTCTCTAGAGGATGCCAATTTTAGGGACTCAGTAAAAGAAATATCTCTTCCTAAAGAAAATCCCAAGAGTGCTTCAAAGCTGTCTCCCTGTTCTGTGGTGCTTTTATTCCATAGTTCTCTGTTATAATGATGTTTTTTTTTCCTTTGGGTCAGATGTACTGAGCAGTGACTATTTCACTTACACCTCTTGGATCCGACTGGAACTCTCATGTGGGACTGGGACTTTTGGGAGGCTTTGGTGGGGCTTTTGCCTCATCTCTTGTGGGGCAATCTTAATTCCTTCATTTGAAGGAAATACCGGTAGATTTTGTCGCTTCAGCTTTCTTAACCTGTATGTGTGGCCTCTGATTCAGATTTGTAGTTGTCTCAGGCTGCCTGAATTCAGATCAATAATAAACAGGAGTTCCTCACCTCCAAATATGCCTTTTTTCTACCTCTACATAGACACGTGCCTTGATAACTACGTTTTGGTGATACTGTATTTGCTTCCTTACTGAAGGCAGTTTGGTCTCCATAAAGAACAGACGCAAATATCCTAGATAAGGATGCATTGCCGCTGGGGGATGTGACATTTCAGCTGGTTTATGCCCAAATAACATAATTTGTTACTAGTGGGTCCTCTTTCCTTAGCATGAGGTATGATAAATTCTTTTGTATATCTGTTTCATGGTCAGACTTAAACTTGAGATCACTGGAACTATTCGTGTGCTGCTCTAGAGTTTTCCTGAACTTTTGGCCTCCTTCACCCGGAGCTGTTCCCTCTGGGTTGGGATTCACGGCGGGTGCTTATGTGATATGTAGTGACAGAACTGTTTGCCCATCTAGCTGTGTTTTTCTTTCATATCTCTAATGAGGAGGTTTCTAAATGTCATTTGACATATTCTAGAGGGTGTGCATGGTATCAATTATAACAACTTGTTCTTTATCTTACTTTCGGCTGCATTCCTGCCTTTAAGCTACCCCCCCCCACCCCTTTTCTGCTGCCCTTAGAGGTGGCTCCTTCCCTCCCCTCTGGTTGCCAGGGTGACTGGGCTTCCCTGATGCAGATGCTCTTTCCTTGGCTCCTTGCCATCCCTCTCCCAGAGACCGGAGTTCTCACTTTCCCTCGGATGGTGAGGACTCCTGTTTGCTCTTCTGCCTGCCTAGGCAGCTATTCTCCCTTCTAAGCAGACCTGGTTTAGCAAGGGCTAAAAGGAGAAGTGATTTCTTGTGCCTGCAGGGTGGGATCAGCCAAGCCTCTGAGTGAAGTGGAAGTCACCTTGTATATTTTTCCTTTTGTTTTTGACTCTGATCCTTCTCCTTGAGCTGGAGTCCTGCCAGTTCTCACTCTCTTAATGTGGCTGTGATGATGAGAAAAAGGACCCTAGGGTGGTACATATGAAGCAGAGGTAAAGCCTTTTTAATTTTTATTTCAGAATGGATAAATTCAGTTTCCAGTGTTAGTGACATTGGTAAACAGATCCTTGCTGTACTTGTAAGCACATTTATGCATAGAGGTTTGCCAAGCTTTAACTCAGAATTGAATAAACTTCAGGATAGGGCATCTTTGAATTCAGGTGGGAAATTACAAGTTGTTCAGAAACTTTATTGAAAGGATTTGACTGGCTTTTGTCACTGAGCAAACGGATATCGTGTGATCTTTATGCTTAGCCCAAACAGCCAAAATTTCAGATTCTGCATGCCTGTCCCAGCTTGCTGGTAAGCCTGGCCCCATCTTGGAATCACTTTCAGAGGTCAGCCAGTGAAATTTTGTGAAAATTACAAATCAACGTAGAGTTGCAGTTTGCCTGGGTATGACTCAGCCGCAACCTGGATTTTTAGTCAATTAAGTTCTCTGAGTTATTTGTCCGGTTCTGGCTAAAATGCTCTTTTGAGGTCTCAGTAAGAAAATTTTAGGTGTTGCAGGCTAAGAATTTAGGGATGGAAATTTAGGGAATTTAGGGAATTTTCCATCCCTAGGGATGGAAAAGCTACTGTTTAGTAGTTCATACTCTCTGCTTTTCCACAAGGCATGAGTATTTTGTCTCATATATTCCCCTATGTTTTCACTGGCATAATTTTAAATGATTCAAATAATAGGACTTTTAATACTCTGCTCTGTGCTTCTGGAACACAATGACAAAGTGCATTAGACTGGTGCTGCGAGTGTCAATTATGTAGTGTTTCCAAATATTGGGACAGATGTGGTCCTTTGCTCAAGTTCATCCTTCATCCCCTCCTCTGCACTTTAAACATTCCATCTTTTGATGGAATCCCGTATGCTTGTTTTCAAAGTAGTGATATATATGCAGATCTCTAACTAGTAATGTCATCTGTGTTTTATAGGAAATCCAGGAACAGCAGCTACCCTGCAGCTACCAGATATACTTATAACCCTCAGCATGCTTCCCTTTCTAACATACGGTTAATTATTTTTAAAACACACAACACATTACATCTAGCGGAGCTCTGAAACATTATGTGCTTGTTCTTCTGCGTGAAAAGTATTTATAAAAGCTTTTCTGCAGTGGCTGGGAGATTAAGATAAAATGCATGGGGCTACTTCCATTAACAAAGTTAGTAGGAAGCACTTGCTAGAGCAGAGTTTGTAATGTTTTTACATCTAGCTGTAAGAAGGATGTTCTATATTTAAAGCACTTCCTTGGAAGAAGCATTGGAACAGTGTTACAGTTTTTCCTGCCAAAAGTAATAGCTGTGGAAGGCTACAAGAGCACCAGACTGATTACTGAAAGGTAAAAGTCTTCCTGTGCAAATGTAAGTTAATATTCGAGGGGTTAAATGGAACAGGGAATGATCTTAAATTTCAGCCGTCTCTGCAGCCCTTAGTTTTATTCAGAGATATTAAATATCATGACATATCTTCACCATGACTGTGCTGCTTTGACTTACAGCTCGAGCAATAAAATATATACAGATTTTTGTATTGTGCACTCCACGCCGTGCTAAAAATGTAAAAATGACTTTATTCATCCATACACAATCCTTGCAGGAGTGTCTTACCTTACAGCAGTGGTTGGGGCAGGGATTTCATTTGACGTGGATTTCTTCAACACTTTGGAAGGGCAGTTTGCAAACAAAGTGCAGGATTCATTAAAGAGATTAGTCGAGGTTATTTGATGAATTTGGACACATTACTACGTCTGAAATCACTTTGGATTGTTAATTTCCTCTGGTTTATTATTAGAATAACAAACCTTTAAAATGCTGAAATATTCACAACAATGTTATAGAGATCCTTCGTGTATGATACAGGCTTGATTTATTTGCCCTGAATTAATGTAGATGGCTTACTTGGAAAGGCTTTAAAGGCAGTTAGCAGTTCAGCTGGTATTTGGCATTACTCCTACAATATGTACATATATGTGGGCAAATACAGAATTCTATTAGCATGGAATTATGATTTGTGGAGGCACAGCTTTTAAGTATCAGTATTTGTGAAAATACTTCATCTGTCCCTCATCCTTTGAATTTTGCGCAACTATTGAAATGTAACATTATAACATCATAAAAATTAATGACTATTTCTTCCTTTTTAAAGCTCTGACTGTGTTATCACAAGGGAAGATACCCGGCTATTTTAAAAGTAAAGATGTCAGAGGCAAATGTTTCTTTAGCTGATGTGTCCAAATGAGAGATTGCTTGTAACTAGAGAGTAAAGCACGTCAAAGAGAAAACTCCACAATGTCAGAGAGTCTCAGTGCTAACAAGTTAATATAACTTGCGCCAGCAACTGCTTCTTAAGAATGAGAACCAATGCTGTATTAGAAAGCTGCAATATCTCTTCTGTCCAGAAGCTCTTTCCTGTATTTTAGCTAACAATTAGTAAAAGACTTTGTTCACATTATTCTTAATCGAATATCACTTTGAAAACGATAGAACTAGTTTAAGCCATGGTTGAATTTTCTGTTACAGACCATTTTATTACCAGCGACAGTTTTGAACCTCATCACTGTGGCTTTTCTGTATCTTTTGTTATCTTTTTAATGACGTGTGCCTAGCAAGACAGACAAATTTCTTTTAATTCCGTAGTTAGACCAGTTAAAAAGGACTGACTTACCCTGTCTTCTTCAGCTCTTAAGTCCGGCATTGTGCTAACACAAAGGCTTATAGCTGTGGTGGCCACAAAGAGAATGGAGAGACAAGCAAAGACTTTCCCTGGGAGTCCTGACTGGGGATTGTCTACCATATCTCTGAGTCGGTTCATAAACTGTCCAAATTTGGTTTTCTCATCCAAGACACACGTAGCTTCTTTGCTCCTCCGAAGCTCCTCTTCTTTGCGTACCTCGGCCAACTCCTGCAGTTTTTGAAATAGTTTTCGAAAGCAGCAGTTCTCCAGGGTGGATTCCTCAATCCCCCAGTATCTCAGCTCCTCCTGAAAAGACAAGGCACACATGTCTCTTAAGAGCATCAGCTTCCCCGCTGCTAGAAAGCTGACAATCATCCCAAAAGCATTGGGGTTCCTGTCAAAGAAGAACTCATGGGTGTCTTCATCATAATCATCACACAGCTGAATTATTTCTTCATAGCTGCTGCAAAACTTAAGTTTGCTCAATCTGGTCAGGGGGAATTCATCTAAAGTACTCCAGGGTAGCAGGTACTTGATGCCTCCAACATTTATCATGATCTCTGTCTTTAGATCGACTGCAGAGACTTGATCAGGGTGGTAAATCCTCCTCACTCTTTGGTAATGGACCCCTTTGACAGAAGGGGTTTCAACAGAGACAGGAAAGAAGTGGCTCAGGGAATTACAAGAAGTGTAGCTAATGTTACTATAGTCTTGGTCACTGCCTCCGGAGAGAATAGGCATCGCTAAGTTCTCACTGGGACATCCGAAATGGCATCAGAGCAGGGTTATCTGTCAGCCAAAAGATATAGGAAGGAGGAGAAAACATAGCAGAGGTTATTGCAAGGCAAAAGGTGTTTCAGGCTACTTCCCTCAATCACAGAATTAATGAGTGCCTGTTTTGTAAGTAAGTCACCTCTATGCTTCTTCCTGAAATCTGCAGCCTGTGAATGCGATTTGCTTTGCAGCCTCATTGGTTGTCTGGCAACACACAGGCACAGAGGAGAGCTAAAGTCTCATTCATAATTATCGTGAAGGCTCGGCTGCCTGCAAATCCGAACGTGAACAGATCGATCTCTTCTCTGAGCCGGTCTCGGTCAGCATTAGATCGTTGTATTTTCCAGTGGCTGTCGCATCGCTTTCTTATGTCTATAAACCCTTAAATATATGCTAACTCAAGTAAGCTGCTTAATGGGTATTAGAGTGGTGAATTACCTGCGATCAGCTGGATGTGAAGTTCTTAATTGCTTTAACTTGTATGCTCAGATTGCAATTCCTCTTCCTTTCACTGCACGCCTGTTTTGCCTGCCTCCCCGAGGAATTGCAAGGATTAGCTAGTAGATGTTTGTAAAATGCTTTAAGAGGTAAAGTGCTGTATAAATGATGACTATTCTTATCAACCCGGTCTTATGTTGCTGCAAATTACTGAGAAGATATAGGGAATATTTGCCCACCCCGGAGGAAACTTTGTTACGCAGACAGAAAGCAAAGTACGCTACCCGCTCGGGGTGGGGGGAAGCAGCTGAAAGATGCCTGCCTCCCCCCTTCACTTCCCCCTTCCAGGAATAAACCCCTGGTTTTGTTCATAATCTCTGAAGATTCAAAGGCATATATTATTCCGAGTCAGTGAACTGCAAAAATGGCAAGGAAACTTCTGTGAAGTTACTTACCACCGTGCCTCGGGCTGCTGCCCGGTGCCTGGCTTCCCTGCAGGTGAAGTACACATGCCGCAAACTGATCAGCTGTCCTCTGAGTTACAATCCAGCGGAAGACCTGGGGTTATTCTGTGGTATTGATTACATGAAAAATCACTCTAGCACTCTGGAGACAGCAGCCTCTATCCTCTTTCTCTTTCTCTCCTTCTTCCCTGGAAGGGGAAAATATTCGTATGTGTTCACATAATATATGTTGTACTAATAGATCCCTTGCAAAGGAGACAGTGTCCTAAGTGGCAGCTCCTTGTCCAGACTCCTGGGGCTTCCTGGAGAAATACGCTGAGTGAGAGCTGGTGGATCCTGCCCTCTCCCTGTCTCTCTGTTTCCCTTGGGACTGTCAGTGTGGTCCTGGAAGAGGAGGGGAGAGGGAAGGAGGAAGGGCTTAGAAATAATCTCTCCAGCATCACTCCGTCTATTCAGCAGGCAGCAGGCAGCAACTGGGTAAGAACATGGAGTACAAGGACAGTCTCCGACTAATGAGGTTTAATAATAAGTAAATTCTGGCAAACCTACTTAATAAAACAATTTCAATCTTTATTAACTCCTTCCATTGTAGTCCCACCACAGTTGCTTGCTCTGGAGACACCAGTCAAATCTTCAGAGCAGTTTCCATGTCCTGCTTCCCTCTTGAAATTGGGATTTGGTCTTAGATATCCCTAGACGGAGAGGGAAGTCTGCTGGGTCCATCCATGCTGGGCCTCAGCATTCCTTTGGCTGCTAGGGACATGCTTTCCTCCAGTAAAAGGAAGGGTCTCCGGCATGCAAAGAATAGCTGCCGAGCACTCTCTTTTCCAGACCTGCAGTGCTTTTCCAACAGCCAAGAACATTCTCCTCTCTTCTTTGCAGGTGATGGGAAATCAAACATAATCCTTTCCTCACTTTTCTCATACACAGCTGGAGGAGGGGCTGAGTTTGCTGTAATGCTTTTGGTTCCGTACTGCCAGAAGGTGTTGGGCTGCCTCAGCCTAAAATTGGGATGACATGGATTTGACCCGTATTCTACTTGCTTGGCGGTAGTCGGTGGGTTCAAGAAGCCTGTGATGAGATCCTATTGGCAAGTACCCTCCGTGGTACTCCCGAATGCAGTAAGAAATGCCTTAGCTTATGTTTATCCCCAGTGTGGCTGGAAGCACCGAACTGGAATCCTATTACTTAGAGAGGTGTGTGAATCTGTCCCACCATGAGCATGAAGGTCATGTGGAGAAGTGCTATGAGCTTGGATCACAGAGCTGCTTTTCTGCCATTTGTGCTTGCACTGTGCTTCTTCCCCTTGTTAAGCGTGTGGGACTGGGGCACTGCTGCACCGACGCACCTCGGAAGCGGATGCTGCAGCTGTTTATCAGGGCTGAGCAATGCTATGGCACAGCCTAGGACGGGAAGCTTTTGCTAATTGGACTTTTTGGCACATCTCGCTTGGCCCACGTGGTGCCCAGAAGATTAACTTCTTATCAGGCTTCACCACTGGGGTTTTCGCTCAAGTCCTAATTATGCCATCCACAGAGAAGGACCAGATAGATGCCTGAAGGCAACTGAGTTCTGGGAGCACAGCTCAAAATCACTTAAATCCTACCACCTTTGTGCAAAATGCAGTTTGGTCTGCCTATCAGTCTTTCTTATGGATTATTTTTGCAAAGAAAAAGCAAACCTAATTACCTTTGGATGGATTGTTTCACAAAAGGATGAAACCAATTAGCATTTCCTTCTTACCTTGTGAAGCCCTTGTGTGGTGGTGTTAAAGGTTGTAGTTCTGAAACCAGCTGACAAGTAGGTGAATAAATCCAAACCAATGAGTAAATATTGTACATAATTGGGTAATTTGAGTGTTATACATCAAGAAATATACATATTTTAATTTTTAGTGCTTCGCTTCCAATACTGGGTACTCTAATGTTTGCTCTATTGGGATATGCAGCTGTGTCTGTAGCTAGATCAGGACTACATTGCCAGCTAGAACCATGCAAGTGTCTGTCAGTCAGTCCTTAAGAGTCACCTGTCTTCATAAATGAGACAGAGGAAGGATAGAAATATTTTTATCTGAATTTTATTAGTGGGAGGTGAAAGCACAAAATAGAGACATACTTTATTTGGTGTCTGAGGAAGCCAGGTCCTGAGCCCAGCTCTGAAGATCTTAAACACGTAACTTAGCCCCAGAGCTGTCCTTCCGCCCTGGCCAGTCTCTGCCTTCTGCTCTCCTGGACCCTACTACCATGCCTGTACGAGATCCTCCTTAGTAGTGGAGCATCTAAAACTATTAATGCTGACACCACAAAATTGAAATCTCTCCTGAGGTGGGAAATGCATATTCCTGGCTTGATTCTAACCTCTGCTGACTTGTTTTTTTCACTTTTTTGTTTGTTTGTTTTTCGTAACTACTGCTGTAGTTTTCCTGTTAAATTCCCTTTGGATTTACCCTATTCAATATGAAGTTCATAATCTTTTTCTGTTCTCTATTTTCCATACAGTTTCTGGAATCGCTCTCTCCTTGCTCCTTAGCCATCTGGTCATATCAACTTCTTGTACGTGCCCTTCATGCCTTCAATACAGTTTCCATATGCTTCATTTATTTGTTGACATGAATGACATTCCTGTCTTCTCCCTGCTGTTTCCCCCTTTTGCTGTTTTGCCATTCTACTCTCATTTGTTTTAGACCTGCCTCTCGCATCCCCTTTGCACAAGGGCAACATGCTACCGCTGAGAAGAAAACTGAGCAGAAGAGGTAGTTCTTACCCAGATGGCTCCAGGGACAAAGCAATTGCACGCTGGTGTACAGCTCTCTCAGATGGCCTAAGCCTAGCCCTGTGTAAACCAAGGTCAAAGCCTCAGTCTAGGCTGTATGGTAACTGATAGTGTAACTCTTGCTGAATTCAAATTCAAACACACAGGGCAGAGCTCTACTAGGCTGGCCTGAAACCGTGTGGGTATGACGGTGCAGTTATCATCGTGTCCCTGTGGCACGCACAGGAGAATCTGGTAGGAGACATCCGTTATGGTGAGCGGATTTTTCTTATGTAGTTCAATAATGAAATCATTCACAAGAGTAATATTTAGGTATTGATAATAGTTAAATGCTGTAGAAGATGGGAAAGCCGGTGACGTTCACTGTCCTTTGCTTACCTCTGATTTCATCTCCTGTATTTTGTTCTCTGAAATTATGCCAGAATCCTGTATCAAGCGGCAGCTACATACAGAATATAGATATACAGAAGCAAGCACTTTTTTTTTCCACAAAACACATAATAAAGCTGTAGAATTTATTGTCACATGATGTTGCGGTGGCCAAAAGCACGAAGTATTCAGAAAAGGACTGAGAAAATTTAGGCAAGGAAGGTCCACCAGGTAGATCCAATGTCTGGCACGGAAAGTCAGTAGCGCACATATTGCTGGGCAACAGGGAGATGTTTTTCTGCAATGCATGTGCTTGCCCATTCTTTTTTTCCCTAGATTTTTGATAGATGATGTACATGGGGGCTGCAGGGACCCTGTGGAGATGTTGTCATGCTGAGCACCCTGAGGAGGGTGGCCTAGGCTCTACTAGTTTGGTCACGCATATCCGAGTTGTTCGTGCACTACACACCTGGCAGGATTGCTCTGTCAGAACAGCAAAACAGAGCTGGAGACAGCGCTCTGATTATATATGCGTGTGCATGTGTATATATTCAAGACTAATGATGTCTGTCTATAATGGGTAATCTCACAAAGGGGTAGACTGTACAGTCTGAAATTGTATGTGCTTGCAGGTCTTCCAATCATTCTGCGGGGAGCAGGCATGTAATTTAATAAAGGCAATGTTGTCAATCTTCCTTCCTTCCCAACTGGGCTTTTTGTAACGCTTAAATATAATACCAAGATAATTACTTTGCCTGGCATCTATAACAGAAGACGCATTTCAGGCTTTTAAAGTCAGAGAGAAAACAAAAGTGTAAATCAAAATAATTATTTAAGGAAATGTGAATGCACTGAAAAAGAGCAGAAAAAATAAGAAAGAAAATAATTTTAAAAACCTGTACTATGTTCATTCATTGGATCAGAAGTTATCCCAGTGCTGAATCCTCAGCTGGTGCAATTTCATCGCAAAATTACTGGATGTTGTTTCTTTTATCAATTGAGTATACAGCCTTTTGTCTGTGAGGGCTAATTCTTCTCTAAGCCTCAGCCAAAGCATAGACCTGGCCTTTCCCAGGTTCTTTATGTTTGTGCCATGTGAACTCTCATGATAAATAAAATAATTTTTCATTTATTTACAAAATAATTGACAGGGAATTGAAAAGAGCATTTTAACATTCAAAAATTAGTTTAAATTCTTCCATTGTGTTCACAGGTGGTTAACACTTCTGGAAGTAATTGGATTTAGATAGCCTTGTTACATGGAAATTCAACATCTTTGCAGATCCCTGTATTACTCATTGGGTATAAAGAGTAGCTTAGCCTTCTTTTCTTGGTTTAATTATGACATTACACATTGCAAAGTAAACTTTCAGGATTTATGCCAACATTTTATTCAGTACAGCAATGTTAGCTTCATGTTCCTGTCTATTTCTCATAATTTGTCTTTATGGAGCAGCAGAAATACCCTTTCTTGCCAAGTGCCTAGTTTGTATGGATAATTAAATTGACAGTAAAAGGCTAGATTCACCTCTTCATTATTCAGGTCTTACTGAGTTGCAGCATTATTGATTCCAGTAGAATAATGCTGCAATCACCCAGGAATATGTGGTAAATCAGGCAGTGGGTACCCTTGATTTGTTAAGCTTTTTTGTAATATATTGCTAGTTCATACCAGCCCTTAGAAACCCCAGTCATGATCCATGCTCCTGTTGTGCGACAAACTGTCTTGGAAGACTGAGTCACATATTGCTGGCAGTGGTTTAGTCCTTATTTCCATCCTTGTCTTTGTAAAAGTTGTTTTTTTTTCCTCTGTTGGCTTTGGTGAAAGCCAAAAGGGGCCAATTCTCATTAGACGAAATACCACTAAAGCAAATGAAGTATTTCGAGCATTTCTTCGCTCTGTAAATGTAAGTGTAAAATAAGGTTCATGATATGTAATGCACAAATTTCTGTGTCTTTTTACTCTTCATGCATGAAGACTGAACCTAGGAATTAAATTCAGGTAAGCTTCCCAAAGTTTTCTGTGTTCATTTCCTCTGGACTGCCTAGAAAATTGTACCTGTTAATGGACACTGCACGAGGAAACTAATTTCAAATGGATAATCATTCCTATGTCGATCCAAATGAATTTTGCATAAGGACTGAATCACTCAGGTTTAAAAGGTTTTAGGGGATTAAAATGTTGTGTGGCATGGGCAGAGGAAACAGAGATGAATGCTACGGCTTAGAGCTGAGTGCTATTATTTGTCCACAGAGCAAGAGATTGATTAGGTGAGATGTGCCCAGGTAATGTGAGAGTCATGCTTTAGAGGAAGACAATCTCAAGTCTTTCATAACCTGATCTGGAGAATAATTCCCTCCTGATTGCAGCTCTGGTGATCAGTCTCGCCCTGAGCACCGCAGACAAGCTGAGCATTCGAGGAAGAAGTTTTTCTACCATCCCTGAGCACTGGTCTGTTTGGAGGTGCCAAAACTTTTTATGGGAAACACATGCAACCTTCCCTTCCTTGAGTCCAAACCAAAGGGCACATCTGTCTAACTGTGTGCGTATCAGGAAGAAAATCTGGTCGGTGTTTTTGACCTCGCTGAAAGCCTAGCAACTGAGGGAATTAAAACAGAGTTCCTGCGGATAATCGACGAGAGGCCATTGCTGATAAATGGAAGTTTTCTTCAAGAGTACAAAATTCCATTTTCTCTCTTACTCTGCAGGCAGATTTGGACTGTGCATTTTGATGTTTCTATCAAAGTTGAAAACATCTTGACAATGTAAAACCTTTGGTGAGAAAAAAATTGGAAATGATATAAATATTTTTCTTACCAAGTTCTTTTTCTTTCAAAATTCCAAAGCATTTATGAATCACACCATTTTCATGACTGGTATTAAAAGAGTCATTTCAGTGATCCACCTCAGGGTCATTGAAATACTACAAATAATAAATATATAGTATTGGGTACAGCTATACACATACAACTTCTACTATTTCCAAAGACCCTCTAAAACCTGATATTTGATTGCCAATTGAGTCTCTAGGTTGGGATTTATTTACCATTCTTATGCATTTCTACAGTCGGTAACAAGAGACGTGATAAAGAGAAAGCTTTGCTTCAAAGAGAAGCTATCTGAAGGGTATCAGCATAGGGTAACAGAGAAATTGTATCTGTGCCACTATGCGTTAGGGAAAAGTAACACCTATTTCAGAATTTGAAGAGGGAAACAGGCAGGAGAAGGTGTTGCAAATTTGCTGGGAAGAAAAACTGAAGAGACACTTAACCAGATGTTTCAAGGAGCACGAACACTGTTGTTACGTGCCAAGGAGGATGCTCACGCAGGGGATATGTACGTCTACAAGTAACATTGATTTTAGAGATCACAGGGTAGTGGGTATCTCTCTGTATATGTAGACACACACCTGACTTACTGTGCCACTGAAATGCCTGCCATCGGGCAATGTAGTATTAAAAGAGAAAAGGTAGTATTGTGGTTACAAGTCCTAAGGTCTTTATTTATCTCTTACCATTGTACAGCTCCTTCTTTGTCATCCCAGGCACGTCACTTAATATCTCTGTGCCTTGGTTTCCTAGTCATAAATCAAATAAATTGAGATTCAACAAGGCCCAGTGCCGGGTCCTGCACTTGGGTCACAACAACCCCAGGCAACGCTCCAGGCCTGGGGCAGAGGGGCTGGAAAGTGCCTGGCGGAGAAGGACTTGGGGGTTTTGGTTGACAGCCGGCTGGGCATGAGCCAGCAGTGCCCGGGTGGCCCAGGAGGCCAACGGCATCCTGGCTTGTATCAGGACTAGTGTGGCCAGCAGGAGCAGGGCAGGGATGGGGCCCCCGTGCTCGGCCCTGGGGAGGCCGCACCTCGAGTACTGTGTGCAATTTAGGGCCCCTCACTACAAGAAGGACATTGAGGTGCTGGAGTGTGTCCAGAGAAGGGCAACGAAGTTGGTGAAGGGTCTGGAGAACAAGTCGTATGAGGAGCGGCTGAGGGAGCTGGGGGGGTCTGGCCTGGAGAAGAGGAGGCTGAGGGGAGACCTTATTGCTCTCTACAACTACCTGAAAGGAGGTTGTAGTGAGGGGGGGTTGGTCTCTTCTCCCTAGTAACAAGCCTCAATGGCCTCAAGCTGTGCCAGGGGACGTTTAGGTTGGATATTAGGAAGAACTTATTCACCGAAAGGGTTGTCAGGCATTGGAACAGGCTGCCCAGGGAGGTGGTTGAGACTCCATTCCTGGAGGTATTTAAAAGAAGGGTAGATGTGGTGCTTGAGGATACGGTTTAGTGGTGGACTTGGCAGTGATAGGTTAGCGGTTGGACTTGATGATCTTAAGGGTCTTTTCCAACCTTAACGATTCTATGATTCTATGAAATATAACTGCCATGGTCTTGTAAGGAGAACTCTGTTTATAATACTAAGATATGACAGCAAGCTCCCCTTCGGGGAGAAGGACAGGAGGTATTAAAAAGTTGATCTAGCTATGCTGAAGAAGCCTGGTTTTTAATAGATGGATAAGTTACTAGTAAGGCTGATTATTTAAAGTTATGTAGCTCAAGTATAAAATAAAGCAGTGCTTTCAGTTTTCAAATAGAAAGCAAAAACAGTGTTAAAATTACATTAGCTACTGTGACGAACTGCCAGATTAAAATGCGAATTGCTAAGCAGGTGAGGTGGGTTTGAATACTGAATGTTGCTGGGTTTTTTCCCCTCTCCTGTTTGGATTTATTTCTCGAATCATTTAAAACTAGCAAAGGAAAGTCTGAGACTATTTTTTTATAGTTGTTACTGCTGAGATGGATTACTTCATCTTGTTTTTTCTAATACCATACTGTTCAAATGATTTACCATACAAATCCAGTTCCCCATTTATGATGCATTAAATGTAAAAAAAAAAGAATAATTCCAATTCTATTTATTCCCAAGTCTGGAGACCTTGTGTTAAAAAGCAATATACGTAAAAAACATTGTTGTGCATACAGTACCACCCAGTTGTTTAAAAGTACTCTTAAACTTCTTAATAACTTAGCTAGTTCCTCATTGAGGTCTGTATCTATTTTAATCAATGAAATGTTAGCCTCATTCGGGCTAAAATACAAAAATATTATGATTTGATCAGACCAGTATGAAACTAGTAGAAAGAGGCTATGTGCTTGCATTTCAGTCTCTGCAAACCTGTGGGAAGACCCCATCCACTGAGCTCTGAATAACTTGTTTCATTTTTCCTTGTTTAACTTTTTTTCACTTATTTCATGTCACTTTAAGGCTGAGAGACCTGGGCTTGTTCAGCCTGGGGAAGAGAAGGCTGAGGGGGGATCTCATCGATGCTTATAAATACCTGAAGGGCGGGTGTCAGGAGGATGGGGCCGGGCTCTTTTCAGTGGTGCCCAACGCCAGGCCAAGGGGCACCGGGCACAAGCTGGAACACGGGAAGTTCCACCTGAACGTGAGGACAAACCCCTTCCCTGTGCGGGTGCCAGAGCAGGGGCACAGGCTGCCCAGGGAGGCTGTGGGGTCCCTTCCCTAGAGACATTCACCCCCTGCCTGGACGCGGCCCTGTGCCCCTGCTCTGGGGGTGCCTGCTCAGGCAGGGGGTGGGACGGGATGAGCTCCAGAGGGCCCTTCCAACCCCCACCGGTCTGGGATTCTGTGATTCCCTTTGAGAGGAAAGGAGAGAATTTTTCCTTCTTGTGCTGGTTCAGGTTCTTCCACCATCTGCTTTGGGGACAACTTTGTTAGGTCAACACTGAACATTTTTTAAAAGCCCACCACAAGGTGAGAGACCGAGCTCTTCCCTTGAACCCCCTCATCAGACCCATTTTTCAATCAATCTGACAACACTTACTCTTTGCAGGTTCATATTTCAAAAGTGAATTAAGAGCTGCATAGCCATGTTCAAAAGTAAGCCCTTGGTTTGCACTTTCCTCCCTCAAACTCTTTCCCCGTTTGTTCGGAGATTCGCATCAGCAACCCAGGGACAGATCCCTCTCAGAGTACAGTGAAAAGCTTCAGTGCTGCAAAACCTAAAGGACTGCTCAGATTCCTGTCCTGCTGTCAATAGATAAGTATTTTCCACTTTCCCTGATCTCTGGCTGCTTCGTCAGCCCTTCATGTAGAGGAACTTTTGGATTGCTTTAAGGTACACTAGAGAGCTGGCTTGGCATGCAACGGCACAAGGATTAGGAAGGTACAAGTGCCCCTTGTGAGCTTCCCTGCCTGAAGCTGACATTCTGGGCCATTACCTTTTGCAAACTGATCATTTTGTTCTCAATCTGTATTCCCTACCTCCTCCTAACCTATGAAGTCAGGAAGACTTATCAGCTGTGAGGGCTGAAATAGTGGAGGGGAAAAATAACCAGAAAGTGTTTCATTCACTCTAATCTTAATATTATCAGCATACTGATTCAGAAAAGGTGTGACTCTGAGTGGCTGGGCCACGAATGGATATGTGATTCATGTTTATAACCCAGCTTTTGTTGTAAACATTACAAAGATGCATTACTTAATGATAAAATGGAGGGAAATGTCTGGCAGGATGGATAGAGAGACAGAGACAGAGCTAGAGAGGTTAGAGAAAAGGGTAGGCATTAACAGAATTAGGCTGAACCTGGGGAAAAACAGAGTAAAATGCCCATTATGGGGGACTAATCCAAATTAAAACAGCCATAAAGTAGGAAGAGGGATGAATGCAATGAAAAGCAAGTGTCTGGAAAGCAGAAGTGTTGTTTGGTTTTATAATATGATGGGGCAGCATAAAGCAAAACATAAAATTACTCCATTCTTGCAGTCCAGCCACCAAACTAATCAAAAGATGCTTGTATTTAAAAAGATGATGCTATGGATCATGGATTAAATGGAAGTAGTGTTAAGTTTTCAGTTCCTGGGGCTTTGGATTTCGTTGTTTGAAAAGATTCGCAGAATTTGAAAGGAGTTTTGGCAAAGTCATTTACAGACATGAAAGTTTTGTCTTATAAAAAAAGGCAAAAAAAAAAAAAAAAAAAAGAAGAACTTAAAAGATTATCAGCGTGTCATGGTTTAACTAAGTGGTCAACTAAGCCCCACGCAACCGCTCGCTCACTCCCCTCCGGAGGGACGGGGGAGAGAACTGGAAGGGTAAAAGTGAGGAAACTTGTGGGCTGAGATAAAGACAGTTTAATAGGGAAAGCAAAAGCCGCGCACACAAGCAGAGCAAACCAAGGAATCCATTCCCTCCTCCCCACGGGCAGGGGGTGCTCAGCCATCCCCAGGGCAGCAGGGCTCCATCACGCCTAACGGTGACCTGGGAAGGGAAACGCCATCACTCCAAACGTCCCCCCTTCCTCCTCCTCCCCCAGCTCTATGTGCTGAGCCTGACGCCATGTGGTGCAGGACATCCCTGGGTCGGTTGGGGTCACTATCCCGGCCGTGTCCCCTCCCAACCCCTGGTGCCCCCCAGCCCCTCGCTGGTGGGGTGGGGTGAGGGGCAGAAATGCCTTGACTCTGTGCAAGCCCTGCTCAGCAGGGACTGAAACAGCCCTGGGTTATCAGCGCTGTTTCCAGCACAAATCCAAACCACAGCGCCATAGAGGCTACTGTGAAGAAAATTAACTCTATCCCAGCCAAAACCAGCACAGTGACATTACAGCCACCCACGGTTGTTGAATGGGTGTTGACATGAAGTGAAAGGAAATACTGCTTTGGATGATTCAGGTAAAGACACAAAATTTTAGTCTGAACGCTTGGGCTAGATGACAGAAAATGCCGTAAACAACAAGGTCACTTAGGCTCCTGAAGGGAGGGGAGCTTTTCCAGTGAAGCTGCTCTTCTACCCAGAAGTTTTGCCCTGCCAGGAGGTGTTAGCAGCCAGTGGCTGGTCTGGATGAGTGCAAGCCCTTGGTGTGGTGTAAGCAGGAGAGAATGTTGTGTGAGAGAATGATATTTACCCTTGGGTCAAGTAAAGGCAAGACACACCGCTGATAACTGTAAAAGTAATGGTCCTGAAGGGCTGGTCAGGCAGAGAGGAGGCATTGGAAAATGCCAGTATCCCCCAGTCCTTTACTGAGGTGCCTCCTGAAGCTGTGATGAGAGGAGGAGGTAGCTGTGTAGGAGCTGGCTGCACACGTTGGGTACTGCTGGGTGTTCCCCCAGTATTGGACCTCCCCATGCTCCGGAGAGGTAAGTTTTGTGGGAACTCAAGCACTCCCTACTCTCTATTAAGCAGTACAGCCACCAGCCAGAGCATTTTCACTTTCACTGCTCTCATTTGTGCTTTAAAACCTCTTACGTGGAGCTTAAATGACAGATACTCCTGTTTCTGCAGCTCTTTCTTCCTAGTCCCTTTCAATAATTCATATTCATCTACACCTCATTCCTGTGCTCCTTTTCATTGCTCCTTTGATAATTAAACAACAGGACATGAAAGGTATGTGAGATGCTGAGATATTACCGTGGCTCAAAATACACCTGATGTTTGGGTGAGATAGCTTAATTACCCCTTGGTCTCTTATTGCTTGCCTGGGAAATAACCAGGCAGTCGTGTTACTGTAAATGCATGGCAGCAAAGAAGAGGGGAAAAAGAATTTGAAGGCTCATTGTGGCTGTAATACTTCTTCATGTACTGAAGTCAGAATTCCTGTAGTTCATTTTAGCCATTTCACATGGAAAACCCCAATAGACATGTCTCAATGCACCCCTTTTCTTGGGGTAAACAGAAATTATCATCATATTTAGTTGAAGTGGTTTTACCCTCAGTAAAATTTCCTTGGTTTAGGCATGGGCTGCTGAAACTTTAAGTCATTGGTAATTTTACATTAGTGCCTACATTTTGTTCAGAGGGTGAATTCTGTCTCCAGGGTGTCACTGTTTAGAACTTTCCTTTTTAATAGAGCTGTAGAAGGACGTAAGTAAATGGCAGCGCTTGGCATAGATCCATCTCACTTAACGAAGGACACTAATTTGAAATGTATTCCTTCCAGACTATTTATTTGGATAGCAAACCCAAGAAACTACTTAGAGGGTGATAGAGATCTCAAAGGCTGGCTCTCTCCTGTAGCTTGTCCTTCTCAGCCGGCTATATAGCTGGCCAAAAGGGACTGGATTGCAACCGTAATGACCTCAATTAGATAACTAAACTCAGTGGATGAGCCCCGGCTTTGTGCGTGGGTGTCGATTTTCCTTCTAGTGATGTTTAATCTGCTGAAGGGATTAGAAATATGAAAAGATTTTGATTAGAATGAAATAATCCTAATTGTGATAAGATAGTAAAGTAATACAGGCAGCAGAAGTATCAGTAAGCTTTCTCTAGTATCACTCTTGATGGGCTCCTTCAACTCCCGGGCTCTTAATCATATATCTAATGAGTTTCCATAACCCTCCCCGCTCTGACGGCTGCTGTGGTTTGTTGGTGCTGCCATTTTGTACTACTTCTGCAGTAACTGTCTTTTTCAGAGGAACTTTCACCAAACTGTTTTCCTCTCAGGAGTCATCTCGGTGTATCAGTCCACATTGACAGAACCAGGCAATATAGTGCATTTTTTTATTCATTAGGTGACAGCATAGTGTATTATTGCTTGTATTCTCCTCTGAGCCCTACTGATTATATGCTACTGCAAAAGCTTGTAAAATCAATGCAGATACTTGTTCCTTTCATCTGTAAATGCATCAGCAGACAGAAACAGGGAGAGTACTTGAGGTGATGTGATCTAAACACAAGATTAGCGGAGGGCATCAGTTGCAAGCACAGTCTACTCTGAACAGTGACTAAGGAAAAAATTGTGCTGCTTCAGTCAGCACCTCCAATATCCTACTTGAACTGCTGCTGGTACTGACGATGCTGCTCTCCCCCAGCTTTGGGGATGCAATCCTGCTAGCAGAAAAGCATCTAAATCATCTTCCTTTTTGTGCATTGTCAGCAGAACTGGCCACTGAGTTCAGGCAGTTTCGTGATGAACACAAGCTAAAAGGGACCCAAGGGCATGGAGGGCATAGCTGGGACTGCAAGTTCTTCATTACTGGTGATATGAGAAGGAAAAAGCTAAAGCTGACTGGAAAAAAATGAAAGTGGTACAATGTTCTCCTGGTTTTAGGATGAGAACTTAATTTTAAGAAACAGCTTTGTGAAGCTTCATATTCCAACCTATTTTGGCTGGCTCCAGGGCTGTGGAAGGACTAGTAGCTTCCAGATTCACATTCTGGTAGGGCTGATAATTATTTTACTGTTACAGAAGTGTTATTTTTTTCATCTAAACTGACATCATCTCATAATTTATATTTCAACTCAAGGCAAGAAGTGTTTCAGGGTACTGGAATACAACCACCTCTGCAGTGCATCCTCCTTGCCATGTACTTTCTCCAATGTTTTTGTTGTATTATAGCTCTGATTTCCAGCAAAACCCAACATTTTGTTACATGAATATTGTCTAGAAATCAATGCTGTCTCTTTGAAAACTGAGAAAAGATTGGGTTTGCTATTACTTGGTCATTAGTGATGTTGCAGCAGAGCTTAAGAATGCAAGAAAAAAGACTTGAACACCCTCTTATTTGGTAAAAACACAGGACAAACAGATGGTTGTTGTCTCAGAAAGTTCACCCTTGAAATAGATACAACAGACTAAGCCAGGCACTGTGGGTTTGTTTGGACTTCGGTATCATATGAAAACATTTACCATTTTCAAGGCAAAATTAGGTCTCTCGTTTCACTGACTCTTGAGCGAATGCCATAATTGTCATTGACTGGCCGATTGCCTGATACATTACTTTAAGGCCTAAATCCTGTTTGCCTCTGTCCCAGGGTTATTCTTCATTTCGGTCATACTGGGTGCTGTCCTGTTAATTGTGAGTAGGAAATGGTCATATGGACATGACAAGCAAAATCTGTCAGCGCTTGTTCGAGAAAAGGAAGGACCATATGTTCTCAGCCCAAGGCCAAAGCTTTAGACTCCAGTAAAGTAATGCTGAGCTGTAGATCGCATGTGGAAAAGTCTGTAGGGAAAAAGCATTACTATCATTCATATTTTCAACTTTAAATTCAGTTCAGGCAGCAAAAGAGTCTTTGGCTGATATTAGCACATCTTAAGCTAATGAATGCTTTGAATCGTAGTCCCTTCCAGAATCAATTTATAATGGACTTAATTGGCTAATGGTTATATGTTTGAACTTCATCTTTCAATAATAAATGCCACTGATAATTCTTTGCTTTTCTGAAGTTTTGTCCTGTCAGATTCACACCATGTATCTCTCCTAGGGTGTCTTTATAGTAGGAGCAGATTGCAGTTACGTAGTCAGAAGCTATACACCTTGATAAAAGACTGAGTGATCTTCAAAATACCTTGTTTTGAAAAGATTTTAATTTCATTACACATACAACTCTAACAAAAAGTTTTGTGCAACACTTGGTGTTTTTTTGAAAAGTGTTTGGATTTTATCCTCCCAGTATACGGAAGCTGGATTTTCTTATAAGGGGCAAACTCTTCTGGTTGGAGATGCAATATGGGGATCCAAGCATTCCCACATCCTTGTACTCCCATTAAATCAAAGTTTTTAAAAATAATTTTTTAATTACTGATGCCAAGCATGTCTGGAATGCAGAACGCTGCTTTACTAATTGCCTTTCTAGGGTTGTTAGCCTAGCAAAGTGCTTGTGACCATCTCACCCAGCCCCACCGCCCTGCATGTTCCTGGATTCGAGATTGTCCTTTATCGCGCCCTTCACAGGACGAGGTCGGGGGGGACACGTCACAATATCAGCACATGTTTTCCTTCTTTTCTCTAGACACCTTCAGCTGCAGTTAAGTTTGTTTGGGCTGACTTAAAGACGAAAATAGAACCTATGCATCCTTTTGATTTTACTAAGAGTTATGTCATCTTTTAGTATGAATGTAGCCTCTTCAAAAATACAGTCTCATGACTAACTCATTTAAGATGCCGTATTCATGAGAAAGCCCCAAAAAGTGCCAGTTGGCTTATTATTAACATTTTCATGACATTACTTATAAAAAAAAATTCCAGAGCAGTTTCTTTATTGTTATGTTTGATCATTTTTATGCAGAAACCATAACCTCCTCAGTTAGTTGCCTTGCAGTTCAATACATAATTGACAGGGAAGTTATTTTTTTGCTCCTTCTTTTAGCATTTGTTTCAAATAAAGGCAAGAGGGGAAAAAAAATCTGCATTCATCTGTGGATAGATTAGCTTTGAGAGTACATGAGACTATTCCCATAGTGTCATCTTCTTAAAGCAGTTACCTGCCATGCTGTTTATTTGTCCTATTGGGTGGGTTCAAGGAAACCTAATTTTAATCCTTCAGAGTTTAATCTATGCCATAGCTTTCCTTCGTTACCTGAGGATATCAAATAACATGTTTGGGCTTAACCTCATTTTTGCTTCCCAAGTCTCCTGCTCCCCCAGGCGTGCACTTAAATGAAGATCTGACCCTTTGTGCTTTGGTTTCCCATCTGTAGACTGATAATGTTTCTTCTCTCTGTAGCTTTAAAGCCTTTGGGAGATGATCTGTCTCTCAGTATGTGTCCGCACAAGACCTAGTACATAAGGGGCTACTTCTACTAGGAAACTCTAGGAGCTCCTCACAAAGAAATAATAAGTTTTGGAGGAAACTTTGTAATATTTATGAAAAGAGGGGACTCGGTACCTCTGAACTTGTCCAAGGCAGCAGTACAATAAACCAATTAAAGCTATATGCAGTGACTTCAATCCAAACAACCTAAAGCAGTCAGGTATTAGGGAAGTTTGCTTTTGATATGCGTAGAAAAATGCATGATAAAATTTGGTGCAGAAGCACTCACCCTGCAGTCCAACATTATTTTATTGTGTAAGTTGTACTTTGTACCCGCATCAAACTCCCTCCGTAGCTGAGCAGGAAATACTGGGTGAACACTAGTGACACCAGCATTTGTTTTTTACGCTAGTGTTCGCTGCTGGAGCTTTCCCTTCTCTATTCTGGTAAGTAGTACGCTGATTTTAAAGAATTCATGCTGCATGAATAGATGAACTGCAGTCTGATCAGAGACTGAACTCTCACGCAAACTAGCGGCAGAACGACGGCTAACATTCTTCATTTCAGAAAGCCAGTTTCACGGATCCTGTAAAAGGGTGATTTTTCTAGGGTCCTGGTATCTCTTCCTTGACCTTGTATTCCATATGGTTCTTCCTGATCAACGGTTGTGTTGTAATAATGCTGGATGTGGAAATGATACAGATTAAAAAAATTTTCTTTTTTCTCAGCCTGAGCCGGTGAATAAACTTTCAGTGCCTGTGATATCCTGGCATTTAGAATTTAGCTTTGAAGGGACATAAATACTTTAATACCTGTAGGAGTAAGGAGTAATCCACGTGTGTATTTGAAGTTGCAGAGTCTGGAATGTCTGGGCCATGCTGGAGAGAAAACGAAGGCACGTATTGAAGGATAGTGAACCATGACTTTTTGCTTGGGTATTTCTGGATTTTAGATATTAATTTAATGGTCACTTCTCTCAGGGAGTATTCAGAGGGTGTTGTCTAACGCTGAGTAACATGACCTTTAATTTTTGCCTATTCATTTGTCTTTTTACCTAGACAAAATACAGACACATGATTTTTGCCAGTTTCTGACTTTGTGTGACACCTTGCACAGGGAAGCAAGTGACGTTGTGTCTTTTTGGAACAATTTCCAGTTGTAACTTTGTGTCTGCATCTGATTTGATCCCCTCAAGAACAAAGCTATTATATTCCATGGATTACACCAGCTAAGAGAGATTTAAGTGAGGAGAAAATCAGGCCAGGGATGTTGAAATTTATTTACTGCATTGACATATTTTGATTAAACTGTATATTTAATGTTCTTTTTAAAACTGTTCACT
Source organism: Phalacrocorax aristotelis (assembly GCF_949628215.1). Classification (NCBI taxonomy): domain Eukaryota; kingdom Metazoa; phylum Chordata; class Aves; order Suliformes; family Phalacrocoracidae; genus Phalacrocorax; species Phalacrocorax aristotelis. Next base: position 4,323,240 of record NC_134283.1, on the reverse strand, counting down.
TATGCATAATAATGTTATTGCAAACCAAATGGAGTCATCTCATTTGTGAATAAACCGTTATCGTCTGTATTTCTGCCTTTAATGCTGTCAATGACAGCATCTAAAGAGGATGCTACTGTCAAGCTTAATATTTTTCATTGCTTCATCCTTTTGCAGTTTGGTTCCGCTGTTGCTAATCTTACTGTTTTGAAGGAAAAGTTGTTTCTGCTTCCTTGTTATTAAAGTTGTTTCTGGGTCATTTGACCCATGACAGACATCCTATTCTTTCAGAGGGGGAAAGCTGGGCTCCTAAAATGGCCTGATCCAGTGAATTATCCAGCAGGAACCAAGTGGGAATGCTTCCAAAGCGTTGGGGAGGCAATCGGCCGCTGAGCTACACCCGCTCTCCACGCTCGGGTTGTGCCAGCTGGGGACAGGTACCTTCTCTGGCAAGAGTTAGTTCTCGTCTCTTTGGCAAACAGCAAGAGGAGAGAAGGCCAGAAATTTGGGGTCACCTCAAACACCTGCTAAACCATCCTATTCCATGAATTTGTCATTTTTGTTTGGAATCAGTAGAGCTGAGTGGCAGAGGATTAGTTTTCTTCATTGGCAAGTGTTGGTTTTGCTCTGTTTTTGGAACTCTGACATTTAATGAAGGAAAATACCCCTCCTCCCAAAGGCTGTTTGTCCTCCTTTTAATATACAGTCCTGCTGCTGTCAGATATCTTATTAACGGTTTAATCAAACAGCATGGTTTGAGTAAGGTCCTGAGCAGTGAGAGATCATAATTAAAACTAACGACTCAGCCATGGAAAGAATCATTCCACGAGAGGAGGTTTAGAAGTCTGTCGTCAAAGAGCCCATCTCTTCAGTGGTATCGTGTTTGTTTTGAAATCGGCCTCTTTGGTGGTGTGTGCCTAGCAGATGATCTTGCTCTTCTGCCTTTGTGCCCCCTAACAATGCTGAAACCTGAGGCTGGGGCTTCCTCCACGCCCCGTCAGTGCCACAGCATCGCGAGGTGTCACGTCACGGCCGCTTGGTTTGCAGGGGATTAGCGCTGGGTTTTGGAAGCAGTCACAAAATATATCCAAAGAAAACACATAAAGAAACATTTTGTTAGGCTTCAAAGTATTTTTCCGGCATTGGCAAGGATCGGTAATTTACTGAGAGATACTCATATTTATGTCATCTCAGAAGCATTTTATTTTCATGCAGTGTATATGCAGAAGATGATGTATAAAGAACATTTCCTCACCGCCATTTTTATATGCATCACTTCCATGCATGTTTGATAAGAATTGTTATCTCTACTGTGTAGCGCTGCCTGACTTTATTTTCTTAATTCTTATTACCTGTGTTGAATATATTTGTGTGTGCGTGTAAATAAATATATATACACATACCCACTCTAGGATATAGACCTGTCACAAATGGTGAATGTATCATACCTGGTTTTGACAAATACAGGAGGCAAAATCACTGCTCTGTCTCCTTTAAGAAATCTTTGGGCTCTCACTAGACAGGAACGGGGAGTTTTCGCTTTAACATTTCTGCAGGACTGATCACAAAACGCAGGAATAATTTCTGCATAACGCTTCAGTGTTATGTATAATTTCCTGTAAAGAGATTTAGCATACTTCACAACATTTTATATTTCAATACAATTATTTTGAAAGAGCTAATGCTCTTCTATTAGCAAGAGAAGTCAAGGGGAAGTTATTTAAATGGCTGATGGATTATTCACGCTGGCTCGCTGTTGCTAACAATCAGAAGGGTTGTACTGACTGTGGACTCGGAGCTCGCAAGCAGCAGATTTCAGGCTCAGGCCTTTTTTTGTCCTTTCGAACTTCCACGTACAATGAAGATTTCAAAGTTCCTTGCAAAATTATGTGTGAACTTGACTAGTTCAGACGTGCTAGCGAAACGCCAGCCCCTGCAATTGGTGAGGCTGTGGCTTATGGCTAATATTAATGTCTCATTCAGTAATTATCTTGTGAAACAGGCAGATTAAGCAATCATATGGCCACACAGATGTAGAGCACTGTCATGTGGGTGACACTGGCAGATTGTGCTCATGTTAAGCATTTTGTCGAAGGAAAGATGAGGAAAGAGAGTAGCATAACAGGGCTCCTCACCCTTTTTGCTTTCGTGTGTTAAGCATCTCTGGGGCAGAGTGTGGAAAGGTTTTGAAAATTGTGTAGAAAGTCCTAATGAATGAACTGTGTAAAAACTAACGCTTGTCTTTGACAGAAAAGGAAGTAAGGAGAGATTGTTGTCTAGAAATGACATTCGTCCAGTCTAAGTTGCTTGTGTGGGTCCGTTATCACAGGATCTGAGTATCTTGCCAGTTTTAAGGCAAGTACCTTTGCATTCTGTAATCTCAGGAGGCGTAAGGAACTCTAACCCCATGTTTTCTACAGAGGACAGAGTTGCAGAGGTTGCACCTTTCCTTGCCTACTGGAGTGCCCTGTGGCGCACTTCAGGACCCTCATCCCCTCATTATCCGGGCCACAAACCCTGTGCAGACCACGTCGTACCTCCTGCACACGCAGGTTTCCTTCCTGGGGAGCCACGGTGCCGGGAGGAATCCCTCACGTTGCCAGATCTTGCTGCAGTGTGGGATCACAGTGCAGCCAAAGGGAATACCTGGATCAAGGAATGTGGAAGTGCTCCTGCAGTCTGTGCGATAGGCAGAGCCAGGGCAAGAAAGGATGATACCGATACTGAAAATGAGACTGAGGTGGGGGAGATGGGTAGTGGATGGTGGAATTACAGTCCTAAAAACCCACACTTGGTTTCGATCCCCATTTGGAAGCAGCTGTCCTCCATAGATACTTGAGGTCTTAAATCTCCCCAAGGAGCCCAGTGCTTTGCTTCTGCTTCTTCACCCCGTGACATAGTCCAAGAGGGACCCAGAAATGAGATGCACCTTCCGCGTGTCTCTCCGCAGAGCATTTCTGGGTTCAAAACATGCATGTGAACCATCCAGTTCAAACCCATCTCAAAATGTAAGGGTGGGAATCGCTCTTTTTACACAAAGGGTGAGAATCACCCTTTTTTTTTCTCCTGTTTTGTTGTTGTTGTTTATGCTAACCAGCTGTGTTGAGAAACAAAGCCATGTCCAGTGGCTCAGGTTCCTGCCGTCGTGTTTCAGTAGGGTCAGAGCTGAACATGTGGCTGCTTGCCACAGTCAGAGTCACTTTTCAGGATCCTACTTACCCCATCAGCTTTTTCAAAGATCAGTCTGTTGTTTGGCAAAAAGCTGATTTCCTGCCTACGCCGTACTGGTCAGAGCCAAATCGGTTCCAGCAGACCAAATTAAGCCAAAGAACAAAAAGCTTCATGTAGGCATGAATACTCTCACTCCGGTGCAAGGTCAGGTGTCCCTCCTTGCCCTCCCCTTTGCTCACATTGAGCGCATGGGTGCTCTGATGCGAAATGGGTGCAGATGTGAAGCACGTGGCACCACAGGGCTGCGCAGAGAAAGAAAAAAATCACCGTATTCGACGTAACTGTATAAAATGTATTTTATACATTTTATAATGTTGTATAAATGTTGTACTCTAAACATTTCATAAAATACACAGCTTTTAAAATTGCTAAATATTTAGTTGAAAAGTTTAGAATTAAATTTCCAAGAACCCTATATCATATTCATGTAAAATCTTAAAAATGAAGTGATCTCTGAAATTTCATAACTTGGGGCAATTTGCCCTCAGTGAGTTCAAATTCTAAGAATTTGAAAATGTCTTACTCTTGATTAATTCTTCCCTATGAGCTCTGAATTATTGTTGCTGATCACAGCGTAATGAGTAATAGTACAAATTTTTGGTATTGCAATAAAGTGCCCTGGTGCTGTGGTTGCACCTGTATCAAGGTGAATAAAACCTTGAAGATCTAAAGGATTAAAGTGCCTCACATACCCCAGGATTATTGAAAAAGAGAATGGGAGAAAGAAATAAGGAACAAAATTTGTATTCAAAGGCCTGATGTTGGAGCAAAGCCTTTCAAATGTGACCTATATATTAATTCGGCGTCAGTCACGTGGCTGGAAATGAAAGAAATGCTCTATTTCTTTCAAGCGTGTTGGGTTTGCATTTGAGAGTCAAACTGCCAAGGTCAAACTAGCCTTTTATTTGCTGGGCTTTATGCTTTCAGAGTCAGATAAACTTTATTACTCTAGTTTTAATAACATATCTGGAAGATGTTTGCTCATGTGTTTTCTATATTCAGCATACTGACATCAACAATTTTTTTTCATGGATTTGTGGATAATTCTGTCTCACGTGCTTCTGGAAAACATAAGGGCTGACCCGTAAAACTTAAGTGTGAGAGAGGATCTGGATGTCGCAGTTGATAAGCATCTAAAGAGAAGCGGTGATTTTGGACTCAATCTAGTGGTTCTTAGAACATATTTCAAAAGTGTTTCCTATTAAAAGGTCACCCATCAAGACTTGAGAATATCCTTCTTAGTTGAGAGAGGGGCAGTTGCCTTCATAAGCCAGTGCTCCCTCATCTGAAATCCTGCAGATTGTCTGAAGGCGGGTTTGAAGTCTGCTCCTGGGACATGGCACTCACCAGTACCTGGCTTAGAGATTCCCGTCGAGGAGGGCTTTCTCTATCTGGGTTCTCCAGTAGTATCTGTTTTAATCTGTTTTAATCTCCCACTTCTCTCCCTCCTCTCCACTTTCTATGAATAAGATATCAAAAAAAAGGGAAAGCTATCTCACCTGAGGATCTGTAGCTTTATATTTTCAATAGGTCTGCCCTCTAGTCAAACCCAAATGTGCCTGGCCCGTTGCCTATTTGTGAGTTTAACTAGTGCCTTCCATCCGCGCATTTGGATGCTCTAACAGGGAAAAGTAGATGGTGTTAATAAAATACAGCAGGCCTCTGGCATATGACTGTCTGACCCTGAAGTTTGAAGAGGTCTAGAATCAAATCTGGGTCTAAATTTTAAATCTAACCCTTAAGGTGTATAAAATGAGCTGACTGTGACCCTTGGTTCTCTGTGTGCCACTGTACAGGGAGAAAGGTAATTTCTTATTGTCATGCCTTTGTAATATATTCATCTCTATTTCATAGGGAATGCTTTATCACCATTCCACTAAAGCTGTTATTTCCCAAATGCCCCTGTTTGCTGAACACACATTTTTTGTTTAGCTTTTTATATATGTTTTTTGCATATGTTAGAACTCTCTTTTTTTCTCTCTTTTTTTTTGGTGAATGTAGAAGTATTCAGGCCAGCAGGGTGGAAGAATTTAAATATCTAGTATCATGAATATTTTAATATCTCCAGTATTATATTTGAGCTTGAAAAGAATGAAAAGGAACGTGTACTTCTGCCCATCTCTGACTGCCATGAGCCTGGGTCCAGCAGCCACAGACTTACTCAGGAAAATAATCACAACATTTTTGAGATTATATTATGAGGTGATGTTTGTTTAACTGTAAGGAGTTTTAGTCGTGCCAGCCTTAGTGTCTAAGATTATGTGGCAATGTGTATGTCATATATGTGAATGTGTTACGTATATGTGTATTTTTAAAAGCGTAAGCCCAGTAAAGCCAATGGAAAAATTTTATTGACTTCAGGACCATTGAGAAACTGGAGGTGACATTGTGGTGCTTTTGGGATGGGTTTTCTTGACCAGGGCATGGTCTCACTTTGTACTTGTGTTCCTGCCATTTTTCACCCTGTTGCCCAAAATGCATAGAAGAAGATATTTTACCTTCCAGACCTCCCTCCCACTACAATCAGCAGCAGCCTGGGGCTTCACTAGGTTGAAGATCTGCTTTTTGGTGTGTTCTTGCCCCATCCCTACTTAGGACCTCTGTGGAGATGCTGTGAGCGCGTTGTGGTCGCGGCAGGTGTGAGCCAGCACCTCCAGGACCCTGCGCTGCACCCACATTATCCAGCAGTGATCAAAACAAAAAACGTTTTCAGGAGTTTTAAAACATTCCCAGTGATTTTGATTATACAGCTTTTGTTGCTGTCTCTCTTTAAGACTTGAGACAAGTTGGTCACAGGTTTTAAATTTAAAATCATTTCAGTAACTTCTTTATCAAAAAGCATCATCTGCTATATTATCATTTTGAGGGCTAGAAGCAAGTTAATTGCCATGTCGTCCACTAGAAAATCTCTGCTCATCTAAAGCTGTTGTTCAACCCAGGAAAGACTGCAGTAATGAGACACTTCGCAGACAGGTTGTTGTTGCGAGCGTGGATATTTGCCAAGCTGCCGTCCTCTTAAGCGGGGGTTTCTGCGTGTTCAGAGGAGAAACAAACTTTACTGGTGCATTTATTCTGATTTCTAGTGTTCAGAGATTTCTAACGATGCTAGCAGTCTCGGGAGCAGCAGAACAGTGAGCAAGGCAGAAGTTAATTAATTAAATTACTCTGTCAAGTTCATCAAACTGCTACAACTGTTGTCTCTCTCTTACAGTAAGTGACATAATGAAACACGGTTTCTGGTCTGAATTCAGAGTTCTGAGCAGCATTGCAGTCCATTCATGTGGTAGCTATAATACTCCGCCTTTGCAATAGCTTAGGAATATGTTTTATTTCTCAGCACTAAATTTTGTTTGAAATTGGGGGAAGGGGTTCTATTTTTAACCATTATTGTCCACTTAAGATCTGTAAAGGAAAAAGGAGAAGCAGATGTACGAGCAAACTCTAGCTTTATAAGCAGGGAAGAAGACAAGCTGTGCCTGCACTGTTAAGCACTAAAAGTGCCTCGTTATGGCCTGTCTTGACAGGGCAGCGAGCTGTCTTCAGGTTCCTTGCCCGCTCCTGGTGACCCGTACTGGATGTGGAGCTGATTTCTAGATTGCTTTTCCGTATACCAGACACTGGCAACACGGCGCTCATTAAGCAAGAAGAAACTAATCCTTACCTTCCTCTGTGTCTGACATGTTCTTCTGACAGCTCTCTGCCATAATTAAATAGAAAAGCATTTGTTTCAATGGCAAGGAATAATAAGGGTGCCCAGGCATTCATTTGCAGTTCCGATACCCACAGGCGGCACTTACTGTAGTTTTTGAGTGACGGAGCTGTGTGACTACAGCTTACCCTAAGAAGTATAATTACATCTGATACCTGATTATGCCACTTTCTTACCTGTCAACAGGCTTCTGCAGAGCATGAGTCAGCCAACACCTTTCATCTCGAATACACGGTGTTCTTGCAGCATGCTAGAATTTAAGTACTTACAATAGAGTATGTGACAGCCTCCCAGCATTAGTACTATTTCAAGCATCCATACTGCTCTGCCCTTAACAACTCTCTATTCTGAAAGACCAGCTGAGAAACTTCAGCTTGCTCCATTAACAGAGCTGTGAAATACCTGTCCCTATACCTCTGTGCGTACACGAGTACCGGAGGCAGCTGTATAACCGGAGAGATCTATAGCATCCGTTCTGATCTGTGTGACAGGGTCACAAACCTGAGTCCACGGGTCTGCTGTCAGTCCCACTAGCTTCCCTCCCAGTCCCAGAGCATTCACTCCTCACACTGCAAGTTTGCTCAGTGGTTAGTTTTCTCATGGCTATAAATCTCCCATTGGATTTTGATGTGTCTATTCATGTATTACATCACGAGTAAACAATGAAATTGTAAAACAGAAAGAAAGATCGAGGATACATTGTCAGCTCCATTGATGTGCTCCAATAAAATAATAATTTCTTTTTATTTCCCTTCCTGCTGTGGATGTCTTTCTAAAACAAGTGACATAGCGTTGCTGAACGAAATACCTGGATTATAATTTCAGCCTAACATGAGTACCTCGGAGGGACAGAACAAGGGCAATGTGATAAATTTTGAAACACCAGCAGTCTGGGAAGTACCCAGATCATAAGCTACTGGCAAAAAAATATACACGCTGGGGAAAAATGTGCAAATACTGTGGTGGTTTTCATTAGGATGGAGGACAGTGTGACTGTGGAGGTTTATAAACATCAGGTGGGGCTGAAAATGATTTCTGGGTTGGAATAAGTAGGAGATAAGTCTAATTGTAAAGCATTTTAGGTTTAGACTGTCCCACAGACCTCTGAGTACCTAACAGTTTGCTTTTACCCCAACCATTTTGTTAAGAAATCGAGGGAGGAGGCACTTAAAGGTGCACTTCACATGAATTACTTCCTTGAGGAACACAGGAATAGTTAACACAACCCATATATCCTCTGTTGCTGGGTGAGACTCTCCTTGGGAGAAATACCGTTACCTTTGAGCTGTCGCAGAATCATCTGGCCTAGAGGGACTGCAGAAATCTTCTGGCTATGCTTAACACACAGGGAATAATTTAAAAATAATAAAAATAAAAATATAATAATAATAATGATAATAATAATAATTTTAAAAAGAGGGAACTAATTTCTAGAGGCCACATAAGCCTGATCCCAAAGCAGGCTTAAACTATTTCTATCCCATTTCTAACAGATGCTTGCCTAAGTTGATCCCCTTGCTGTCCATTCCCGCTCTTGCCATAATGGCCAACTCAGAACTTCCCGTGTTGATCCATTCCTGTGCTGCCGGTGCTGAACTCTCTCTAACAGCAGGAAGGCAGTTGTTGGTTTTCTGCTAGTTTTCAAGCTCCCTTCTGCAATTCAAGCCCGCTCTTCCTTGCCCATCGCCAGTGGATGTGGAGATCTGCAAAGAGAAGAGCAGTCAGCAAAATCATCTCGTGTAGCTTAAGGCTGTTATAACTTCTTTTAGTGTCTGGACTAAACATGCCCGGTTCCACTCTTTCCTTGTAAGTGACGTTTTCCAGCTCTCCCATCAGCTTTATTGCTCTCCTCTTATTTCCAGAGACATGCTATAATACTCCTTGCACCCCTGGGCTACAGATACCAAAATAGTTCAGACTGCAAAGGCGGGAACTCGGGGCGTTGTGCAGCACCTCGCTGGCAGTCTGGCTGGGGACCCACAGCCACAGAACTATAGCTCTATCCTGCACTTTCAGAAATAATGGAATCCTGGTACCAACTTAGCAAAGGATCAAGCCCTTGAGGATTTTTGCACAGTGTTTGCGACAGTTCAGGCAACCCAGTAATATGCTGAGTCTGCAAAGCAGGGATTAGCTTGCATAATGTATTATTGCAGTTAGGAAGAGATGTAATAATTTCTGAACACAGAATAGCTGGCAGGAAAACGCCTGGATTGTAAATGATCTTTATAAAATTAACTGACCCTGGTCCTATTGAGAATGTATGTTGTGACTGTACCTGGCAGCGCTCTCAGGGGTGCTCTTATTTCTCACTTTCCCAGCCTCGAAGACATTAACCTGCATATTGTTGCCAAGTATCGTATATGGAAGACAACATAAAGCATCATTCATTCATTTCATATGTCAACACAAGTTTAATGTGAGCACTGGAGACATCCATTCTGGGAATCTAGCAGAGGAACTTAACTTCTAAAGCTTTTGATTTAAAGCGTACAATTTTTAGAGTGAATATTTTCGCACAAAGCTACCTCCCATGGAGAGAACTTGAACACCTGGGTAGTAACCTGTGAGACCTGAAGAAGCAGGATTTTATGTTTCAGAACTGACATTTCTTCGGCTGCATTGCTGTGCGGAGCAAGTGGTTACACGGGAGCCTGTGAACCTCAGAAACATGAAATCACCCTTTACAAGAAACATTGCTCGTGGCATCTGCTAAAATAATCATATTAGAAATTCATGTCCAATCTTTTCTCTGAATTACCATAATTTTATTGCTTCCGATTTAAATATTAACTGTTGTAAAGTAATACAGGCTATCTGTATCTACTGCAGGATATTATTCCTGATGGTGCAAATTTGAAGTGACTCATCATTTGCTTTACTTAAGGAGGTACTTGTTCATATATATATTAAATGTTCAGTTGAATTTTCTGCCTTTGTTGTAGCGAAGTAGTTAAATACAGGCTTAATGTTCATTATTTGAGTTGTTTCTTGCACTTTGCTGCTAATACACGTTTAACCACTCACTCAGGTGCTTTGCTGGATCGGGGCTAAGGCGCTCGGTGCCTTTGAAGACTGAACCCTCAGTGAGCAAGCCACAGATGGCAATTTGTGCCAGAATACATGGGTTTATTATTTAACATCTCAGATGGCTATTTAATTTGCTACCACTTTTGTCTGGAAAGCTAGCTCTTAATGTAATCCAACGCCTGCTTTCTGTGAGACCCAAAGCATTTATTTTCATTACCGTGGTTGCCTCAAACAAACTAGAGGCTGGGTGTTGGAATCAACATCTTTGGAGATCTGTATGTCCATCTGGTGTGTCAGTTTGGAATAAATAATTTTTTCATTGTGGAAACAGGGCCTGATGCGTCCTTCAGGAGGTGTGTGAGCAGGATACCTAATAACGGTCAGTGGGAATGTTGCCTGCCTGAGGACCACAAGATTTAACTCAATTTGAAAGGATCTTAAGGGAGTGAGGAGTCCAGGAGGCACTGAAATTAAGTGGAAATTTTTACCCTCATCCCCCTCAGCTTCTCTGGGCATAATTGTTAGCTATGTTTTCGAATTACATTCACAGTGTGTTCATTTCTCAAGGCTGTTGCCCCTCACAGTCCTCGGTCAGATTGCCCACCTCTGGCTCCTGGCTCCCCTCTTGCTTCCCAGCACACACCTGCAGGACTCTCATCCCTCCTGCTTTGTTCCTGGCTGCAGCTGCAGGGATCTGAAAAACAAAAGCAGCTGGAAGGACTTGGGGTATTGCAGGGCACCTGCAGCTCAAGACAAAGCAGAAAGATAAAGACGACAGAAAATCAAAGGAAATAGAGTAAAATGAGGAGGGGGAAAAAAATAACATGGGATAGAGAAAAATGAGGGGGAAAAAACAACGTTGAGAGTGTCTGATGGATGCGGTAACCTTTCTGCAACATCTTTTCCATAAACACTGAGCAAGGTACTGCTGATCAGGGAATGAAAAACAAGACAAGGGAGACAAAATCTGTTAAAATATTTGTTATTTCTTAGCTGAAAGGGTAGTTCTGTGACATTATGCTAAATAACCCAATTAAAAAATATTAGAAAATGAGTTTGGATAGAAACAAGGGAGAGTCTGCTAATGTTTGCCTAAAGCTGCAAAAGCCTACAGCCATCCAGGTTCAACAAGGAAACGTTACAAAATAGAAGCCAAAAAGCAGGCAGGACATGGGGAAGAAGGTGGATGTTAACACAGATGTTTACACCTGTAAGAAAACATTTTCCATTCGTTTCTTTAGGGAACAGTGTCTATCAGGTGCCGAGTATCTGCTGCACAGGCACTGACCTCCCTCTCTGTTCTGGAGGCCAGCTGGAGCCCGTGATTTGTCACAAGATATTAAGGATCACACCTGTATATTAAGGATGCACACCTGTGATTAAGGATCACACCTGTAGATTAAGGATCACACCTGTGTCAGCATGTCCCAAGCCCTTGCACTGGTGGTTGGTTGCCTTTTCTTTTTTGCTTTCCTTCCCTCCAAGCACACTGGAGGCTTTGGACAGATGGATGTGCTTCTCTCACTTAGAGCAGTGACTCTGAGGCAGGGGCGGACAACATGACGAATGCCAGTTTGTTTGTAAATGTGAACAGCAGGAATATCTGCTCTTCTATTATTTTGTATGCTTATCTAGAAGAGAAGGAAAGTTACCTGGGTAAGTCCAGTCTGTTGGCTCTAATGGCTGAATGTTTTATCTGTGGGAAACTGTCTCTTGTTTACGAGTATCGTGGACAAATATAATAGCCCTAGGCTTGGAAAACAGTGAGCTGGGATGAGATTTGGCTTCTTTATAATTTTGAGAGCTTTGTTACCTATTTCAGCAAGTCCAGACTTCAGAGTCTTGGGCTGAAACGCTCATCACGGATCGGTCTGCTAAGATCTGCTTCAATTCTCTTCTTGTATGCGTGATCAGGGAGAGAGGCAGCTTCTCTGGGGGTGGTCCCTGACTTCTGCGGAGAAGGAGGTTGAATTGCACACCATTACCATTCCTCTATTTAATCATCTACACAAGACAGATGTCTTCCACAGGGTTTGGGGAGCCTGTGGTAACTAACACAGGGAGGATTTCTGTAAGGTGACATTTGAAACATATAAACATTGTGGTCTGGGTTTCACTGTAAATAAGAGAAAGCCTGTAGCAGGGAGCAGAGTCCCACCTCCGTGACTTCCCCAGTGGGAAGGGAGAGGGAGTTTGGTATCAATGCGCTGCAGCGGCCTTTCCCGGCACGGAGCCCGTGCTATGGATGTGCTAACCTGTGTGCCACAGGGCAGAGAGCTGTAATGTATGTAAACAGACCTTACTTCAAAAAGAATCAGCCTCTGAAAAACTAGAAGGAAAAAATGTCTTCTTTCCACACCTGATCCCACTTAGCTACCAAAGAAATATACAATGAGAGATGAAATTGAGATGACACGCGTCTCTGTTTCCCCCAGAATCTTTCTGCAAGACTCGTGCCAACTTTGCATTTCTTTTTCTCTGACCACAAAGACGAAAGATTAGACCCGAGCTGGACAAGCCAAGCACTGTGTTAGAGCAGGGATCAAGCCGTTCCGTGCCATAGGTCACTACATTATTGCTATTTGTTGACATGTTCTGTGTAATTGAAGAAACCGACCGGTTTCTCTGGCAGTAAAGTCGCACGGGTGTTTGGGATTTTCTGTTCTGTACTTGACTATTTCTTCTGTCTATTCAGTAAGAGTCCGATCTGTCATTGGATTACATACATTTGCTTAGCAGAGAGATTTTAAGACCAAAAGAACTGTATGAGAACTGTCTGCTGAAATCCTAAGGCCTTTGGGTCCATGAAAGTGAAATGTTCTTGAGGGGTTGAATAATATATATATTCTTCACAACACAGCCAATACACAAGAAGCCAAACAGTGAAGGCAAGTGACTCATTCCTTTCTCTCTTTTTCTATCATGCATGTGTTTTATTTTTAATTCAGTGTATAAATAACAGGTTTTTCTAGAAGGCAATTTGCTGAGGAGTTTCTCTGGGTTGTTTTTCTTACTACAGTGTAAAGTCCCTCGTTACTTTTTGGGGGTCTGTCATTGGCAAAAGTTGCTGGAAAATGAAAACGCTGGGATCCAGAATGAATGTTTGAGGCTGAACTAAAGTGCTGGGGAAAATCTGTGGCCAGTGAGGGCACAGGGTCTTCCATAACCCCAAAAGTGGTCTGTGGTGCTACCTGCTGCTCTCACCCATGTGTTTCACTGGGGTTGGAGCCTGACTGGGAAGGTCAGGAAATATTATGCATTCTCCAAATCCGTGGTATTTATAGCAGCATAGCTGGAAGCAGCCAGAAAAAGCTGCTGATGGATCTCTTATAGTTTATTTTACAGTAGAATAGGAAGCAAGAAGATGACATGAACGTACCAATATATACAGCAACCGGGGTTGCTTTTATTCCTGTTTCATAGTATGGAATCACAGTCAGTCTTTTCTCATCCCCCTCTTAGGTCGGGGAAGTTAATTAGCTTCTTCCAAAGATGACCCATATTGCCATGATCCTTTGGAGGAGGAAGTGTAGCAAATAGCACAGATATTTGTGGGATGACTCCACAGCCAGAGCTTCTCCAAGTACACTCATGATTTATGTGGGAGTGCGTGGGTAGCTGTGAGTGACTGCATGGATGTTTTGGCCTACCTTGCAATGCGACATCTTCCACTGAGCTCTGGTCTCAGTCCTGCGCTACCTCCGAGTCATTCTATGGATTTGCTTGTTCTTGGAGGTTGTTAGTAGAGGCATAGAGGATGGAAAGGGCAAGACCTCAGCAGCAGATGGTGGCTTCTTCATTGCAATTCACCCAGGAGTTTAGTAAAGCCAAACTGGATGGTGATGCAGCAGATGTTTATGACTATTTCTCATTTTAAATCAGATTACAGTGATGTAGTGATTCAGTCCATTAGGGATTGTCCTAAAGTAACAAAGGATATTGTATGTGATGGCTCATTCGGACAGCACTGTAACAAGTCATGGTGTCTGCTTCCAGCTCTTCCCAAGCCAGTCATGCTGAGCAGGCACTGATTGCACACCCATAATCTCTTGCCGCATCTCATAATTGTTTGTTCCAGCCTTTGTTCAAATGACATTAAATGCAAAGCATGGGAAAATGTTTTACTTGACCTTTCAAAAATAATCAAATGTTTTAAAAAATGCACAAGTTAAAAAAAAATCTCCAGCTCTGTAATGTAGAAAAAAACTCAAGGACAAAGCACGCAGAGCAATCTCGTTGCATTTAGCTGTGTGACTGATTTGTGGTAGCAGGTACGTGCATGCCATCGGTTTGAAACCCCTTGTAGTCACTGAAACATGATAACGAAGAAACCTGAACCTTCAAACAGAACCACAGAATTTATTAAAAAAATCTTAAATTAATCATCTAAAGAACAGTTGAAGCACTGGTCGAGAAGGTCAGGAGATCGCAGGTCAGCCTCCAGTCCTGCCAGCAACCTTTGTTGCATCTTTGCCCAAGTCCTTTGATCTGTCTGTGACATCATTTTTAAAATGTGGTTAAAAGTATAATAAGAGGGCTTTTTCTACTTAAAGAGTCAAAAAATTTTTAAAAAATTGTCATTGAGACCACATTAAATCTAGAGGAACTTGTTAAATCACTGAATGAGCTATTTTCATCGAGCAATACTGCATTTTCAGGATTTTCTGGTTTCCTAGGAAACACATTTTTGCAGCTGCCCAGTCTGTCCGTGTCCCCCGGCTGGCTGAGTGAACCCACCAATTGAGTTACGAAGCCTTCCCAGCAGTTCTGGCTGGGCAGGGCACGTGTCAGACTTCGGCAGGCGCTTTTCTGTGGCTGGCATCAGCGACGTGCAGGTCGCTGCGGAAATACTCGGTGGGGCAGGATGGGGAGGGAGGTGTGAAGGAAAGACATAGTGTAGGTGTAGTCAAGAAATCGCAGAAACGCTTTCTGTTTTCAATTACAAAAGTCAAACTCAGACACATATATTTCATTAATGCTTTTGTTTGTGAAATCCCTTGGTTCTTACACTTCTGCCTATCTATTGAGTGGGTGTTCAAAAAGATATTTTCTTTTAGAAAGGTTGTAAAGAAAAGATCCCACGTTTTTTAGATTGAGATCTTGGAGAGTAACAGGAAAAGCCAAAACCATTGCAGTCAAAACGGGGACAGCTTTTGTCTCTGTAAACTTCCAATTTCCATAAAATAAATCCAAGGAGCAGTATTTTCCTTAATTAAACCATGGGGAATATTTAGTATTTGTAAGATTCCTGGCTAGAAACATATGTCTACTTCATTAAACAGATAACAGGGCCAGATGCCCTCGACTGTTCCCTGTCTCCCCCTGGATTTAGCACTGGCAATACAATGCCAAAGTATAGTACTGCTCTCTGGCTCTTATTCAGGCTGACTATTTTAATTTGGACACTTTAATACAGGTAACTGGGTCCACAGACCTCGTGATTCCTATATAAATAGTCACCCTGAGAAATTCTTACCTGAAAATAATAGAATTTTACCTTTTGTAAATGACAATTTTTAAAAGAAATTTCTTGGCTTAATTTGTAAGGATTTAAAAAATAATTTTCAAACTAAGAAATTGGTGTTTTTCTAGAACACATTAATTTTTCATTTCAATATTTTAGGTACTATCTCCAGCTCAAAAAAATGCAAATGCTTCAAATAGGAACAAAATGTTTTCAAATTACAGGAATGAAACTTTTTGGCTGCGCAGAACCGATGACAAGAAATCTGATTTCTGTTCCTTGAAGATTTTCAAAGTGTTGATAGATTGTCCTGATTCACAACATGAAACATTTCCAAAATCTTACAGTTCTTCAGGGAACAGGAAAAATCTTCCCACTCAGTTCTTGTCGCAACGGAGGTATTTCATATTGAACTTGAAAAACATTGACAGATTTCTTCCTTCAGTCAGAGGAAGGCAGTGTGAGTTTATATGTGTCAACGAAAATTGATATTCTGGCAGACAACATTAATGTCTATGTGTGTATCTTTCAAAATGCAGTTGTCATCCGATGCAATTGTACTGTGAATCATATCCTGAAGAGTTATATAAGGTTTGGGCTATGATTAAGATTTTGGGTTTTTTTCCCCAGGGAAAATTTGAATCTAGTGAAAAATTAAATATATTATTATTTGAGATTTAATTGCAACAATTACG
Organism: Phalacrocorax aristotelis; assembly: GCF_949628215.1. Taxonomy (NCBI): domain Eukaryota; kingdom Metazoa; phylum Chordata; class Aves; order Suliformes; family Phalacrocoracidae; genus Phalacrocorax; species Phalacrocorax aristotelis. Next base: position 4,307,132 of record NC_134283.1, on the reverse strand, counting down.
GAAAAGCCAAAAGCCCTAAAGTTAGGGGGCTGGTTGTCCGAGTTCAGTATATTGTATGTATAGATGGATAAATACCAGTGTACAGTGGGTGAGTTTATAGAACAGCTTTTCTGGCCTGAATTTAGAAAGCACTCGATTCCGATGCTAAATAAGAAAGGTCCCCTTGGTTATGTAAGAAGAAGAGGGAAGCGTCTCACTGAATAATCCCGACGGATTATACGGCCCCAGTGAAAGTCCAGTATTAGCCACCAGCCAATAGCTTCACATCTGGAACCAGGAGCCAAAAGTCAGCTAGTGGGTGGCACTCATTAAAAATAGATCTGCTGAACAGTTAAGACGATTATTGGTCCTGATTTGCAGGATTAGGCCCAGGGAGCAGTCTGTCAGGCTATTTCTTCACTTCACTACACAAAAAGCTTCTCCAGGGCTCGGGCAAAAATCGATCATATGGGCAGGGAGGGGAGAGGGCAGCGTTTGGGAGGAGGAAAGGGAAGACACCTTCCCTCTGCTCGTCTGACTTTATGCTCCCTCACATAGCAATGTCTGAAGCCAGAGCTGAGCACATAATCATTCCTGCAGAGATTTATATGGCTTAAACACTGCAGATGTAAATTATTAACATGATCTCCCCGCCTGATGCTGTGAAATTTTTGCAGCTGGGTTTATATTGCGTTTATTGAAATTGCGAAGTAGCAGGGAACTTGCAGGTTCATTTCTTGGACAATGAGGGGGACTGAGGGGAAGAACGGTGTGGATACGTGAGACAGACTGGGAGTAGTAGATGCAGTTCACAGTTTGAAATGAAACATGCCAGCAGGACTTCCCAGTGTAGCGGCTAGCTGAACAGAAACAAAAGCATGTGGTACTCTGACTGGGAAGCCCTTGTTTTGCTTGTCACTCTTTCTTCTTTATGCTTATTTGCAAGTGTGTCCTGTTTTGCAGCAAAACACTTAGCAAATATTGCAGGGGAAGAATAGATTTCTCTTCAGGAAGAGAAAACGATGCACTTTTTGTGACTAAACATACAGATTGAATAACCATAGGTGTTTATTTCCTAACAATCCATTTCCCTTCATTTGCTGAGACAATGATAGAACAAGCAATTTAAAATAATAAGCACATTCAGAAAATTATATGTGCTTTCTGCCAAGAAGGGAAAGTTTCATTCATCAGAGAAATTACTGTAGGTAGTTTGCCCAGATCTTGCTAATTTCAATAGATACAAGGAATTTCTCATTGAGCTCCTGTTGTATGTGTTTAGTGATGGCAAATGAATATTCTGTTGAATCATTTGAGCGCAGAGCTTTCAGCTGGCCATTAATTTAACTGCTGGACAGTCAGACCTGTACCTCAGAAGTGCAAATTCAGGCGATTTATTCGGTAATTGTTTCATCGACAGTTCCTGCTGAATGGCTACATGAATTTTGTTCTACCTGGGGTTGTGTCATCCATACTCAGAGTTCAGATTAACCTTTCAGCTCAAGCGAGAATAAAAAAATGTACTTTTCTAATTGGGTTTTTAATGCTCTCATCTGTGGCTTGGACAAAGCATTTAAAGAACCTTCTCCACCTTCATTCAGATACTCTCTCCTGACAGGTGAGTGTCGCTTAAAAAAGAGTAGCCATCAACAGCAGTCAGTTCCCCCCCATCGCAGAGGCAGGTGGACTCGAAGGGCACCCACCTCTCAGCGGCACCGATAATAAGAGAGAAGCCCGTTACCGAAGCCGTCACAGGCAACAGCACTGCCTAAGCCTAATGGCCGCACACAGCGTGCGATTTGGAGACAATCTCAGTGCTTTCCCTGTAAATAATAATAAGATACAATGGATCTGTGAGAATTAAGTTCTTAGGAGGTGGTGATGTCATCTCCGCAGATTCAGGGCAATATTCACTTGCTTTTGGGAAACATTTTAGAGTTATATAATATTTCTCAATCCATGTTCTGTGTCAGCTTTGTTCCATCAGGCTTTTCCCATTACTCTAATAACTTCTGCCCCCAGCTTCACAAGTTTATTTGAAATATGCAAATGGATTTTTTTTTAAAAAAAAAAAAAAAAAGGAAATAGCCAGGGAAGCCAGCATCTTCTAAACCATAATCGTTGCTCACATGGATATAAATAATAAGTGCTGTTTAACTGAGGGCAGCTTATTTCTTATCTGCAGAAATATTAATGCCCTCCCTGTTATCTAATTCACCATAATGTAAGGGGATTTAGTGGAGATTAAGAGACAAAGTGGGAGAAGGATTTATATTCTTTTGGGCTGTGCTTGTGCTCCTGGGAGTTTTGGCGTCACTTCCATTAGAAAAGGTGATTGCTCTCCGAGGAGTTGAAATGGAAAGAGAGGCGTGCTCTTACGCTGGAGTGAAAAAGTCCTGCGGAAAAAAGAAGCCATTGTTCAAGTTTCAGCCTCCCTGCCCTGCTGCTGGAGGGAAACGTCTTTGTTCTCAGACCTGGATCCTGAGAAAAGGCCGGTACACTGACAGCACTTAATTTTTAACAGCTCTGTTCCTCTGCTTGGAACAGAAATAGCCTCTGCAGAGATTCGCTCCCTCTGTATCACACAGGCTGGCCAGACAGTGACAGAGTACAATTCTATAATATAATATCATCAAATCAGTAAAATTAGGTATACGGCTCCTTGGGGTGCTCCAGGTTCAGGAAAGAGAAAGGCTGTGAGACATACAGCCAATATAGTCAACGTTCCCCGAGTGAATGGATTAAAGTTTGTGAATATGTATCAGTTTTATACAGGGAGAAACTTTATATAATATATATATGGGGGAGCTTTCTCAGAAGTATATTTCTATTTGTCCTGAGCAGTTCGATGTGATCTGTGGTGTATCTAAGGATCGAGTCCCTAGATTTACCATTGCAGTCACGAATTGAAGGAAGTCTGCGTAGCAGAATGCCTGTTTCCCGTAACAACATGAAATATTAGAAAAACGTTTGCTTAGCTGCTCATCAGTCTCAGAGCATAAAGTATCACCTTGTTTTCTGAAGGTTGCATATTCTCAGAAGTGTTTTGGAGGAGTGAGATGAGTCTTTTCGTTGCAGACTTACTCTTGATAAGTACTTCCTAAGCAGAAAAAGGCTTATGCAAGGTCAGCCGCTGTTCTGTGGTTTTAGTGAGATTTCAGCTGATGCCAGGAACAGACTCATGTAAATTGTATGGGAGCCTGGTTGTGTTAAATAGCCTACACGGTGATAGAAGTTTTCTTTAACATCACTGATGGCATCTCGGATTGTGTGTGAAATGCAAAGTGGACTTTTTTCCCTGTGGATGTGACATTGGTAGATATGCACAATTATACCTTGATGAGGGTGAAAATTATACCTTCAGGGCAGAACTAAGGCACCGGGCTATTTATGACATTTGATCTTATAGTTATGCTGAATGTCATTGCTCATTTTGGTTTTAACTGAGAAAAAGCAGGTTAGAAGCTCAATACTTCCTGTTCTAGGCTGTAGAGTGAAACAAATATCACTTTCCCACACCCCTGGAGATATATTGAAGGATGTTTGAAGGGCAGGAACAATCTTATGGGTGTGAAAACGCGAATTTTCCCTGAAGAAGGCTACCTCTACAGTCATGCTTCTGCATCCTGCAAGTGTGGAAGTCACGAGTGTCTGTCCTTCCTGGGACTGACTTCTGGCCACGGTCTGTTATCACTGTCAGTCGTGACTAGGGATCGTCAACATTAGCTGCTTTGAAGCAGGTTGGGGGTAAATCTGTCCAGATCACTGGGTTTTACAGCCTACTCATTTTTTATTGCTTATTATTCTAAGCAAAAGGAGTAATCCTCTGGAAAGTGAAAGAAAAAATAGTCCTGGATAAAATAATATAGCTGTAACTATGCTGTTCGCTCATTTGCATTCACAAATGGAAACTATTGTATTTGGTGACAGTGAAGGTTGTAGCCATTCTCTGGTCAGCTTAATCCAGACGGTGACCCTGTAATCCGTGTTACATTTACTGGCTTCCCCTTCTAATCGGTTTGGAGTCTGCATGGTTTCTTCCAAATGTTAATGAAAAGCAGGGAGCACTTACTCAGGAAAGAAAATGGAAAGAAAATCCACATTTCCAGCCATTATTACAGCTAATGTCTGACTTTGGTTTTATGTTGCAGTATTATGTCGAGCTCAGCTTCCGGTCTTTGTTCTTTCCTGACCTGGAATTTTAAAGGAGTTTGACGTGACCCAGAAATTCCTTGCTTAGGAAATCAAAGAAACAGCTTCCTGTGGAATCCTCAAATATAAACAAACTTGTTTTATTTGTATTTTCTTTCCAAGAAATATGAAGATTACGTGCCAGATTTCTGAACTTCCTCTGTTTATCACCCCAGTTTGCCTCCCCTTTGGATGTGCGCAACCTTCTTGTTGGGCTTATCCCATGAGCATCTTTTGTGGCGGGAATGTCACCCCCCCCCTACTGTTACCTATTCCTTCCCTAGTGCAGGGACATCCCTGCACAGACCTGTGAAGCCACTTAGGAGGTTTCTCACCAGAATCCCTTTTCTGGAACAACCGCTGCTGTAACTCCAGTGCAACATTTACATCTGGGTGTGCATTCGTACATTTTTATCGCAGCTCGGTGTAAGAAAACGAGATGCTGCCCTCTATTCGGCTTCTGATACCTGGGGGTCCTCAGAGGAGAGGTCTGGCAGACTCAGTAGATCAAATGGGAATTCAGTGTTGTGATAAATAAGGCTGAACGAGCCTCACTATTAGGGCTAAGCCAGTCCATGATTTGGACTGAGCAGGCAGTGGTGTGGCATGGCATTGCAGAGTGTGCATCAGCACTGTGGCTTCTGGGGGTCCTCTCTTAAGACCAGAGACACATTTCTGGTGTACTCGCAGCTGATATTTTCTGAGGGGTGCTCATTTCCCAGCAACCCCACCTCATCTGATTTAGCTGAGGACACCATTGGCAAGAAAAATGGTCTGTGTTCATTAACCTGATGGAAGAAAAGAGGTGTTTACTTTTTGACTGATTTTCCCTTGATTTATTTTGCATCTGAAGGCATGTTCTTGGACGACTTGTGGTTAATTTGTAATCTTAATTTGTAAAGTAGCATATGTGAAGTAATCTGACTTTCATCGAATCTGAAATGAGAACCCTAAATCAGGCCTCCACTTCAGTACTCTGCAGCAGGTTTCTTCAACACCGCCTTGCTTTAGTCATTCCTGACTGAATTATGTGTGGAGACGCTGAGTTTAATTCTGTTATTCCTGGCAAAGAAGGGAAAAAAATGCAGAGGAAAACTAGTTCTAACAATCCAATTTGTGAATTATAACTGTACACTCAAATCTAATCATGTTTCTTTTTCTCCAGATGTTGAGAATTTTAAGAGTGCCTCATTATCGACCACTAATTAAATCTAATGTGAAAGAAATGTTGGATGAAATCCTGCCAGTGTTGAATTTTCTGGCAAAGCTCCCATTGACTTCAGTGGAACTCAGATTTTGCTTTTTGGGTTTTGGACTTTTCTGAAGAAGGTCATTATAATTATTTATCATCTGGTACCATCTGGGATCTCCAGTTAGAGCTCAGGCCTCATGGCACTGGGCAGGTAGAGTGGCTATCTGTTTTTTAGGTCATTATACTCAATGTGCCAAGCCGAAGAAGGTGCTGAATGAAAGAGCTAGGCAAGGTGGAGAGAGGTGAGGAGACAGAGCCGGCCTTGAGACTAACAAAGCTTGTCATAACAGTGAATGGTTTATTAGAAAAACATAACATAGTGCTTTCCTTTCACCGTGGGTAAAATGTTCAGAAGTACCTTCTTATAACCGAAGGGTTCATTCCTGGGGCCAGCCAGCCCTCTTTGAAGAGCTGTGTTTGGGTCTAATGAGAAGAATTATCAGTCCCAAATGAGAAGGGCTCAGTGGATCACATAAAAGCCAGACAGGCAGTCCTGGCCGGAGGTGTAGGTGTTATCTGCACATACAGATGTTATGACAGGAATGGGGGCTTACACAGGAGGGATCTGTAAAGACATCCATAACGTACGAGAAAGGAGTAAAGAATGCGGGGTCTGGCTTAAGGCGGATGATCTGCACAGGCATCCGTAAGAGCTGTTGCAAGCGATCTATGTGAAAATCCATTCTATTGTTGTACTTGGATCTGTGATATTTATAACTGTGTCCTGGCTTGAATGCAACTTTCCTAATTCCTTCCTAAAACTCATTTAAATTCCTCACTGGTTTGTTTTTCTCTTCCCTTTAGCACTCCTTGATCTATGTAGTTCAATTAAAAGGCAGCATGAGGGCAGTATCTACAAGAAGTTGTTTATTTCTGCACTTTGTTGCAAACAGGAATCCTCTAAATGCTCAGCTTCTAAAGCCACATATTTTCCACTTCTTTTTATTTGTCTCTCCCCTAAGCTGCTAGAGCTTCGCTTTAAAACTGCAGTGTGGGTTAACAAATGTGTGCCCAAATGCCTGCCTGTTGGTATAAGCTGAATTTTCCATTAGTACAACTCACACGATGTGTCAGGCTAATAGGGCAGGTACACGGCGTATCAGGTTTGGTTTCTACATGTTCCACTTTGCTCATGGTAGCACTGCAAAGAAAGAGATTTTTCTAGCTGTGTTTTACCTTCCTTTTTCATGAGCACTTTTGGACTAGATACCTTCTTGTTTCATCTGTAAGGTTAATTGCAGATGAAAAAGGATATAATTAGGTCTCTTTCATGGCACCACAGTGAGGTTGCTGCCTTCGTTGGTGTTTTGTATGCCGGTTTCAATGTGTCCTCATCAGCTGCTCCCACGTTGTACTCAGAGATGCAGGTCTCAGGCAGAGTCTCTGTGCTGGCTACGTAGGGCGATGAGGGAACCTGGGAGAAGCAGAGGAGCATTAGTCTGAAGAGCAGATATGTTAGGCTAGGACTAACTTTAAGAATATTCTTGGGAAGTTCCCGATAGCTCCAAGGAGCTTGTAAGAGGGTATTTCCTTGGTGATGCTGGAAGTCAGACATCTCCCACCAGTAGGTTTCTCTGAGACTTAGTAAATATTTTGTTTCATACAAGCTCTTTCTGAAGTGCTTTTCCTGTATTCAGCGTTCCTCATGATTTTTTTTTATTGGGCTTTAAGTATAACTGAGTGCTTGTTTACATCAGCAGTTGAAGGGATATGTGTGCCCTTAACCTGTAGCGCTTAGTTTGGCTGATTACAATCCTGTTCAGTAATTCCCTTTCATTCATGTTGACTGTATCTCTGAAGAAAGATTACCCGGTGTGGCGATGTCCACAACACCAGCTCTGGAACATCACTGCATGATCATCGGAACAGTCCGTTCATTTCAACTGTAGAGCGACTGCTTCGTGACGAGGGTTAAAGGCTGTTGTAGAACTGTGTACTAAGTAGGTTTCTATGCAATTGTGTTAATGCAGCAGCTGTAACTGCTATGGGTGTACGGCTTCTGTCTGTCATGGGAACGTGGATAGATTTTTCTTTTAATGTAGGGGAGGCCATGTGAGTTTCTGGGAGAAGTCCTTTGTCTTAAGCGGTTCATATACCCAGCTGATGTTAAGAGCTCTCCTAATGTCTGTGTAGTGTCTTCTATTCTCAGATTGATATTCAGTGTTAAAAATGGCAGTACATCAATATCCGGTTATACATTTAAAAGAACCAGTATGCGATAAAAATAAAAAATCCCATTGCCTTTCATCTGTTCTATTTTCTTCTGTAGAACATGTAGTTTATGTCTGTGGAGACAAATCTAAATCAGAGGTTGTCAATGGGATGTGAAAATCAGTGCAAAGCTTTTAGCTGACATTAATCAATGCCGTAAAAGGCAGAAAAATAGATGGTGTCCCAGGTACCTTGTAACATCTACACTAGCAAGTAGTGCGGCAAACCAGGAATCAGTCCGGAGAGCTGAGCTGCAGCTCAGGACCCAGATGCTGCCGAGGACCCAGTCTCCACACTGCGGGACTTTATCAGTTGCCATTTGGAAGCAGGGGTTCTCAGATAGCTCCTTAATCTCAGTTGAATATCCAGATGTTTTTGCAAGTCATTACATGGGCAACTGTATTTAAGCAGCAAAGATGGAACATCTTCTTCCTCCTATTAAGAAAGCATCATATGCATGAACACTGCAATATCCTCATTTAAAAAAAAACCTCTTTATTTTGACTGGGACAGTTGCATTCTTAAAAAAAATGACTAAGACACTCTTAAATGTCTCGGCAAAGACATCTCCCAGTTTAATTCTAAAGTGGGTCTGAGCCCCCCAGCCAGTCCCAGTTTGCAGTGCCATGCCATGCTTTCAGAAGGTGGAGGGGAGGATCCTTGTATTCTGGAGCAAGGCTGTTCCTCTGGTGACACTTTCTGCACAATAAAAACACTCATCCTTTCAACCTAAACTAACAGTTGTAGCAAAATGGCAAACAGAGTTGCAGTCAGATTCTCAATTGCCTTTAAAAGAAGATAAATGCTATGACATTTGAGGATGACACTAACAGCATCACTGAAATAAATTAAATGAATGTTATCTATTTTTCGGAGTGGCTTTTAGGCTCCTTAGAATGCTTTTTCTATTGTTACTGCTGAGTAGTATTAACAAAGCACCAAACATCTAGTTCCGCGTAATTAATCTTTTGCAATATTTGATAGTCCTGAAGTAATGGAAGAGTCAGTTGTAACTGGAAATTGAAGAAATGAAACATCAGAAAAGAGAGGATGCTCTCAAATAGGAAAGTAAACAGGTTTCTGAATTTAGAAAATGTGAGTTTGCAGCTTCCAGTACCTTACTCAAACAGGTGTGATAATGCTGTGTGGGGTTACAAGAGATTTAACCATAGCTGTTAAGCTGCAAAGTGCTTGTGTAAATAAATTTAATTCCCAAACAAAAGCAGACGCAAAATGAATACTTCCCTCTGTATTCATCCCTAAATGGCAAATTTCTTGAGAAATTTGAGCCCTGACTTTTAGGCCCTCACTGCGGAAACTTACAGTTTATACTTGCATAAAGCAAGCCTAGAATCTCAGAGCAGGTGGATTTCAGGGAATTTAAGGATTTATTCTGAACTTTGTCTAACAATCTAGGGTACTCTGAAAAAAGATAAAAATACGTGTTTTGACTTATGAAAAGGATTGAAAGCTAGAGATGACATGAATCATGGATAATTGTTTTGAGGAAGAGTTCGATTCTCCAGGTGCGCTGTTCTCAGTCTGCAGTGGCAGAGAGTTAAAGAATCTCAGTGACCACCTTTGACTGAAAAGGATACACAAGCCCTTGCCCTTGTTCATTTGTCAGACCACCGTGGCACCATGGAGGTACTACAGCACCCCCGCGATGGTGTAGGCCATGTTTGTGTCTGTCTGGAAGTGCCTTTCTCGTTCAACAGCAATACAAACAGTGTCTGATGCTAAGATCCTGTCTCAGCTCACTAATCCAAGCTGCAATGGTCATTCTTGCCCCATAACATGTTTGATAGTATAATGCAACACTTTTCAGCTTTTGATGAGGTCTCAGAAGTCCCTGAATGAAGTCCCAGTGAAGGACCACTTCTAGCCCTTACAATCGAGGCACAAGGGTCCCCAAAAAGAGCCTGTTTGTGGAATCACTGCGTTACAATTAGCTCAGCACCATCGCTGCATGAGGAATTACAGGACCTTATTTGCAACATTTGTCAAAATAACTACACCTCTCAGTGATTTTTATCCCTCTATTCCTTGTCCTAGGTATTCATTAATTAAATGGCTCAGCCTATTTCAACATGGCCCTGAACTGAAACGAGCAGTACATTATCCTCATTATCCTCTGAGCATATTGCTTTGAACTCGCACAAATTAAAAGGCTTTATGTCTGCTCATCCTCTTTCTTCGTGCCTTTTCTGTTTCTTTGCTTGTTCTTGTTATGGAGACGATCTGTAAGTTGAAAGGCTGAATGTTTCCTGTTGTGTTGTAGGTGACGGGGAAGCACCGGCACGCCAGAGGGCTGGAATCGCAGGGGTATGGGCACACGAGGTGTCTGGAGGATGGGGGTTTGGAAATAAGTGCAGTTTTCCTTCTGGAGACAGAGGAATGGTACAGATCAGGGTGAGTTAGGGACCTGGGGAACTGAGGTACTAAATGGAGGTGTCAGGCTGGAAGGGAGGAAGGGATGGAGGGAGCATGAAGTGATAGTCCTTGTTGGAAGGGGTGCTGTGGGAAGGGTGCAGGGCTGTTGGCTCAGGGCGGTGTGGGTGTGCGTGGCAGGACAGCGAGACCTGCAAACAGCACTTCTCTGCTGCAGGAGTTCATCCTGTGCCGCTCCTCAAGCATCTCTGCTGAAACCACTCAACAGGAGAAGGCAGATGAACAAAATTGAAATCATCTGCAAAGAAGCAGTAATTGAGGGATATTTTAATGCATGGTTTTAATGGCTCCTCATTTCCTGCTAGGGAAATGTGTAACTGATTAAGTCTATGACATTCATTTAACTCAAACAATAAAAAGTGCTTCATGTCATCAGAGGTATTTCCTAAACATACATTCTCCTGATGGGGGTAGGGGAGAGTCTGTAAATGAGGGGAGAGTCTGTAAATGAAACATGAAAATATCTGTTTATCACCCTTCTGAATTCCAGATAAAGCTGTTGTTCACACTGATTGGGATGAGTGGCATTGATTAGTATTAGTGTCTGCAGTAGCAGGACTTCTCTGGGACTAGGAAATAATACTTATTTTAAGGTGAGGACTCCTGTTTAAAGCTAGTCAGAGGAATAAGTCTTGTACCTCCACTATCAGACATTGGATAAGTGTGTGCTTACTTGCTCTGTTGTTCACTTGTGCCATGAGAAGAGACCTCAATGTACTGCAGGACTGAGTGGGCGCATAGCTGGGATTGCCCAGTGCTGTAAGGCAAGTAATCTGTTACCTATTCCTACAGGGACATTTTATGTGAGGCTGAATACAAAATTAAAGGAAAAAACAACCCTGTAGTATGGAGGCCTGGAAGTCTCAGAATAAACAGTCTCAACCAGTAATCTGAAAATTACAGCAGAGTCTAGGATTAAGTAGGGATTGTCCCATTAAACACTCAGAACAAAAAGGTCCTGCACAGCTCCCTAAACCAGCCTCAATTATGGATACATCATTCCTCCCTGCAGGCAGTAAGTGCTGCTTTGAAGCCCCTTTGCAGCCAGGATAACTCGCAGTATCATTTCTGTGCAAAAGAGCTGCTGACTCTCAGATCTTGTTTGGCTTTGAACAAGCAGATGCTTCTGTGCCACTTGTTGCCATCTAGTACTGATAATGCCAGTATCTCACCAATGCAAGGAAATTGTTGTGTCTTTGCAGAAGGAGGCAGCTGTTTTCCACGGAGCCAGCGGAAAGCCGGGCTCTGCCGGTGTTTGCCCTTACGACAGTCCCTGCCTTTGTACAATCTGAGGAATTTGCTTGGTGTCTCCTCGCATTGCAAGGCAACTGTGTGAAGAATTTGACACCTACACTTCGCTGCTGGCCCACATCACATACCTCCCGGGAAATCTCATCATGTCTAGTCATGCAGAGTGGCAGGGGACCCCTAAGCATGTGTTGCTTAGTCTGCCCATTTAGCCTTGGTGCTCAGCGCTACCTGATTTACATCTGGTTTCCCAGCAGAATCTGTTATGTCTAATTGGAGATTATTCCAAGTGTCACAACAGCAAGCAAATCTGACAGTTCAGCTGAGCACCGAAGTAATGAGTTAAATAATGCACCTTGGAAAAGTTAATCCTTAAAGATTCATTAGACATATCTTGTTTTCCAGGTCAAAGCAGAACTATGTTTAACATTTTAGAGGAATTCAAGAATTTGGAGATGGGGGACAAACAGAGGACAGAGCAGTTATTCTGCGGAGTGTGCAGTCTCATTTTACACTGCAAAACAGACTTGCTCCTACTGTGGAAGATGCAACAAAAATTGGGTTTTGTTTCACTGCTCCCAGATCTTGTCCTAGCAGATGACAGCCAGACACAGAAATAAAACAAAGTACCATATTGAAGAGATATTAAATCCTGCTGCCAACAATTGACTTCATTTTCCTAGTTATTGATTGCTGTCAAGATCCTGTCTAGGGAAGGGTACAGAGTCCTGGTTTATGACTGCTCACAGAAACACCAGATCTTCATTCTTGCTCTGAGCACGTTTCAACCTTGCTGCTTAAATTCTCCCACAAACACTGTTACTTTATTCCTTAGATCCAGGTAGTCACAAAGTTACACCCTATCTCCTCTGGGACAAGAAGGCAGGCTGATGGAAATGTCCTGCTGGTCAGGCCACGTCAGCTGCAGTTATGCTACTGAGAGCACGTGGCTGTGACTCCTTTATGTGAGGAGCAATGTAGCATGTCACGGGCCTACAGGAGAGACAGTCCAAACAGATCAGATGCCTCAAAGCCACCTTTTTTCTTTACTCTTTGATTTCAACAGCGACCTCAGAAAGCCACACAACTTGTCAGCTAATTCTCTGAGCCCCTTGGATTGTCCTATGCCATATATGCTGTACAGATGTTGGGAATACAAAAGCCATCCCATCTTCTCCCATCTGGAATCACTTTTGCCTAACCACTTCTCCCAGGAGGCTGAAAGAACATATTTTCTCCAAGGAGGTGAAAGAAGTCAGCAGCAAACCACCCGGGTCAGTAGTTGTAGCAGTTTTGGGGGTTTGTCTGAAGCAGTTGCAGGACAGCAACCAAATTCCTGCATTCCCCAGTCTTTGCTACTAGCCAACAGGCAGGGTCTCTTACCAAGTGCTGGCAATGTTTCATAGATTAAAACCCCATTCATTGTTTTCTTACATTTGTTCCATTTTTCTCCATTTTGTACGTGGAGACACAAACTAGCCCAGAGTACCAGAATGAGGCCTGGCCAGGCTGGAGAGCTGGGCCCAGGGGAACCTCATGGAATTAACAAGAGCAAGTGCAAGGCCCTGCCCCTGGGGAGGAACAACCCCCCACACCGGCACAGGCTAGGCGGGACCTGCTGGAGAGCGGCTCTGCTGAGAGGCCCTGGGGGTGCTGGGGGGCAGCGAGGTGACCCTGAGCCAGCACCAGGCCCTTAGGGCCAAGGGGGCCAGCGGTGTCCTGGGGTGCATGGAAAGGAGCGTGGCCAGCAGGGCGAGGGAGGTTCTCCTCCCCCTCCGCTCTGCCCCAGCGAGGCCACACCTGCAGGGCTGCGGCCAGTTCTGGGCCCCCCAGTTCAAGGACAGGGAACTGCTGGAGCAAGGCCAGCGCAGAGCTGCCAAGGGGATCAGGGGCTGGAGCATCTCCCTTGGGAGGAAAGGCTGAGACCTGGGCTTGTTCAGCCTGGAGAAGAGAAGGCTGAGGGGGATCTCATCAGTGCTTATAAATATCTGAAGGGTGGGTGTCAGGACGGTGGGGCCGGGCTCTTTTCAGTGGTGCCCAACGCCAGGCCAAGGGGCCACGGGCACAAGCTGGAACACGGGAAGTTCCACCTGAACATGAGGACAAACCCCTTCCCTGTGCGGGTGCCAGAGCAGGGGCACAGGCTGCCCAGAGAGGCTGTGGGGTCCCTTCCCTGGAGACATTCACCCCCCGCCTGGACGCGGTCCTGTGCCCCTGCTCTGGGGGTGCCTGCTCAGGCGGAGGGTGGGACGGGATGAGCTCCAGAGGGCCCTTCCAAATCCTGCCATGCTGTGGTGATTCTGTGAAAATCTGTACCAAGTCAGCTGCCCATTTCTAAGGACACTAAATCTGCTCTTGTAGTTTATCTGAAGCCTGGCAGATCTCCTCAGTGTGCTCTGTGGTCCAAAATCCCAAAACAGCAAAACCCTACTGCCTGTCTGTAATTTTAAGCATATGAGCCCTCCTACGGGAATTACTCATTTAAGGTTAAGCATATGTTTAAAGCCTTGCGAAAATGAAATGCTCTGCTTTTATACACTTATGAGTGACCTTCACCTGAAGATTACTGAAATGTTCTGGGCTTGTAATTTGATTTTTGTCTTGGGACTGCCTTAGAAAAGTGCAAAATGCCTGCAGTCTTCACAGGAAGAGATGGAGGCCCTTTGGCATTTATGTGTGATGGAGATACAAGGGCCTAAGGTAGGACATCAGTTCAAAAGACGAGACAAGGACATAGCTAAGAGTTTTTGAGAAAGTTGTAAGAAATTGTGTGTGGCAGAGTATCTCTTCTTTGGCTCCATGAGGTTACGCATTCATTTTCTCTTTCCATGGCTGAGCCTAAGTTCAAAGGAAGAGACAGACCTGAGGTGCAGGAAAGTGCGAGGACGTAAGGAAGAATGTTACCAAGGGCCAAGGTGATGTGGGACTTGTGGTTGCAGGCAAAACAGACTGCTTTCCCCAACAGTAATTGGGGAAGGTCTGTTTTGAGGTTCTAACACCCACCCCTGGGTTCCAGGAAACAGCTTTACCACAAAAACAACCTTAGACAGAGGTAAAGGCTCTGAACCACCTTTAGGTCTACTAGGCTCAGCTCCCTCCTGTAATTAACAAGATAAATGCAGTGTTCTCTCCCAGATGGGAGCTATCTGCCCGCATGGCAAGGAAAAGAACTAGAGAGACCGTGTAATATTACCATCTCTTGGTCAACACCATAAGAACGTGTTTGTCAGCTGTTTTGTCCAAACTTTTTCTTGATTGCAAAACAAAGCAGAAAGGCTGTCGTGCCCGGGGAAATTGATGTCTTGGTACATTTTTCTAAAAATGCCTTTTTTACTTTAGGTTGCTATATTTAGCCAAGCACATCCTGCAAAGCTATATTTGAGTGTCATTCACAGTTGAAAATAGTCTTGTGAGGTCAGCAGCCGAACACAGAAGGGAACCACCCTCAGAAGTATTCTTCTGGACTGTGCACATCCTCTCCCATCAATGGAAATATTCCCATTTTGGTGCACATCATTTATCTGCGAAATAGCAAATGTCAGGGTAAAATACTATAAAAGGAGTGGGAGCAAGAGGAAACTCTGCCCAGTTTTTCTCTCCTTTTGCACATTTTTGTAGCCTTTTTGAAAGCTGAAAGTCTCTCCAAAATGTGTTTTCTCTGAATAAACTGCATGTTTATTTATGGTTTCTGATGAGAACCTAAACCACTGATAGCTTTGATTTGCATATTGATTTGCTTTTTGCAAGAAAAATAGAGAGCAGTTGCTTGTGCGAATCTGAAAACTATTACAAGCATCCCAATTCTTGACTAGGAGGTGTTCGGTGAAATACTTTATGTGAAAAATTAATTGCTCCTTCTAATCTTTTCAACCTACCGGGAAAAAAAAAAGAAGGAAAAAACATCCAAAATGAAGTTAAAAGCAACAAAACATTTTCATTCAAATGGGACTGAGGAAAACCTAAATTAACGGGGGAGAAATCCTGTCAGGGGTTATCTGTGGGATCTGCAGCCTGGAAAAGCTGAGGGAGATAATCTCAAGGAGACATCTTGGATTTAGGTCCTAGGACTGAGGGGATAAAGAGATCTGTCTGCTAACATAACGTTAGGAATGAGCAGGGATTTTATATTAATTTGATTATATTGATAAAGCCATTTTGACTTCTCATGCCAGTGATTTTAATTGCTGGAATAAGACAGCCCAGAGGGCTCTGCTAACGCAGTGCCTTCAACATCGATCCAACGCTGATGCTTCAAAACCCATGTCTAACCTCACCATCATCTCCCGTGCCTCCACTTCCATATTTATTCACTGCACAGAAGTAAATGCCACTGTAGCTCTGAGGAATCAGGAGATTTGTGCCTCCTGCCATCAGGCCTACATTTGGTATTTAATCTTCAGCCTGTAAGAGTTGCAACCCGTACTTCTAAAATACACTGACAGAAGCTGAACTGATTGAGCCATCATCACTGCTGCTCATAGCTAGAAAGGAAGAGAGGCAAGTTGCTATGTTTTTTCAACCCTTCCTCATAAATACCCTTCTCTTTGATGTTTCGGATGGCCTTAACATCGATCAACAGTTACAGCCCCTAATAGCTTATTCAGTAAGCTGGTGTTTATAAATAAAGCGGAAGTTTTAATCCACCATAGCAAAAGGTCAGTTTGAAAGGGAGGAATGATTTACACGTATATCCTATCTCTGCTTTCACAGGAGAACTGGGCAGCTCCTCAGGCTCTAAAAGTCACAAACAGTTTTAGCATGGAATCAGAAAAAACTTAAGTAGATTGTGACATATTGCTATGATATCAAGGAGTGGTGGTGAGGAAATCTGGTAATCTGGGTTCTCTTTTTAGTAAAGCATCTTTTGTAAACCACTCCCATGGCCTTTATTCACAAGCCTTTAAAACTCTGGGAGACCTCCTCGTCCCCAAATGTCTCTGCCGTTGCTGTCAATGACCTACACGTGGGAGCGAGCTCGTGCACTGAAATACCGTTCTTCCTCAATGATTCCTTGCCAGAGGTGGAGGTCATGGCAGGGGCCCCATGGGGAGAGGTGCTCCCAGCAGCTGCCTTTTCTTTCCCCAAGCCACAAGCTCTTTGCTGACAGTTTTTTAGCTTTTGTTATCTCTGGAATTCATCACTTTCAGCAAAAAAAAAAATCAGCATCTGTGAAGGAAACATGTCCTTGGTAGCTCAGCATTGAAGGACTGTGTACACATAGACCGTGGGTAACCGCAGTAAGTCGGCCACAGCCTTCCTCCAGGTCTAACGCTGATGACGTGAAAGGGAAGTATCCCATAAATTACAGTTGTGCTTTTAAAAGTTTCTAAGCCAACAGCCATGACCCTCCTTTGTTCTTCACAAGGACCTGCTTGCGCAGCGTGCTGAGTAGCTGCTGTGCGGGGAGGGCAGCCCTCGAGTGGTGGGGGATGCCCCACTCAAGGTCTTCCATGAGTGCCACAGCTGTGGGGCAAACAGACATCCCCCAAAAAACCAAATATTGTGAGGCAAAGGGGAATGGCAAGCTTTCTTACACCAGGCTGTTTAAGAAAGAAGTCTGCAGTTTGCAAGAAGCTGGTTTGTGATGGTGAGCAGTGAGCCCGGTGTTGTGCAGGCAAATTCAGAAGGGTTTGCACTGGTTTGTAAAGCAGCACAGGTCAGCTGAAGGAGCGTGGGGCTCCCTGCATGCCAGTGGCATTGACGGACATCTGGCCTCACTACCAAAAGATTTATGCCTGTTTTGTCTCCTCCATCGCTGAATGGCCATAATGTCCTCAAAGCCCCTGCGACTGCTGATGCAGCGGGTACCCAGCACTGCCCCGTGGCTTCTTTCTTCTTGTACGTCTGTCAGCAGCTGTTTCACTGCTGGTTGTGAGCGGCGAGGAGCAGCATGGAGCTGTCTTGCTCCTACACACTCCTGCAAACGTGATTTAGCCAGCAATGAAGCGTGGCACCAAAGGGCCAGGTCCACTCCACGCTGCCTGCATGGATGTTACAACACACCCCTGTGGCTCTCTTCACTGTCAAAGAGGAAACAGCTCTAGCACTGGCTGCTAAGCCCATTTAAAAAAAAAATAAATCATTATTTTAAGCAGTGGTTATTTCATTACTGTGGTAAAAGAGATTGTGGCCACTTAAAGGACCATGATAGAGTCTGTAATATAATTAGATGATCCTGAAAAAGCAATACTGGAATTCAATCACTCGGCGCAATCCACATGTGCTTCCTGAAGGTAATCAATCCCCGTGTCAAAGGAAACCTATTGTTCTCCATCCCCCAGGGTCTCCTTCTCCTACAATGTACCAGGGGCTTTTTTGTCAGGACCAACAAATCTACTTCCCTGGCTTAGCTAAAGATAAGAAAACAATGCCTGGACTATCCAAACAATTTGTCTTTCTTTAGACACTTAGCTTTTCTCTTTCTAGGTTTCACTGTTTCTCTGTTTTGGAGACTGCTGATGTGCAACTGCTAATACTTGCCCTGGGGTAAGGCTCTGCTGACCTTTACACCAGTGTAAAAGTGAAAATCAGTGAAAATCATCCTGTGTTTGGAACAGGGCACTGAAGGGCAGCTTTCACCTTCCTAACTCCATAGCTTATATAGAATTGATAAAAAGTTTTTAAAAACATCAACCAGCATCCAAGCTCTTCCTTGGGTGGCCCTAATGTAGAATTAGGCTTTTTATTGTCCCTTCCCACCTGTGTACTGTGAGATTTGATTTGTAAACACTGGCCCAGGGTTCAGCATTCATTCATTAATTCTACCAAGAATGTTCTGTTTCGTAACCAGAAAATGGAATTACTTCCTCTACTTAGTTTTAGTACTTTCCACCTTTTGGCTAGCAAATTGAATCATCCAGGTTGGTTTTCTTTTTCCACTGTGTAACAATACACAGCTCTTCTGTGTTAAAATTTATATAATGTCCTTCCAGCAGGTAAAATTCCACCTGATTCGTACCTGTCCCAGCCTGATGAGGTTAATAGGAGTTACGTTAGTGAAACTGAAGCCAGAACTGAGTCAGTGTCTATCTTCTGTGGAAGGCCTCCAGGGCTTAGACAACCTGGGAGAAGTAAAATGAAGTGTCTGACTCACTGAAACTACCATTAGCTAATGGTTCTCGATTGCAATTGATGCAGTTTTTCTAAAGGGAACACTTTTCTTAAGAATCCCATCTCCCCAGCAGCAGTGAGAACCCCAGTAGGCACCCGCCATAAAATGCAGTGCTGCAGCAGTCAGAAGAGATTAACAGCATTTCCCCAAGGCTTCCCAGAGGAATCAATGCTTGCTACACTTTAGAAAATTACACTAACAAGCTCCAGGCCTGAACTGCAGGAGTTCGGCACCAGCCTCTGAAATCACGCACAGGCCATTAATGTATCAAGGCTTTAATGAACCAGAAAATCTGCACTAAGCAGAGGCCAGAGGGATGCTTTAAGGTTCCCACCTCTGCTAAGCTGGTCATATGACAGATAGTCAACTCCGAAAGCAAAAATGCTACTTATGGGACTGATCCAATCTGGGGTGCAGCCCCGGGTCCTCACAGGTATTTAGGCTTTGAAGTCCATGCGGGTGGTGACCAGCAGCTCTTGAGAAATCCTGAACCCCAAAATCCTCGAATGGCAAGTTCAGGAAAGACTGCTGGTTGTTGTGCTATAGATGCTGCAGGTAGTTTTAACAAAAAACACTTTTTGCCCTCTTTCAAACCGCCAGGCAGAACTAGAAGGTGTAGCTGGCCAAAGTGCGATTGCTGGAGGGGCTGGCAACTTGACTGAAATCTTGCTATAGCCTGCATTTATAAAAGCTTATTTTTTCCCATCAGTCATAAAATCTACTTATTTCCTGAGCAATGTACTAATTTGCTTGATGCTTATGAGATATATTGCCTGGTTTTTACTCTGTTTCCTATTGGGCAGCCTGCAAGGTTGTGTAATCTCTAAAAGAAATAAGCATCTGTTTCCTTCATGGTCTATGTCTCATTTAAGGTAATTAGACTCCTATTATACTCCTACGCAACATATTCTAGAGAAAATAAGAACAACTGAGAGTTGTTTTTTTTTTCTCGAAAGACATTTTAACTTGCAATCCAAGAGGAATGCACATTGGAACATTCTTTAAAAGAAACAGCTTGCAAACGTTTGTCCGCAGTCCAGGGAAGAGTTCAGTGAGCCAGCTCCGTATCACTGCCATGCAACAGGTGCTGGGCCATCTTGTTTAGACTCTGCTCTTCCTAGAAAGGTTGGACTAGATGATCCCTGAGGTCCCTTCCGACCTGGGATTCTGTGATTCTGTGATTCTGTGTGATGTCTTTGTAGAGCTGGCATCCAAGGGGCTCCGGCCTTTCAAGTTCTCACCACTGGCGCATCCTTGCCTGTCCTGATACACCAGCAATTCGAGCGGCCCAGGGCTGTGAAGGTAGAAATAAGCAAGCTGTTTTTTCAAGGGAGGAGAGAAAGTGTGACAAAAAAGCAGGAGGTAAAAGCAAAATGTTGGGAAAAGTCACAGTGCAGGAGGCAAAGTCTTGGAGCTAATCACATCGCCCTGTGGAGGCAGGCAGGGTATTTTCTCTGACTCCCCCGTATTTTGAAACACCGAGTGCAGTTCTCCGCGTGTGTTGGCACTGACAATGAATGGCCCATCAGAGGTTTTTGCAGAGCATCAATAGGCAGGCTGCTGTGTCTCCTCATGAAGAAAGCCACCTGAATTTGCATCTTTATGTGTGGTCCTTATATTTGCAGTAATTGAAAAAAAAAAAATAACGTAACATCTTTATGTTTGTTCTTTGGGGTCACGTATTTGACTTTCAAATCCCTTGGGGTCAGTTCCTCCAAAACAAAAGGCGCTCAACATCTCTGCTGCCCTGAGGTGGAGTCTCAGCTCCATTTTTGTTCTCAGATTTGGGGCTTTTCTTCATCTCTATCAGCAGCCATTGTTTCCATTCTGCAAACCCTGTCACTTAAAAGGGTCAAACAAAGCAACTTTCCCATTCAGGCAAAAACAACCAGACATGTGCCTTAAGGATTTCTGTTTTCCAGAGCTCCTTAACCTCTGTGACCTCACTTCTCAGATTTTAAATAGAATTCTGTTGTCATTTTTTTCATAGTGCTGATTCTGACATGGGGAAAGGGTATGTATTAACTTAAATTTGGCTCTGAATTAAAAATGTTGCAGAACCAGCATTTTTTAATGCAGCCTTTGAACAATTGGAATGTTTCCTTGCATAAAATCCTCAATGAAAACTGCATCTGAAGGCAATATTTGCCCCCCTGCAGAGTGTGAAACCCACAGATTTCGGCACAAATGCTGCAATCCCCGTGCTATGAGAGTCAATAGCAATTTCACTTGTAATGGGAACAGGATTTCATCCTAAAATACAATGACCGCAGAGCAGTTTATCCCAGCTGAGGATCTGCTACTAAATGGGAAAATTAAAGCAGGAGGGTCATACCTTGAAACCTTGCGACTTGAAAGAATGAACTAGAAATAGTTTCAGGTTCTTCTGTCCCTGTTGTCAGTTTTCTGACTTTACACTCCCCACATTCCTACTTTATAGGGTTGGGTTTTTCTTTTCTCTGTTGTTTTCTGCGACGTACACCCAAACAGCGGGGCAGCCAGTCATAAATGAGAATCAATCCCAAAATATTCCTCGTGTATGAAGAGGGGGGCCAAGCACAGATGGTTGACTGTAGAGCCCTCTGATGAAGTTCGGTTTCTATAAACTAGAATTTCACTCATACTCTGCTGTAAACCCTTACTCCCTATCCTGGGTGGGGTGGGATGGGATTGTATTACATTTCAGTGTGCCCTGACCCAGAGAACCCTCAGAGCCGGTTAACGCAACCCTGCTCATCCCTGCCTCTTGGAAACACTCATCTGCTGTCAACACTGGTCTGCTGTCAACCATCACTGCTCTTCCAGCCTTTCACTGGTCCCTTTCCACCAGTCCGTGACCCCACCAAGGGTCAAAACTTGCAGACTAGGGAACACAGGATAATTGCAATTCTAAGTGTTAATTGGGCTTTGGGGTGGTGACCTTCATTGTGTTCATCTTGTCCAGTAGCTGGAACAACAAAGTCTTGCTCTGCAATGAGACCTCCCCAGTATTACACTCATGCTTGCAATGTCAGCAGATAAAACATTTTCACAGGGACACATTTTGGGGTGTACCTTGGTGGTGCCAT
This sequence comes from Phalacrocorax aristotelis, assembly GCF_949628215.1. Lineage (NCBI taxonomy): Eukaryota > Metazoa > Chordata > Aves > Suliformes > Phalacrocoracidae > Phalacrocorax > Phalacrocorax aristotelis. The sequence continues at coordinate 4,285,621 of NC_134283.1, read as the reverse complement.
CCATTAATTCTCAAAGTCCAAGCTGACTGAGACATAAAAACCATCTACTTTGACTTGAATTGTTCACATTAATGTTTTTCCTTGCCTCATTCTGGACCTGGTCATAAAACCCTCTCTTAGTTGTTCTTCTTTCCTTAAATAGGAGTTTCGTCCCCTCTGAGGAATAGATGTGGATTCCAGGATTTGCCCTCGCCTCCCGACCTTGGGTTCCCACTGCCTCCCAGCATGGTGGGAGGGAGGCAGCCTGCACCGTACAAGGACAAACAGCAGCAGCAATGGGCTGATCCACCCCCACTTCATTCGATGGAAAGGCTCCAGCTGGCTCTGGTGGGAGCTGGATCCATCCCATACTGGGAAGGGTAATGATCTAGCCATTTAGCCTGGCATTTGTTAGACCAGAGCAGCAGCAGAAGCGCAGACATTACTCATGTCCCCAGATATGCGGGGCTAAGGCCAAGATTTCTTGTGGATCTGCAGGCTCAGTGGGGCTCCTTGGGGCCCTTTCCACATCTCAGTGGTTTTGCCAGTAACCCCTCGTCTACTGGGCAGCACATCAGGGCACTCGCTAATCTCTGATCAGCAAGCCCCTCTGCTCATGGCAGCCCCAAGCCTCTGATCTGGAAGGAGCTAGTTTACAAAGCCCTCAATCAAAAATATGCTGCTTATGTTTCAGACAAACCAGAAATTATTCTCTGCATCTGTTCTCCACTGAGTATGGAAATTTAAACCACTTTGAGCTAGTATATAACAAGGAGAAGGTGAAACCGGCCGAAACGTCTCTTGATGAAACAGGTTGGCATGCTCTCAGCCTTTCTATTTGAAATTCCCATTCCAGGCAAACACAGTTTAAGTCCATAGGATTTTTTTTTTCTGAAAAATTGGAAATCGATGAAATATATTAGCATTTGGGTTTGCGATATGCCTGGCAAAAAGATTTTTATTAAAAGTATTACTAGCTAAAGTATACACGATTAGGTGGCCGCTTTGTAAGTAGTGACAACTTACAATAATTACTCCCTTTTTTGGGAGAAGAACCATTAGTTATTTCTGTGTTGAACATGTTTTTCCCATGTTTCCAGAAGCTGCTTTGTTTAATAAATCACTGCTCCAGTACATGTAGTGTGTCGAATGCGTTTGCTTACGCATTCCTGAGACTTTGCGTTTGTCCCAGCAGCCACTTGGAAATTGCTGACTGCGACTCCCACTAAAGGGCTGATCTTGCAAATATTCACTTGAAGGAAGTTGCTTTTATTCTCAGTTATTATCTGATGCAATCTCTCAGCAAACAATTACTTGCAAAGCAATCAGGATCATCCTGTGTTACGTGTAATTATAAATATAAGTTGGTGTAGAGGAGGGAGAGCGGCATGTTTTCTTCCTAAGAGAGAGGAATACTGTAGGAGCTTGGCTGCTGTGCCAGGTCATGTGTGACCCCTGTGCAAGTTATGGAATTTCTGACCTAAATTCCAATGTTTTCTCATGGTGCTTTTCTACAACATAGACTGCAGGAGCAGTTTATTAGTCTTCATTCTCCCTTAATTTGAGTAACTTCCTTCTATTGATTCGAACGACGTTTAAATCTGTTTTCCTTGATAGTTCTTTGAGGATGAGGAATTGCTTTGAGATAATTCATGATTATTGTATATAAGCTGATTATTTTGATGCTTAAATATGCCAGTTTAGACTAATAACAGCAGTGTGAAAAATTACCTGTGTGGGAATTCAAGACCACAGCTCCAAACAAGACCTTTCCTTGAGGCAGCTCAGCAATGAACCCTAAGCTGTTAGTTGGGAAGGTCCTAATTCAGCCAAGTTTTGCAGCTTTGTCAACGTTGACACAGAGATGAATATGGAGAATGAAGGGTTCTCTGCTCAAGCAATTGCTGGGACGATGTTTGGAGGAGGTAGAGAGCTGCCTTGCAGTTCCTAGAAGCAGGGCTATCCCGTCATCTAGCTGGTAATGGTCCAACACAAAGCTGTGCAGAGGGTGCTGATTGTTACTCGCCCTTTAGAGCCTTATGTTCAGATTAAATAGTACTTTGATTTGCAAAGGCTGCCTCGGACTTAGTGCCGGCAGCCAGCTCCCAAAGGAAAGAGCTAGGGGAATGGGAACCTAGATGGAGCTACATAGGTTTTCTACAAAGCTAATTTGTGAGCAGCATGATTTCACCCCTTGAGACAAAGATGGGAGACCTCGCATCTGAGGGAGGTGCATCCAGAGATGAAGAGACACAGCTAACGCTTCCACTGTTGCATTTCAGTTACGAGTCTGGAAAAGCTCAACTGTAAATGCCATAACTTTTCAGTCACAGTCTGAAACAGCTGTTTAAGTCTGCACAGAAAAGTGAATCTGCCCCGCTGCAAACAGCATGTTCTGGGTTTCTTTGGCAGAAGTGTTGAGTTAATTGAGACAGAAAGTTTGTAATAACTGCAGGTTCTGCTGAAATGAAGCCCCAGATGAAAGGGCTGGTACAGCATTTGTCTCCATTACCTTGTCTTGAGAAGGATTTTCCCTCTATATATGCATGCATGCTCAGCAAAATAAGAAAGTGATGGGACTTGCAAATCTCAGTGCCCCAAAAAGGTCTAGTAGACCCATTGCTCCAGTGCTGACTTTTGACTTTGCAGTGCATCCTCCTTACAGGGACCCTTCCTGTGCCTATAGCTGCTCCAAGCAGCCATGGGAGGTATCCTTCAGCTGCCAGCTGAATTAGCCTTGCAGTTTTAGCTCTGAAGGGCTTGATGGAATAAAATGCTTTGAAGCCTCTACTCCAGCAACTGAGTCTCCACTTAATCCCTACACATGGACTTCAGTCTGCATCACTCCTTTGGCATAAAGTCTGAAGGGGAAAATGTGGAAGAGATGAAATTCAGAACACCAAAATGTATGTGGACAATAAAGGAGTTGGTATTTAACCACACAAGAAGCTATGATTAAATTAATCCACCATTCTCCTTTTTTCAGCTCTTTGGGGGAATTAGATCAAGAAAGTAACAAAGGAATGCCACAGTCTGCCAATAACGTAATTAAGGAGTCAAGCCTCATCTGAGCTTTCTCTTGCCAAAGAGCTTGCTGGATGTAAGTTGGGAAAAAAAATCGAATTCAAGACTTTAAAGAGAAGATGGAGAGATATTATGAAACAGTATTTGAATGCTCAGCTATTTACTTCCTTCAATTTCCTTAATACTCTCAGAATGCAGAAAACATGAAAGATTAAATAATGCAGCTTCTTTGGGAAGGCTAGGCAGAAAAAAGGTGATTTATTGGGGCTTGTTACACTCAAGAATAGGTTAATGGCTTTGAAAGGTAGATTTGGACGGGGGTCTGGAACTCATGCCAAATCAAATGTTTACCCCACACTGTGAAAAGAGTGGTCCAAACAAAGCAGATCTCCTAGTTTGGCCTGGGCACTTCTGGAGTGTCCTGATAATAGTTTGGAGGGTCTTGGTTTTTCCCTCTCTTTTGCCCAGGATACAGCGTTTTCCCTTAGTCCCCATTTTGAGACACAACAGTGGGAACTTCAGCCAACAAGGAGGAAGCAGAGACCTTGGCCTGTTTCATGCCTGAACAGACAGTAGGGCTCGAGTGTCACTGATCATATGACTCCATGTGTAGCCATGTCTCATAGCCTAATGCACGGGGCAGGCCGCTCACCTTGATGCCTGTGTCAGACCATTCAATGTAGACTGGCAAAACAGTAATGATTCCACTGACAAAACCAGCACAAAGTCCACCAAAACCCAATTGGCCCATGGAACTAGTGTGTTCAGAGTCTCTACAATGCTCCTACTCCTACTAATTAGATACCTAGTCACAGAGGACTTAGGCTGCTGGACAAAATATACAACTGCTTGCTCTGTAGAAATGATTTGCATTGGAACATGTCCAGAATTGCTGGGCACTGGAAATCTCAGGTGAATGAACCCTGAAGAAGCAAAAAACTTGCCAAGTGGGGCAAAACTTGAGTGTAAAGCTGAACTCAAACTCTGGTAAGCCCTGCACCCAGTCTGCAGGTATTAAGTAGCCTGCATTAGGAAGAGCAGAGGGATTTGTTGCTCCACTGATTATGTTGCTCCATTACTTTTTGAGGGGGCAGGCTGGGAGGTTATGAACAAACAAGAAACATGCTGGAATTAAAGTTTGTGTATATATGTAAACATATATAATGATATAGAAATATATATAAATGATTTTTAAATAATATATAGTTATATGACCTGTGATATTTAACTCGAACATTGAACCAAAACTGAAATAGACATTTTCCAGCATGTAGACTTCACATGGCAAATGGCAGAAGCAGCTGTCCCATGCAGAGCTGGGAGTGTATTCTCATAAAGTTAGAGATTTGGTAGCCAATCTGGTTTTTAGCACAGCTTTTAATCTCTGCCTCGTGCTAGTAGGGTGTTTAGAGAGTTTTTGCTTCGTGCTTAGCTAACAACATCCAGATTGTTTTGCTGTAGAAGTAGGGACACCCATCGCTGAAGTCTCCTTCTTATCTTGCATATTGAATATTGGTGAAGTGCAATATTCAAAACATTGGCTTTGTAATGGAAATGTCACCGTTTCTCATGCTGTTGTTCTCCCATAATGCAAACATCCTTCTCTGTTCTCCTTTCACTGCCTTGCCTAGATTGTTTACTACAGGTGCCCGAGAGCAGAGCGCGGAAGCGAAGTGAACGTAGCAGTGAATGCAAAGCATCGATTGACTGCGGCTGAGGCACCGCGCATCCAAAGTACCTTCATGTTTCCCCTTTATGTCAGGAGTAGGAAACGTTGTAATAGGCAACATCTGTGGCAAAATGCAAGTTACTGTCATCCTAAAAATGAGTGGCTCACTGGAGGACAGTAACTTTCCCAGTAGAGAGACTCTGTTCAGATGAAAAGTTTTGTGCTGAGATAAAAGGTGGAAACTCTCCATGTGCCTCTCCCAGCCTGTTGAATGATTCAGAAGGAATTCAGCTGGAATACTAAACCTTGCTGTTCAGGACCTCACACAGAGACACAAGGGGAGGAAACACCTTCTATTATACTTCTTCCAGCACCTTAAAAAAAAATTAAGCTATGTCTGACTGCTAAAAGAAGTCCCTTGCTCAGCTGAGGAATAGAATTGGCTGAGGTATAAGCTATGAGATGCATCCTCTTTATTAGGGGTACATGCATCAAAAAAAGGAGGCTAGCTGAGATCTCTTATCGTTTCCTGCCATGCCAAAGCTTGTAAAAGTTGTCTGTCTACCCAGAGGGCTTTTCAAGAAGGCTTATCCCCAGGTGTTCAAGGGTACGTGTGGATATAAGGAAGCAGTTTTCAGAGCTCTCTTGCAGGAAGTCTTTGCTTTGCAATGCCAGTTTTGCACCTCTTGATTTCTGATTTTGAAATGACATCTAATTATATTTAACGCCCAAGCCAAGAGGGGATTCAAACAATGCCTAGGGAGAGTGCAAGGGTGGAAACCAGAGTCTGAGCTCCGCCTGGGCACCAGGATTCAGTGGTGAATGAGATCCAGCCCACTTAGCAGAGCTGTTGGACAGGAGAGAGCCTGCTTGTCCCCTTCAAACCAGGTAGATGATGGAAACACATGTACTGACTTCCAGACACTCTGCTGAAGGACATAAAAGGGAACACTCACAGATAAGCCCAGTCTGCAACAGCTCAAAATACTGCTGTCTGTCTTTAACCAGCTTTAGATTAGACCTTTATCAAGAGGTCAAAGGCAAGTGGGATTTTCTATAGCTTGTTTAACCCTGCTCCTTGGATAAGAGAAGACAGGAAAAACTACTCTGCCTTCTCATAGCAAGGTCCTTAACAGCAATGGGATGATACAGCAAATGTGACGCTCAGGGTCCAAAATCCTTGGATCTCTTCTAAGAAATTCTGAAGGACCATTGCCGACTGCAAGTCTTAATGTCCCCATAAGGCTGATGAGCTGCAGTGATGCTCCCTGCCCTGCCAGGTCCCTGCACGCCTGCTGGTTCCCACAAAGCTCTGAGGCTGTGCTGTGGTAGAAGCACAGCTCAAGGTGCACAACCCCAGCTATTCTGGAGAGCACTGACATCCTCAGAGCTGACGTAAGCAGCCGTAGATTTTTCAGAGCTTTCAAGACATTTGCCTTGTAGCTGGATCTGGGAAATCATTTAGTGTCCTTGCCAAAGCATGCATTGCCTCAGAGCAGCCACAGCAAAGAGGGAGGGAGTTCACTTGTAATTGTGTGTGGGAAGCAGAGGCTAAAGGTTTCATGAAGGAAATCATATGCAAGCACAATGCTGATATATATCTGGCCCTCCATCTGCCTTGTTCAGTGTTTGCAGGTGCTACTGACAGCACTTCATCTATTGAATTGTTATTTCTGGATGTGGGCAGGACACTTTTGTTATGGGAAACCATCTCCTTCTGGGGCTACAGACAGGCAGGTTTTGAACTCCGAGAGATGCAGCCCCCAAAACAAACCGCTTGGCCCTGGCCAAGTCTCTGTGGGTCAGAGATGTGAGATACTAACTCCCCATGTCTTTCATTTGAGGGTGAAATCTGTCCTCCAGGGAGATTCCTCTGAGGTTTCCAGTCCGTGACTCGGCAGTCGCAGTGTGAGAGCTTCACAGTATGTTTCCCCCCATCCAAAACATGCAGCAGTCCCCACTGGCCTGAGAGGGAAAGGGCCCCCACTCCTCCCCAGCCCCTCCGACCTCCTCTCCCGCCTCCCTGCGGGATGCTAACTGCTCACAGAGGCCTCTTCGGAGACAAAAGACTTTGGGACAACAATGCTCCAGAGGGAACTGGCACAAGGGAGCGTGTGGGCAAGAACCGCAGCTCTGGCAGTCCCGCCCAGAGGAATTGTTTGGGATTCGCCGCTATCTCCCAGGGGCACACGGCGTCGCAGCGGAGGCACGGCCGCATGCTGCACCCCGAAGGCGAGCCTCTCCTCCAGACTAAATACCTTTCCGCCTCGTAATTAATACAATGTTTTGATCATATATTTGACTTCCTGCTGATTTTGTTAGCGGGGTGCAGCGCTCATGAGTGCTTCTCTAATAACATTCATCTAATTTATATCTCATATGCAATAAAGCTAGTTAAAAGTAGAAGCACTTTATATTCTTCTTTATAGGCCTTTCCGAATGGGTAGGGGCCACTTAACGTTGACCTCTGCCAGGCTTCGCAAGGGCTTGAGGCCAGATGCTTAAAGAGAATCACCTGTCTGTGTTTTGAATTGCTTTTGATCTTTTATTTCATCCTATAAATTCCCAGTGGAGCTCCCTGGTAGCAAACATCTGGCACAGACACAATAGCCAGCTTTTCCTGCTCAGACAGGAATGAATCCGTACTGAAAACCCAGATTTGGGGTCTTCCTGCAGAGCTGGAACTCCTTCGGTGAGGGGGTGTATCATCTGCACTCAGTGGCACCCCTCGAGAGATGCTGCATTTTCTTTTATGTGTTGATTATCACATCCCCTCACCCGGTGGGCACCTGTAAGGGATTCCTTTTCCTGCTAGTCCACGCAGTGAGCAATCCCAGTCACTGGCTGGCTTTTAGGCAAGAAAAAAAAGAAGTAACAATTATAATATTGCTGCTTTGGGATATCTTACACAAAGGACAGGTAGGAGGGGTGACCATACAGATGAAAGGGATGCCGTCTCTTGTTGCTGAGGAGCCCAGCACTTCCTATACGTTTCCCTGAATTTCACATGGCAGGTTTAGCTGAGGGAAACTGAAACAGGGCTATGGTTTTTCTGTGCGCATATTCACAACAAAAACACTCTGGATTTACTTGTTTTTGCTGATTTCCTAAAACCTGACTGGTCTTCCTAAAAGCCTGACTGGTAAGCCCCCAGGGCTGAGCCTGCACAAGGCAGCTGGGAGTAGCAGGGAGGAGCGTTCGCTTGTGTTTTTGTCACTGCGATGAGTGGAGTTGTTCTCCTGATGTATCTGACCCATGAGAAACCCTGGGCAGTGGTCATCACCCTTTGCTGATCCCAGCACACACCCGCGGGTCTCCCCCAGGCCACACAAACCCCGTTCCCGAGTGGTACATCGGGCAGGATGCCCTGGGCTGCCCACCAGCAGCTGGGGGTGCAGCAGATGGGGGGGAGGCAGCGCGGCTGTAACCTGGCCTTCGCACTGGATCAGGTAATATCAACGATCTCTAACCTCCTTAACCCCCAGAAAACCCTTGTCCTTGGCTGTTGGCAACAGAACCTATACAGCGCTGGCGAGGAAACAGCAGGCCTGTAAGCGCCGTGGATAAGGAATTGCAGCAACCCCTGGCATGAAGGCACTGTGATTGTATCATGCTAAAATGAGTCACCTCACGCTGGTGGAGCTGTGCGCTCCGAGGAAACTCTCTCTTTGACATAATCGTTCCTTAAAAGTCAGATCTTTCCTCTGGGAAAGGGGAAGTCTTGGCTTAGACTGACCTACCTTACTTGTTTTTGGCTGGAGAAAGACATTTTTCCTTGGCTGCACAAACACCCCGTGACTTTCACTCAGAACCTCCCTGAGAACATATTAAAAAACCATTATTTGATTCATTATAATGAGGCAGCACAAATCCTAGTTGCAAAAGTGATTTTATTCTCCTAGCCTGATAAAATGCCTGTCCTTTTACTCATATACATTTTCCTTGCTGTAACAAATTATGCTGAAGGTTTCACAGGTCCTGGGGAGACGTTTGAGTCTCGGCCATGTTCTTCCACCATTGTCTGACTGCAATTTATGTTACTGCAGAATTTGCCTTATTGAAACCATTTGCGGAATGGAAATTTGCACAGATTCATGCGCAGAAGATGACTCTCTGCTTCGTGATGATGTATGAAGCGATCTCATTTAACATCCTTGAAGGCAGCGGGAATTTTGTGTGAGGAACTGCACCACAAATCTTGAAGCAGAGGAGTCTTGACTTAGAGATGTTCTGCATATTCCCTGGGCAAGCATATAGGAAAGAATTATTTTATTATGAATGACACAACCGAGCACACCGTAAACTCTCGCTAGTAGAAAATTTGCTTACCGCTTGGTTCGCACGTGTTCTGCACCTGGCCAGATGTGCTGGTTAGGCGTGTGGCTTTTCACTTTAGCGCTTTCCCTGGGCTACTTGTTCAGCGTGGATACGACTTTATACATTACTATACTTTTTGCTGTTCTCCAGCTGTCAGTCTAACTGCCTGCCTACTGACTGCCCAAGATTCCAGACAAGCAGGAGCCAAATCTAGCCAAGACATTGTAATAATACAAGGGTGTCTTATAGCAGCATCACTTATTCCACGTTGCATAGGGTAGGATAGCCATACAGCAGCTTTATATGGATGCAGCCATCACCAGAGGGAGTTGCTCCACTTAGAATAAACGGCTGTGGCCCAACTGTTGTGTGTAGGTAAGGGGTAGTTTAAGAGAAAATGGCCTGTAATTTTCTCTCTTTCTTGTAGTAATAGTTTTAAAAACATACGCCATCAAATACCCAGCATTTAAAGTAACACAACTCAGAAATCTGCTTAGCAGTAAATTTTAAATTTCTAATTATTACCAGCGGCTGTGTTTGCTAACAATTTGTGCCTGATTCCTATAATTACTTCTCAAGCTGCTAAGAATGCATTATACTAATAGTTGGAGCCATAAACCTGCAGAGAACTGCTTTGTTAAACAAGAAATTCTTCAGAAATCAAAGCTGCTTCTCTTTTTTTTTTTTCCCCCTTTTTTTTTATTTTTGCCTGAATGGGCCATTCAAAAGTGAACTAGATAAGACATGAACGGCTCTGTAGTGGGAACGAGGAGCCTCTGCACCCGAGTGGACTAAAGTCTCTCTTGGTTTAGGTGTGCCCTGGGCTCCACATGGGAGGGCAATGTGGTGTGAAATGGGCTAAAGCTGTCCTGCAGTTGTCCTGCGACGACGCAGCCCTGCCAGGGACTACCAAGAAGAAGAATATCTAGAAAAGGTGAGAAATACATTCTTTCCAATCTTGCCAGCTAAAGAAGTTTTTCTTAATCCTCTAAAAAAAGTAAATTCCCTTGCCTAGTTTCCAAGACAGACTGGAGGTAGATGCATGTGAGGGATGGTAATGGGTGGCATGAAGAATTCCCTATTGAATGTGAGTATAGAGCATTGAAGCACAGAGCCCTGGCCTAGGCTGAGCTGCTACAGCCCTAGCAGTTTGGTCATACCGATGGAATAAGGTCTAATTTCAGCAAATCACCCCTCCAGTGCCTCAGTTTCCCCAGCTGATAGTAAGGATAATCCAGTCCAGGCATTGCATGCAGTACTTTGGGAAGTTAAGGTGAAATGGTTGTAACTGGGAGGCCTAAGTGTTATAACATCAACAGTCATTTTTATGCGAAGATCATGACCAGCTGTTGATGGTTGGTCCTGCAGGAGAATTCTCACTTTGGCACACAGTCCATGAACTGTAATGCACAGAGCCTGGTTTTTCCCAGGTAAATGTCAAAGCTGTATATCTGCCAAAAGAAAGGCCAGTAACTAATGTCTGAAGTAGCTATTGATCTTCAGAATTAGTTGCTCCAAGTCCAGATTGCAAGTATATGAAACAAACAACAAAAATGAAATTAAATTAGGGAGAGTTACCGTGAACAGTTGTTGTTTCATGCTGGTTTGGGTTTCAGCGAGGGCACAGAGAAGTGAAATATCAGCAAAAGACATAAATTAAGTAGGAATACTCTATGAAAAAATCTGGTTTAGTCCGTGCAACCAGCGGTGTCATTTGTCATCTTACAACACAGGAGTCAGGACACCGGTGGGAGCTCCTGGTTGTGCCTGAAAGGTGCTTTATCAAGGTGCAGATATTAATATTGCAGCAAACAGGGAAGATTTGTTTTTAAAAGGAATTAGAGGCACCCTGTTGTGTCAGACAATGTTCTCTGAGCAAGAAAAAATAAAGCCACAAGTTGAAGTCTTATGGTAGTGGTATATTCCTCTGTGGATGTACTGAAGATGTCTGAGAGTGCCTTTCACTAACTCCAGCACAACTGCTGGTTTCAGGTGACATTTGGATGAGATCTGGGTGGAGATGACAGTGACCTGTAGGTGCTGAGCTCTGCCTTCATGTGAAGGTAACACTTCAGTCATTGGGGAGTCACTTTCCCATAGCCATAGACAGACCTGTGGACATGAGTTGTCCACAGTTGTCCTTATTAAGTGCAGAAGAGAAGGTAGCTTGAGTGAACTGGCCTGTTTAAAGGAAAACTGGGATAAACCCTGTTTTAAATGGGTGATTACAGCTCTGGGAGAGAGAAGAACTGGCAGGATGGTGCAAAGCAGGTGACAGGGACCTGTCCTGGAGGATGAAGGACATCCTGGACCCCTCAGGAGCCATGCTTTCTGCTGAGACGGTCTTCTCAGCAGCCTGGTGGAGGATGATGAAGCTCCTGTGCCATGGAAGGCTCTCCAGCTCAAATGCACACTCCCTGTTCTCGTCCATGCCTGAAACAACTGTGCCATGGAGTCCCCTGTGCCTGTCAGCCCCCCAAAACCCCACTCACGCCTTAGGGAGTGACTGTCATCTTATTGCAGGAGCAACCTATGGGTCAAGCGGTGATGAAAATTACGCGAACACAGAGCAATATATGGTCATTGCATCTCCATAGAGATCCCTCCTAAGACACATGCCGCCAGAGCTCCTTTGGGAGACCACAGGCTCCACACAGAGGCAAGGCAGCTTGCTCTGCAAGTCCCAGGAGGACCTCCTTATATTGGTGCGGCTGTGAGGGAGTTTAACCCAGTTTAACTCTTTGTTCTCTTTCCCCACCCTTCTTTCTCTGCTTTCCTCCCATAACAGTAGCCCCTGCTTGGTTTCTCTTACCAACTAAATCCCCTAGCATGAACTGAACAGGTTTTGTTGCTAAGAAGCTTTCTACAGCAGTAGAGATATGGCCAGGACTGTCCCAAAGCACGGTTACTGCTAGAAACCCTGTAAACCTCTTATCTCTAAATAAATCAAATATATTCTGTTAAATACAGAGCTTTTAAAACCCACATCTCACTTGTCCTTCAGATTCCCATCACTGTATTCTGGCAAGCTTGGAAATGAAATCCTTTAGCTACCACCTACATGCAGCTGTTGACACTAAGGCAAGGATCGAAGTGACTTGCCACAGCTTTCAGGTATAAGGAAGAATTGGAAGATTTTTTTGTATTTGTCCACAAATCCACTCCCGTGCAGACCCATTTTACAGCAGATATAAAATAAATTCAATGCATCCAGCAAGCCTCCACTCTGCTCTGCCCAGGCTATAGAGCAGGGCTGCAGACAGGGTAAACTGGAGACAAGCAGGGCTTAGTGCTCGTATCTCGACTATCTATGTGGTTCCCTTTCTTCTTTCATTGCAGGTGGAGGCTGGACAAGGTGCTGGAGGAGAAATTCATGGGGGATTATAAAATAAACCCCCCCACATCTGGCCCAGGATGCCCTGAACATCATTACCGAAGGCTGTGGAAGTATATGCATGCACACATATACATATGTATATATGTGTCTATACTCATGGATAGATACCGTTGCCCTGTTGTCATACTTTTTCTTTGGCACCTGCCTCTGTCCCCATCCCAAGCAGGATGCTGGGATGCTCTCAGCCTGATTTCATAAGTCCATTCTTGTCCGTCAGGCACTTGGGTGCCTGAATGTCCATGTAGGTGTCTAATACCCCACACCCAGTCGTTCTGTCTCTCCCATTGTCAGGCACAGCCTGACTCACGTCCCCTTCCTTGCTTTCCATTTGGTCATGTGATTTCTAAACCACCTTCCTTCCCCGATCCCCACCCATGCATATGGATTTATTTTTCCCCAATGGCCATGTCTTCCCCTGCTTTGAAATCATTCACAGAAAGCCAACATCAACTTGGTTTAATTAAAGCCCCTGCATGTTTATCCTATCGTAAAATCATTTCCTTCAAGGAATCTTCATGTGAAGTTATCACTTTGTCAAAACATGATCCAAAGCCACAGCTCAGGGCACGGTGGGAAGCTCACAAAGGGAGAGCTGAGTAGCTTGGGAAGTTTGGGTGAGCTGTTTGCTACAAGCTGCCGAGCCCACCCCTCCAAGACCTTTATTTCCCCCTGCGGCAGCTGTCATCTGATCCCACGCTTTGGCTTTGAATGGGGCTCTCTGAGGATACCAGATGTTGGGAACAAAGGTCTAAAAATAATCTTTCCAAATAATCTTCCCATCTATCATTCAAGGAGAGCATGTGCTTTGTGTGAACATGTGAGCCGAGAACCTGATCTAACTTTGAGTAAAGAAGTTCAACAGCAGCTCCTGGCTTCTGCTTCTGGCTTCTGGGCTCCTTTGTTTTTGTTTTGGTTTTTTTTTTCCCCCCCTTTCCCTTCCCAGAAGCTGCGCAGCGAAAAGCGGCTCTCACCAGCGATCAGCCCTCGCTCTCCCTCCCTCCCCGTCTCCCTCCCTCCTTGCCAAGGCTCTGAATCGTCTGGGTCCTGAAAGCCGTGCTGGGCTCCTTATTTCATCTCTCCTTGGGAAAATGGATTCCAGGGTGCTGTCAGAGATGCGTTTCTGTAAGAAGATCTTCACTGCAGCCGTGTGTGTCTTAGTTTTGCTGCCAGATTCGGGCTGTGCAAGGAATCTCTGGAAGCGTGCTCTACATCTGAAAATGACGGAGAAATACGATGTGAGTAAACTGCAGTGGGGTGATTTTGGGGGAGCTGGGTATGCTCACCGTGAAAGGGGAGTTTTCTTTACGTGTGTGTATCACTTTAGAAGTATTTGAATCCGCAGGCTGTCTCTTCATAAAAGGGTTGCATTAAGTTTCCCAGGCTGTACTGAACATTTGCCACCTAGCTGCTGCAATGGGAAACTTGTAAAGCGTGCTTGGAACAGTGAGAAGACACTGGTACGGCAGCCGTCGCCGCTTTTCCTAGAAACTTCATAGGGCAGCAAGGGGAGCGTGAGTGGGGAGACGTGGAATGCAAAACCTGTGTGTCTGGGGATAGATTTAATGAAAAGAAGATGAAGTTATTCATTGCTTAGAGCAGGGAGGAGGGTTCCCTGCCCAGTTCTTCCACCGCCTTTTGGGGTACCTTTGGGTAAATGTCTCCAACTCTAGTGATAAAGTGTACTAGAGGGATGGGGCATTGCCTAGGGTTTTGTAAATCACCGGAGCACAGAGGCCTCCAGGTGTGCCGTGTCAGAGTAATGTGCCGATGGCATGTCAAGCCACCTTCTTATCCCCAAGCCATCACGAGTAAGAACAAACCGGGGAAGGGCAGAAGACTTGCTGTGCAAGAAAACAGGACGGAGCTGCAGAGGCTCCAGCGTCCCCTGTGTGCCCAGGGAGTGCTGGAGCACTTGCTGTGCCTGCCCGGTGTGTTATGGGGGTACCCCACGTGGTTACTCACCAGTGGGGTACTGAGCGCAACCACCGCTTCCAAACCCGCGGTGGTACTTGGAGCAGTACTGGAATTGAAACTGAAGCGGCAACAAGCTACTGTGAGTGGAGAAAAGGATGGTGCTGGGGCCTGTTCTGGTGTGTCTGGGCCAAAAGACTCTTAGAGAAGGCCATTGAGGAAATTAAAAAAAATTAAAAAAAAAAAAAAATTGATAGCTTGACTTTCAGGACCTGCTGTTTAGAAAGAAAAAAAAAAAGAATTTGAAATTTTGACTTACTCCATTAAGTCCCCTTAGAAGCCAGCGCTGACCCAAGGCTTCTGCCCCTTGAATCACTTCATTGGAAGCCCCAGCCAGCCTGTTTTCTCATGCTCGGGTTTGATTGCATGTGCATATGCAGCTCCTTGCTATCACAGAGGGATTCCTCCACCTGTTTTCTGCAACCACATATAAAAGCTTTTAATTTAGAAGGGATGCTTTTTTGCCCGTGACACCTCGAGTGGTGTTTGGGGGCAGCTACGTTTGGTTTGTGCGACTGCTGACTCAGAAGTGTGACACGTGTCTTTTGCCCGTGCTGAATGAACAGAAATACAGTACTCTTGGCTCCTCGAAATTTTGCAGAAAACTTCGTGCCAATATTTGAAAGGCACCCAGTACTTTGCAGTAAGAAATTTTCTTCATTGTAGCCTCCCTTGGGACAGGGTATCATCTGGTTTGCACTTTACGTGGCAAATGGTGATGCGAAGAGCTGTGTTTCCTGCAAAATCACTCCCTGGAAAGTGTATGTATTAGTATGTTCTTCTGTCATATTTCAATGCAGAGCTCAAATTCAGTAGGAGCGATGAAGTAAATGACCCAGAGAGACAGGACAGGAGCAGAACAGGAATTTACATGTTGATCTTCAGATAATGTGCTCTGTAGAAGCACAGTGCCCACTCCCCTGAGGATATAACCTCTTCTTTCAGTCTGCAGTTCTTCAAAGGGCTGTTTTTTCTGGCAGCCGTGAATCCAGGTGCTACTGATCTGGCAAGCTCAGCTAGAATTGCTTATATTGACAGAAACATCTTATCTAGGGAAAACAGAAAATGTTGGCTTTTTTTTTAACCTTCTCCTCAAAGCCTTGTAAGGAGGAAGGCATCCGCTCTCCATCCTCTTATCCACCAAGAGACTGTTTTGGCAGCCCCTCCTGCTTCTCAGAGAGATGCTTTCTTTTCTACCGAATGCTGTATGTTCCCTACAGTTCGGAAATCACAGGCTGTGGGTGGAACAGCTGATTTGTGAGTCACTTGGATAGAGGAGTAACAGATGGAGGTGCTCATGGCAACATTCAGCCCTACAGGAGATGGGCCATAGACATCCCTGGGGGACCCCCAGGAGGACGCGGGCAAGGTCTGCAGGGGGGAGAGGTGGGGAGGGGTAGGGAGTTGACTGAGAGTGATGTTGTCTGAGTCCAAAAATCTGATTCCATGGTAGGAACAATGCATCCACCAAACTGCTGGCTGCAGAACGGCGAGCAGGTGTTACCATGAGGAGCTGGCTTGAGGTCTGGAGTTTTTCATTAAGGACTCCGAGGAAGGGTGTTGGATGGCAAGGAGGGGACGAGTGGGAACAGAGGAGGGAGAAGGAGGAGAGGGAATGCAGTGAGAAGGAAAAACTGGCAGTTATAGTGGGATGGAGGAACTGGCTTCCAGCTTTTAGCAAATCCGTGTATTTTACCACCAGAGGGATTCTGGTCAAGTTAGTGATTTGCAGCTGGTGTTTTGCAGCCCCCGCACAGGCCATGGGCTGTTCCCAAAGGGCAGAGGAGGAAGGTACTGGGGGATGCTCTTCAACTCATTACCAAGACACACACATGTCTATTGGAAATACCTGGGCAGTCTTGATTTTATTCCAGTGTCAATTACATCAAGCATTTTAGAAAGAAATCCAGCCTACTTTTAAAGATTTCCAGAAATTAAGAATTCCTCACAGCTGCTGTAATGTTCTTCCAACAATTCATTTACCCTCCAGCTAGCTGTCATAAATCAACAGAGATACCCTCGTCATCTACCAGATTAGCACACCTCCCCTGCGGGTCCTGCCCTGCATGTGCCTCAGCATGCTGTATGGGCAGAGCAGCCTTCAGCCTCCCCTTTGAGACCTGCATATGCACCTAGAAGTCTTGCACTGTGTTCCCTGTTTTCCAGTCCTCTAATCGCTATCGTGCATCTTCTCTGAGCTCACCCTAATTTTGCGACAATCTTCCAGTGCTGCAGGCATCGGAACCAAAACGACTAATCCAGAGTCAGCAGCAGGAGAATATTATTCCTGTTGTTTTGGTCTTGTCCTTCAGATTCTTTAACCCTCCTTCAGCCTGATATTTGCAACTTTGATCACCGATGATCTGTGCCTTTCCAGGTCTTTGCTAGAAATATCGGAGGGATCTAAATTCCTCCTGACTGTGTCTTGTTTCAGAGAAAATGTGCTTTATGGCCAGTGTTTGGAAATACCTGCCAGCAGAATATGAACTAGCAGAGAACTGTGCTTTGACACAAGCCCAGGGTCCACTTTCAGGCACACATAATAGAGCAGGTCTGGGACTTTTTGGAGGCAGACTGCATCTCACAGTCACTGTTGAAATATGGGTTGAGAGTGAATGATTGCATTCTGGTTTTTCCCAGTCATCCTTACTGAACTCCAGGGTTCCTCAGCTGAACTCTGAACTTCTCCCCTTACTTCGTTTCTGGATATGTCTAAAGCAGATATTGTCATTAAAATGATTTAAGAGGTCTCCATGGGAAACAGCAGTTTGCCTCCTGGATTGAAAAATATTCTGCAAAGAAGAAATCTTGACTGTTGTCACAATCTGTAAAAATAATAAATCTGAGCTACTCTCAGAGCCAAACTGTGAATCCTGGGAGAGCCTTTAACAAGACCTTGTAACCCATACCTGGAGACATCCTTAACCACTGGGATGGTTTCTGTATACATAAGCCAGTGGCAATGGCTTTATTAGATCAAATGGTCAAACAATCTTTTTTTGACCATGAGGTTTTGAAGGAAAGGGGTTCAGAGGATTAGGTGAGCAGGGAAAATGGGCAGGGAGGTCATGAGGTACAGGGTTATTCAGCTAAAAATGTTGCATTGTTCCCAGGCGGAAATCTCAGTCGTTGAGCCAACTGTTAATTGCAATTTTGGCTTCTTGGTTTCTGAATCATCTGTGAAGCAACTCCATTAATTGTTTGGGGAATTGGGTTGGTTTTTTTCATGTGTCCATTATTTGCCAGTATTACTTTGGCCACATTTCAGTCTGCAGCTGACATTTCAAATAATACAATAGTAAACTGCGACCTTACAGGATGAGCGCTCCCTCCAACAAGGAGACCTGTTAAATGTTTGGAACCGCATAGATTTACAGTTAAATGGCCTCTTACATCCCAAAAATATACTTGGTTCAAGTATTTCCTCTATTTAAAATCCAACTACAGCAAAAAAAGTTGAACTTGCTGTATCTTCAATTCAAAAGCACGTCATTTCAAAGCTGGAGTGTTTTTACGTTTTGAGGAATGGGATGGCATGAGAGCTTACACCTTGTTTTACACTTTAACATTGAAAACATCGTAGAAATTAAGAAATACTTATTTCAGACCTATTTTGTGGTTCAAACAGCCTAGCAATTCATTGGAAAACAACCTCACGGGGGGGGTTTTGAGCAGTTTCTTGTTCACTGAATGGAAACAACTAAGGAAAAAGCAGCGGAAGAATGTTTATTGATACTGAGAGCAGGGAAGGCTGACACTGGGAACAGGGCAGGAGGCTGTCGTTTGGGGAAATATTAGGAATTCTCTGTCTCTCACATACAGACGCACGCGCACACATTATTTGGCCAGTTATAGCTATAACCAGGACATGTATTTTTCTTTAACATACACCTTGTAACAGAAATTAAAACTTTTAATCATCCTGACTTTTCTCTATCTTTCTACATTGGCTGACACTCAATCGCTGTGCAACCAGGCAGCAGAGAAGCTTTGCTGCTCTCCATTTCCCCCTGGCTATGGCTCAAAGAACGGAGGTCCGCTTTGGTGTAAAAACCACCACCTTATCAATACAATTCTGTGCTACGTACAATATGGAAGCACAATTTTTCACATCAGTACCACAAACAACGTGCATCGCCATTTCTTTCGGTCTCCCCTAGGATTTCCTTCATTCTCTGCGTTACAAATTATGCCAAGGGAGTGAAGATGATACTGGTTTTACCATTACTGGTGGTTGATTGCTGCTCAGTCACATGCAGCAGCAGGGGCCGTGCGGGCCAGCAGTCAGTCCCCAGGGCAATGGACCTCCTGGGGCCTCTCCTAGGACATTTTGTTGGACAGTCCATGTGGGGATGTGCTGTTTCGCAAAGGCACACGTGCTCCACAGAAGCCGTTGGGAGGTTTCAACAATGAGGATGTAGCAGCATGTAGATAAAGAGGGATATTAGTCTCACCTCAAATTTCTCCATAGTCTGATGGTGAAATTTCCTAGAGACCCTTCAGGGAGAGTTGCACCATGTTGTTTCTTGGAATAACAACCCCAGTTGTTCATCACTGATTTTGTAACACAGCAGTGATCGTGCCAAGTGTATACAGGGCTCTCAAACTCAACAGCCTGCTAGCGAGTGCATGGCACTGCTCACTTCATACCTCTGGCTAGATACGGATCTCTTTTAAAAGTGCAATTCTGGAATCCATCTTTTGATTTGATTAGATCTTGTTAATGTTTGTTAATAAATCTGAGAACTGATTGCCCTTTCTGAGTACTTTATGCTGCTCTGGGGAGCTGAGCTCAAGCCCAGAGATGAGTAGTTTAGCCATAGGTGAGAAAGGAGTGGGCTTGTGTGATTCACCTCTCTGTTGGAGGGGGTTGGCTTCTTGCTAAAATGCTGCCAGCGTGAATAATACCTGAATGCTGCCTCATAAATGTTTCTGGTAAAATCCTGTGCCTGTTAATCCACTTTAAATCTCCCTTGTCCTTTTGGTGTGCAATGAGCAGCTGGGCTCCTTTCTCTATAGTCGAACACAGCCTCATTTTCTTTGGGATCGAACTGACACCACCCACACCTACCGCACCCAGATCATCTCATGTTTTAGAAATGGTCTCTAATTTAACAACCCAGGTCCCCACAGTGGATAAGCTTGAAAGACTCCCCTATAAGTTCTTGTCCAGAAGAAGGTGATGAAGGTAGAAGTTGCTTATTGAGGAGAGAGGTGCGAGCTGGGACATTTGTTCCAGGTCCCATTTGGGGATGTGACCTCAAAACAATACAGTGTCATCATTTCCACTGCTTTACTATCAGAGTGCTTTGGTGTGCTCGTCATGAGGATGCCTGGAGTCTTTCTCTTCGTTTCCCAGACAAGTATAAAAGACTTTAAAGGATTTTTTTTTTATTTACCTCCTCATTGTCATTACAATAAGCTTAATTACAAAATGGGTTCCACACAATAATTTGGTGGTTTGGTGTTTCCAAAGCAATGTGCTGAGGTGATCATGTAGCTCTCTTCAGTGTGCTGAAGACAGGGCTGGGGGAGCTGAACGGTTAATTCTCCTCTCTAATGAGTATTGAAAACTACTTTGAAAATCCCTCTTCTGTTTCAACTGATGGGATGTTTGGTATTCACCTTATGCCAAACCTTTGTTTCCTTTTCTTTTCTTTGCAAGGATTATGAGTACCCTCTTCATTCTCACAGTTCCCACTACCAGAAGAACGACCGCTGCCCCCCGCCGCCCCAGACCTTGCCTGACCGAGCCTGCGAGGTGCCCAGCTGCCGGTCGGATTCAGAGTGTGAAAGGCACAAGCGCTGCTGCTACAACGGGTGCATCTACGCCTGCCTGGAGTCTGTACAGCCACCACCAGGTAGAATGGACCCGGCGATCAAATTATGGTAGAGAGAAGTATGCAGAGATCGTGGTAGTCATCCCCATGCGCGCTGGGTCTCAGGTGGGAGGCACTTCTGATTTCTGGGACGATTGCTGAATCAAGAAATTATTCAAGGTCAGCCGGCGTTGCAAAATTTCCACCAGCACAAATGGTAGAAATCATTTGAGGCCAGTTCTTTTCCTGGGAGTATATATTAGGGAAAAAAGTAATCCCAGTCTGAATCAGTGCTCACGGAAGGCAGGCAGCCGTCTCATCCGATCCATGCCATGGGAATGGAGGATGGGAAACAACAGCTGCTTTGGCCTTTATGACACCAGGTCCTTGTGGCCCTGGATAACATCCGTGGCTCTCTTGCCACTGGGACAACAATAGCACGGATACAAGTATCTTGCTGAAAGCTCAAATCCATCCTTCAGGAGCCTGGCAGCCTCATCACTGGCTGTTAGAGGAAGTCTGTGACTTTTCCATAACTGTGGCCCCTATGGCTACTCCACCTCGACTCTGTGGTTTCTTGCTTGTGTCTTTTACAGTTTTAGACTGGTTGGTTCAGCCCAAACCCCGCTGGCTGGGAGGAAACGGGTGGCTTTTGGATGGCCCAGAGGAAGTCTTACAAGGTACAGTAAGTTTCCCTGTCTTCTGTGTGAGATCGGTAATTTTGCAAAGGGCACTAAATAGTATATTCATCACACACAGGGCTTGCCAGGGTTGGTGGGATGCTGCGGCTACTGGTATTTGTCTGGAGTTTCCATAGGAATAATGCTGTGTTGTGCAGGGGGCTAGTTTCAGGTACAGTAAATCAGTTGCTTTTTATGGCTGTGGCTTATCCAGCAGAGCACTAGGAATACTCCAGAGAACTGGGTTTGTATCCATTCTTGAAATAAGTAGAAATATATAAATTTTTAGAAAAAGGCTTTGTCAGCATACACAGATTTTCTGCCAGCTGCCTGATAGACTGCGGGCAGACTTGGATTAAGAGGTGTCTTAACCCAGAGTGGCCTCACCACACAGATGCCTTGGGCTGGGGCTCTGGCTCTCAGGCCTGAAGGCTGCTTTGAACAAGAGCCCTGGCAAACTGCTGCAGAGTTGTGTCAAGCTGACATGGAGCTGGGAGCATCTAAGCCTGGGGACCGCTAATGAGATTGGGCTCCTCAGGTTAATTCCATAGAGAAAGGTCTTTTCATTAATTTTTTTCCAGTACCTCAAAGTGAAACAAGGAGGGAGTGGGCAGGTGGGAAGAGAATTTCCCTTCTATGAGACACCCCCAGATGTATGTACGCCTGAAGTCTTAATTTCTTCATGGAAGGGCTATTGCAGCTTTTGATCAGCTTTAGTCAGACACAGGTAGTATGAATAAATTACCCTCTTTGGTGTTACACAGGTGGTATCAGACTTGCCGAATTCTCATCTATTATGGAAACTCCTGTTTCTTTAAGAGAAAATTCTGCCTCCAGCTCGTTGGAGTTGCACTGCTAGAAATAAGATAAAACAGGTTCCTCCTCGTCCATCCCTGTCACGCTAATATTATTTGTTCTTATCTTAACACCTTCATCTCAGCTTGAGGGAGTAATTAGTGAAATAAAAACCATCAGTCATGGCATGAGAATTACAGCAGAGATCCTTGAAATTAAAATCTTGGCAAATGGAAGGGTGGAGTGTCCCTGCGTAGTCTGTGCATTTGATGGCCACAGGCACTGCCTGTGAGTCCTGCTTTACTTTCCTATTCTGCTCTGCACTTGCTGAAAATCCAGGGTCAAGGCGGTTATAGCCCCTTTTGTAACAGGGAGGGGTACCACCTTACTCCATAGTGAGTCACATCTGAGGTTTAGATTCACCAGTGAGTTAATGGGTGTGGAGCAAAGAACAAAGCAGCAAACTGCCAGCTTCCAGGTCACGTTTCCCTGATTCCTCACCCAGCCTGAAACACTGGCTGGAACAGACTTACGGCTGCTTGGAGGAAGAAGACGTGTGGAGGGACCACGCATCAGTGCGAGCATGGTGGTCAGTGGAGGTCTGTCTCCTCTGCTCTCCAGCCCTTGCACAGACCCTGCACAACAGGCCATGGGCAGGCTGTTGTTACAGGTAATCGGGCTGACCTCTATGCCCCATATAGGGCTAGACACGTCAGGTTTTTGTGTAAGGTGTGAACTGGATCCCCTGCTCTGCCAGGCTTCTTGGAGGTGTTAGCTCCTTGGTACCCTTGCATGGGAAGTAGTCTGAGATCCTGTCTGGGAGGAGATGCAGAAGGTGGCCGTGTTGTCGTATTTTGGTTACCTGTCGGTGTTAAAGCCATGATTTATGACCTGCAGGCTTCTTTTTCAGCTGAGGCCTGCAGTACCACTGAGGATGGAGATGAGCCTCTACATTGCCCCACAGGCTATGAATGCCATATCATCAACCCGGGTAACATGGCTGAAGGAATCCCTAACAGGGGCCAGTGCATCAAGCTCCGTGGAAATCCGGGTCAGTTGACTGGAAACCTCCCTTCCTTTCTGGTTCTGTCATGCAAACACCAGTAAGGGAAGGTGCGCTCTCACTGGCTTTGAAGGAGGTCTGGTGGTACATCTGCTCTCATGGGCTTTCTGGCTTTTCTGGGCAGCCCAAGGCCCCAGGGCAGTGTGGGACAGCTGGGCTGGGAGACGGTCCCCACTGCATGGCGATCGCACGTCTCTAATGCCCTTGACATTGGCTGAGCTGCGTGAAATACCCCAAGCAGGGGACACACTTCTTGTTTGCTCTGCGTGCCGGTGTCCTTTGGGATTGAGTAAGCAGAGCGGGAAGTAACCTGCATGTGCCGTTACTGCGCAGCACCAAAAATAGAAATATTACTACACACTTAGCTAAGAAACATGAGTTTCAAATTCCAGTTTTGACTTCTGACTCTGTTTTCTGCATCCAAAACATTGTTCCCTTTATTCTGCTGACACATTTGTCCAATAAAGGAACTTACGTAGGCCAAGATATTTTCCAGGGAAGCTCATAACATGTCTAGGTATGTGTAACTTCATTGAATAGTAAGAAATGTATGTGTGCACTGGGCTACTGATCATCTCAGTGCAGGGACATGAGACGTCAGTTTTGCCATTTGGTTACTGTAAAAGCCAGGGGAAGCATCAAACCAGATCTGTGAACTGCTTCCATGAAAGACTAAGATATTTTTTCCAGGGCTTTTTCATCACCTCTTTTATTCATTTATAACTTTGTCTTCAATAACATCCATAGTAGCTAATGTAATGTATAGCTGTATGGCTCTTAGACACAAGGTATTTCTAAGAGCTTAAATAATTATATGAATGGCAAACAGAAAAGCTGAGCTGGAGCTTGAATTATATAAAACAGTAATAGATGGTCTGAAATTTTACCCAAATTTTCTTTCATTTGAGAAAGTCTGTGATTCCTTGACTCGTAGCTACTGAAAAGAACATAACATGCCAGTAGCCAGCAGCTAACCACTCACAGGGAAAGTGCCTTTTGTCCACATAGTTCAACAATCTAAACAGTTTTGTAAGAGGGTTAGGGCCCGTACTACTTCAGCTACAGAGATCTTTTGTTTTCCTGTTTGTGAGGTCATTATTTCCATCTCTATATTTTCTCTGTGCTGTACACAGAAGGCTGGAGTTTAACACAAAGAGTGAAGGCTGACTGGATATGTTCTCACTATGTACCTTCTTTTTCAGATGGACGCAACCTGAGGCATAAGTATTACAAGGAATATTTTGGTAAGCTGCTGGCATGAAATTATTGCTATTATTAAGCTTTATAGTTACTGCATTGCTTACAAGGAATTTTCTGCCTATGAAATGAAGGTTTGTACATAGGAAATAGAGATTCTTTAGCCTCAACTCTCTAAGCCTTGATCAAAAGACCTTATTTTAAGATCTGCAACGCCCTGGAGAATCAATATGTCCAGCCGTGACGCAATGTGTTAAATGGTCAAGCCTTCTGCCAGGGGTTCCCACTCAAGGGGCGAGAAACACCCAATCCAATAACCTTTTGTTATTTTTAAGTAGATTTTTGGAGCTTTGCTCATGGCCCAGGACTCCTTTGACACAGAACTCTGTCAAAAGCAGGGGTTTTTGCCAAGAGCTTGTATTGTGGTATGTGATAAGAGGTGGCAGAAGCCCAGTGAATCAGTCCCTTGTTGTTATCTGCAGCCACAAGAGGTGTCAGGTCCCTTGCACAAAGTCACGGGTATGTGTTTCAAGGAAAGCAGGAGGAACTTTTAGAAGGTGTCTTTTCTTGTGTCTTCAAAGCTCCTGGTTTCTGCTAACTCTTGGATCTAGAGGGGGACAGTCAGATCAGACTGGAAGTAATATTCAGGTACAACTAGACAACATCATTGATATGATAAGATTTACGAACAGCCAGCTTTGGCCAGTTTAGCTGATTAAACTAGGAAAGGATTTCCTTTCCTCCGTGCAGCGGGCTATCGCAGCTTTCCCAGAGAACCGCTAAATAATGACACCAGTAAAACTGTACTGCTTAGAAAATCTTGAGAAAACATTTGCCACGGACTAAGTTACAATTTAACTTTGTTGATATTTGTTTACAGGAAGCAACTCCAACAATGTGGTCGGCTATGTGAAAAACCAGCAGAAGCACCTAGGCTAACCAAAGGTGTGCCTGGGTAAGTGTCCTGTGAGTAAAGGGAAAGCTGGGTGAAAATAGTTGTTGTTAGTATGCAGTTATTTAAAGAAATGTTTGTTTGAGGGTGAAATTACCTCTCTTACACCGGCATAAGGACAGCACCTTAAAGCTGTGTACAGGTGCACACCTCAGGCTCCATGAACTGAGCTGAAACACCTATGATGACGGACAGATGGTGCTGTGAAAGTATCCCAAGGACCTGTGGCATTGGAGATTGAGCTCTGCAAACCGTCCAAGGAGAAGTCACTCTCTTTCCCAACTCTCACTCTACCCCTCCCACTTTTTATTCTAATTTCACAAGATGCACCGGATTTCTTTGAAGAATCTTTAACTTGTGGGTGTTTAGAGGGTGGAGTGATTTTTCAGGATCTAAAAAAATGCAGCAGGACTTTGTGAGCCTTAAGACTTTAAACTTTCTGTTTAGGGGCTTCTTCTGATGCAGCTATAATGGCTCCTGCAAGACAAATTAAAAAGCTCTTTACTCTGGGCTGATGGAAGTAAAGGTCAGTCTTGCAAATACTTAGGCATATGGGTGATTTGGTGGGGTAATTTTATCAGGCTTTGAATTAGGCAAGAAAGAAAATATTTATTATACCAAAGGTCTGTCCCAAGATGGATTTCTCAACGCTTTCGGCTTCACTTTAAAACTAACTCGAGCTTAACTGGCAGTTATGAAAACAAAGCAGTCCAGTGTGTCTTATGTACCTACGTCAGTCTGACTGTTAAGATTACACAGCTACATAAGGACAGGTTCTGTGCAAACATCCCAGGAAGGATAAATATTTTAATTCCTTTTTTTTATTGTTTGATTTTCACCCAGCCGGACCACTCTGTTAAGCAGCTGTCAAGGAATGCTTTACCCAAGAGTTTTCTGTTTTGGAAGAATCCTGGTCCCAAATCTCCTCGAGCACGTCTCCAGCATTACCCTGATCCCTGCCCACCAGTGATAAAAAGACTTCGCTAGTCGAGGAACAGGATGAGTCTAGATTTAAAGCCTATCAACAGGGGGAGAAATGCGATCCCCTGAAAGAAACCACACTGTTTATCAGCGGCCCTTCTACCAATGAAATGTAAATACCTCTGAGCGGATTCCTATAAGCCACAGTGCCATTATCAGGCTGCTGGAGCAGCGCCTGCCCTTTATGTGTGTGTTCCGTGACCGATTCGGATTTCACGACCATGAACATAACTCAGTATTACAAAAATGAAGTGATGTCAGGATTGTACCTAAATATCGTATCTAAGTTGCATTAAAATAGGCAAGAATGTAAGACTAAAGGGGCTCTCTGGATCCCATCCAGTGCCCGCCTATCTCAAACAACTACTTTAAATAAGCCTTTTCATAAGCTTAAAGTTCAAAGAAACCCACAGGTTTCTTCTTTTCCTATTTATACCTAGGGTTCACCAGGTTTGACACCCAGTCTACAGGCCTAAACATGAAATCTTAAGAATTTGAGGAACTCTGAGCTAGGAGCAAAACCGGTTTTATATGTGGGGGTTTTTTTTTAAGTTACTTTCCTTTAGCTTCTCAGCCTGGTGAGCTGCAGATCGAGAGCTAATGATGGAATAGAATTCTTTCTACACTATCTGAGTAGACACACATGCATGCCGGTCCTTTTAGGTTGTAGCCAGCACAGCTAATGCTCACAAAATGTACATCTGCGTTGTTGTACCTGCAGGACCTCAGCAAGAGGGCTGAAGTCTGGATTATTTGTTGCACATACTAGAAAAGAAAGAGCAGGATAAATCTGTGTGATTAAAAGGCTTGTCTGGCAGATGGGCAACTGCTTTCTAGAAGTCCTGTGCCTTTATGTTGCCTTCCGTAAATCCTTAAGGTCAAGTCATTTGTACTTGGGCCTTACAGCTTCTTTTGGCTGTTCAGTGTTATAAAATGGAAAACACATTTTCTATGACTGTTTTTCTTTTCTGTGGCAGTCCTAAAGGGACAGTTGCATTTCATTTTGACAGATCTGCCAGAACTGCTAGGCAAAAGAAGCCATGTTTGCTCCCTTGTTTAGTACGTGTCCCCATCTGCACGCATAAAATTAGCATTTTAATATGCAGAGTAGTAGCGGTGTACGCAAATACCCAATTCACAAATACAAGTGCCTGCTTCCACCCACAAACGATGGGATTTTTTTTTTCCACTCACCAAATGTTTTAAGCCAAAGCTAAGGCGCCTATAAAACACTTGATACTTTGCAGATGACATTTGCAGCTGGAGAGATGAAAGTTGCCAAAGTGCTCTTCTGTTTCCTGTCCTGAACAGACGCGCTCCTCGGCGCTTTACAGAGCAAAGAAGCAGATGAAGGGCTCCACGTTTTCCTAAATACCTTCCTCTGGTGAACTCCGTTCACTTCTTTGTGCCTTTGTTCCAACTTCTGGGTATTAAATGCAACACCATATTTGGATAGATCTATTTCTAGAATTTTATCATATACAGCTTCACACAATGATATCTTAACTCCTGCTGAGAGACAGGAGTTTATAGTTCCAGACTCAGTTTAGGCTAGATTCTTGCCGCTTTGCCGCTGACACTACTTGACAACTTAAAGCGACACAGCTCGTAATGAAAGCCTTAACTCAGCCTTGCTCCTCGGTGCTGCGCAGTGAAATGGGTTGACTTTTTCCAGCATTACTTTTTGCAGAAAAAGCCAATTCTGATTGAATGAGCAAAGCCCTTCCAAGGTTACTGCTAAGTCCCAAAGAGTACATGCCAAACTGCTCTGTTTTAACATAAAAAATTCCGTGCCTAAAAAACGTCAGAGCATCCAGTGGAAAAACATGTCGTGAGCATTAACAAATTGGCAAGATTAAAATGTCAGATCTCAACCTGATCTTGCAAAGCATCCAAAAATATGCTTAATTTGAGTGGACACATTCACTTCAGCGGTTGCTTTTTTGTAGCTACAAAAGCACATACCTGACCACCTTGCTGGATGGGATGGTAAAGGTATTTTCTACTTGCAAAAGGAACTTTTAAAAAAGAAAACTGACAAATTAATGGTTTGTTGATGAATTTCTGTTTACTGGGTGTTATCAAAGACATCACCCTTCTTCATGGTGCTATAATGCTTGGGGTGTTTTTCAAGTTAATTCTTTTCAAGTTATTGTCAAACTCAGAAGCAAAAGCCACAGAAGAGACTTGTCTGAACGCTGTGTTTTCAACGCTGACATCCATCACATGTTGAAAACACAGAGCAAATGAGTTGCCCTCAGCTTATCTTCTCTCCAAAAACAAATGGCTTGACAACAGTCTTGCGAAGCACAGTAGCAAATCACTGACGCAGGTTGGTTTTAATGTTCCCGTGTACACTTTAAAGCATGTTTGGTGCTATAATAAACTCAACGTGTATCACTGTGTGCTAGCAATGCTCGTGGCCTTCGGGATCCTCAAGCGCTGCCGGCGGTGCCAGCGGACCTGCTCTGCCTTGCAGCAGCTGAGGATCTGCGGCAGCCCCAGGCAGGCCCCTCCCGGCGTGTGCCCCTGGTGCTTAGACATGTACAGGTTCTGCCACTTTGGTGCTCAATAAAAAGTGACCAGTATATTTTTCAACTCTGCCTGGTTTCTGTTGTGTGTTCTTGACGTACGCTTGGGTTCAGATTATTAAAAAAAGGACAAATCTTTTAAATTTTAGTTGTTAGGAGAGCTCAGAAGACGTAGGCACAGGGACACAAAAGTAATTTTGTCCTCTGGAAGGGGGGTGACAGACCACCAAAACACAACTACCACCCATGTCCCCTTTCAGAGGGACCACCTTTGTGGGGCAGACGCTCACTCACTTCTTGGCGCCCTCATTTCTGTTGACCAAGAGGAGTTGAAGGACAGTACTCTAAAGAGGATGGCGATGGTGGCTCAAGTGGACGGTGACCCAAGTAGAAGGTGACCCTTTTATTTCACCATTTATTTATCCTTGGTGATTCAGAGCTGTTGTTCGCTGCGGGATGCGTTTTGGCTGCCAGCTCAGGCGGTTTGCACTTCACAAGCAGCTGCTCAGACAGCTTTGCAGGAGGCCAAGGCTTGCTTGAAGGGTGGAAAAGGAAACCAAGGCAGAGCCCAGCGCCGGGCTGGTGCCCACTGCAGGATACCAGAGCTGGAAGAGGAGCCTGGCACTGAGAGGTTGGGCTGCTGAGCACTGTGTTTCCAGGAGCAGGCAAGACTTCACCATCCCACCAGCTCCACCCATGCTGGTCTTGCTCTATCTGCTCGTCGGGAGTGGGCAGGAGTCCTTCTGCATCACTTCCCTTCTGCCCTGAAACCATAACAGAGGAGTCACAGAGAGACAAACTGCCTGTAATTTGGCCAAGGAGGGAATAGCGGCAGGTTTCATTGCTTTGGGATGGTTTTCTGTGGGTTTTGAGAAGATGCCAGCTAGCACTAGGTGTCAGGGTCGCTTTTCAATCTGCAAGTGAAGTTGTCCTTGGGATCACTTGAACTTCTCATGGCAACGGTCGTATGGCCTGTTTGGATGGGGAGCACATAACTCGTGCCTCCTGCTGTGAGGTGTGAGGTGGACTAAGCACCTTGCCTTTCAAGAGAAGGATCTATCTAGTGAACACCAGAAAATTATGTTTTGATTTTGACTTGTTTCCGTACAAGCAAATATAGTTTCTGTTGATGTAGATGGCTAACAGTCTTTGTGGAAAAATCATTGTGTGACCTAAAGCATCATCTGCAGATGACACTGAAGTGCTGTCGGTGCTTCCATGAACCCAACAGCTGGAATCAACAACAGGACAAACACTAAAATAGATCGTCAAGAAGTCAGGGGTCTGTGTTTAAACTACAGCGCGCATCTCTAGGTCAGCAGTCTGCAGGAGTTGTAAATACGAGAATAAAAAAAGGTCGCTGTAATTTTGACATGCCTAGTTCAGAGCTGCATTAAGCTTTATGGCGCAGAAGGGTTTTGGTTACCTTCAGGAAGCTGTTCCCTAGTTCCACGAGCAGTGAAGAAGCCTATGAGGGCAAGACCATGCATGGAAGGGGCTTTGGAGACTGACAGTTTCTCTTTGCCCACTACATAGCAGGGATTTGTTCATACGGGGGGCTGTTTACTTCTCCCACCTCACACCATCTGCACAGGCTAGATTTTTCTCTGGAGGTGGTGTCAGGTGAGCATCGATTGCCTGTCTATCGCCAAAGCATTTACAGCATCATTTAGCGTCCTTTAAAGATTAATAAAAAAGATGCCTTGTGCTGGTGAGTTTACAGAGGTAAGGCCTATTTCTTCCCATTATTTTCTCCTCCTCGTTACCTTTTTAGCTAGACAAAGTAGCAAGAACCATGGGAGAAGCTGTGCAAAACAAAAAAAAAGATGTTTTGGCAGTTTCCAAGACGGAGCTGTGGCTGGTGGGGCTCAGTTCACCCGGCCTGAGCCGCCCAACCAGATGGGCTTCCCAATATCAGCAGTGGAGGCCGTGCAAAGAGAAACCAAGAGATTTCATCAAATTCCCCCGTCCTTCCTGGGGACACACCTAGGGACAGGCATAAGGGTTTTGCTTAGCCTTTATCGGGAGCATTGGCAAGCCAGAAAGGAGCCGTGGCCCAAAACTTTGTCCTTTGCTTTTACAACCTGGAGCGGTGGAGGTTCTGCCCAGGGGCCCGGGGAAAATCCGACCCGAAAGCAGAGTATCTGGATTTTTGGGTAGCAGCAAACTCAGTGAATTCTATCCATGCACCAAAGTCTTTTTCCCTCAAGGTGGCAGAAGAGGAACAAAAGTGTGCCGAGCCCTGGTTATGGCCAGGGAAGCAGGTGAAGGAGCTGAGAGTTTTGAACTGAAAGCAGCACCTTGCCCACGCAGCGGCAACCTTTTGGGCTCATGTAATCTCAGATTACAGCTGCTTTGCCGTGTGCATCTTCACAACACGTATTTTCTATTTAAAAAAAAATAAAATTATTTCCCAAATAACCTACTTAGAACTGGAGTCTGACCCTGAGCTTTACTATCCAATTAACTAGGAAATACTGTAAAGGTTCTGTAATTGGGCTGTGTGTTCTATTTTTATAGCGTGAAAATTATGTCTTATACCAGAAGGAAGAAATACAACTTGTATTAGTGTTGTTTTCTTTGTATTATAGTCTCAATTCAGTTTATTTACAGCATTTTCCAAGCCATGAGAGAGCAAAAGACATGAATTTTCCACTAGATTTCCTAACGGGCAGGAATCAAAAGCAGCAAGAAAATAAAACTTCAGTCCATTCAGCAATTTTGCAGAACGTGTGGCGAATAGTCAGCAACAGCTACATTTTCTTTCTGCATTTATTCAATTACCTCGGTGCTAAAATTTAATTACAGAACCGAATGAACACAAAGATGACAGACAGGGCCATGGTCCTGAGCCCAAACAACGCTGTTTCTCCCGAGCTGCAGGTCTGCTGGATAATAAACCAAAACACACCAATTATTATGGTGCATTATTATGCTCATCAGCTCCTTTTTAGGTCCTGTTTGTCTCGCAGCCCTCGCTGTATCCTTCCCTGCCCCCGGCCGAGGCTGGGAGAGGAGGAAGGGGGCTGCGACACCGGAGCGCAGCGGGCGTCTCCGCTCCAACACGGGATGCGCCGTCTTGGCCCGTGTCCACATTGCATAAGATTCTGGATTTTGTTCCTCTCCGGCTAGTGTACACAGCACCAGCTACGTGTGTTTCCACAAGCAGCAGCTTTTTTTTTTTGCCAAGAGGAGGAAGTTAAATAAGGAAACTGCCAGTGAGAGCCTGGTGCTCAATTAGCCGCGCTGTCGGCAGTGCTTGGCCGAAGAGAGCCGCGCTCGGGACCGCACGGTCCACGCACACGTTGCAGGTGGCAGCGCCCCGTGCCGTATGCCGGTTGCATGGATGATGGGTGAGGTTTTGGGATGGGAAAAGGGCACGCCCAAGGAAATCTTTTTTCCTACCTGCCTAGGGAGGGGGAAGATGTTTTTCACCGCTTTTCTATCACAGCCACGAGGAACAACTCAGTATGATCCCAAGGCTATGGCTTCTACAAACACACTCAGATGAACAGAAGAATGTATTTCCTTGCCAGGCAGTGGCTGCTTTGCCTTATCAGGACCACGGCAGAGCCAGCTGGCTGTGCTCCAGATCCTTACAAAAGCTACAGAAGGAGGAGACCGGTTCGAAAGCATATGTGAGCTCAGAGAAGTTTTGCCACCTAGTTCCCATACGTTTCGATAAGGTCTAAATCTCTACACACCTCTAGGAGCCTGGGCTGCCGTCAAGCCCTGGCTAAGCACCTTACCTAAACCCTGGGCAGGGTGTGGATGTGAGCTGCCTGAAATCCAGAGCCCAGCATTATCCCTGGATATTTTCCCATGGGAAGGAGGGCTGTTGCAGCGACGCAGGAACTTCCTTCATCTGCCTGACGCATCCAGTCCAGGTCATTAAGAAAGCATTTCTCAATCAGGAGCCAAGGGAACTAGGGAGCCCCAGCTGTGTCTTACGAGAACCTGGCTATTTGCAGGGTGTTTCCCAATCGCATCACTCTCCCCTCGGTCTTTGGAAAGAAGCCCTTCCTCCAGACAACTTCAGTGGGACACAGCTTGGGACAGCGTGTGTCACCTGTAGCTGTTAGCAGCATCGTGCTGGGGGGGTGTCCCATGGGGCTCGTCAGCTTTTGCTAGGGCTGGTGGGACCTGGCAGATGCAGATAGGCAACACTGAAATGCTCCACGGGAAAACACCGGTTTGATGGAAGTCTTCCAGGTTTTGGGTAGCTGTCACGCCGCTGAGAGTCTGGGGTCTTGGCCCCATCACGGGCTGGGTGTCACCACCTCCACTGCCCCAGAGGTAGGAAGGTGGCACCTGGATGTCCTAGGAGAAAACTGTGCTCCTGCAGAAAATTGCACGTTTTTCTCTGACTGGGGATGACATTTATTCCCTCAATGCAGTTTTTACTGTCAAAGGAGGATCTTAATCTCATAGTTTACACCTCAGAGACAATTTAAGCCTAAGTGAATGCTGTCATGACGCCTGGGGAGGGATGTAGGTGTGCTGGTGCAAACCAGTGCACGATGCTCCCTGACAGGCAGCTATAAATCCTCAGAAAGGATGTAACTGGTTAACTTCAGCCATATATTGAGATCCACCATGCAAGCACTCCTCTCTACCGAATGTAAGACTGTGTTTTTTTAATAAACGAGCATCACAAATTCACACATCACACATTTATGCCCTCTCCCTGATGTAAATACTTATAAATACTGGCGTTATGCTGACAGGAGCGTTTCTGAAGGAGGATTTCCCCAACCTGGAAGTTTACAAGCAGGCTCGGCAGTGTGTGCAACCTGTCTTGCCTCTACATGCAGCAGCCTCGCCAAAGCACCCTCCCTATCTGCCTGCCCGAGATGTGGCACCGGCCGACGCTCCTACCACAACACTTTTTCAGAGGGCGGAGGAAAACAGAGCTGCAAGACCTCAACCTGCTCTTCAGGTGCCAGCCGTGCACGCATGTAGGGCCACCTCACTCCTCTATCAGCCGCGGTTTTGAACGCAGACAGGCTGCCGCTGCCAGGGTTTTATGGGTGAAGCGCCCTGCGTCGCTGCTCGGAGGGTGCGTGGCCTCCCTCCAGCACCTGTGGCCGAAGGCGTGACTTGGCAGCAGGTAAACGCTGCCTCTCCCCGCCTGTAACCATAGCCCTGCGCTTGCGAGGGAATTCGAGCCCGCGCTGCCGGCAGCAGGTGGCACGGTCCCGGTGGCCCCCGGGGCGCTCCCCGCCGCTGCGCAGCGAAGATGGTGGAAGGAGGTTTCACCAAACTCTTCCAGAAAAGGTCATTTTTCCGCTTTGTGCAGAAATATCAGCCCCTTGGGAGCGGCGAGCCGGAAGAGGAGGTGAGGATTGCCTATGCCTCTTGCCTGGACCTGCTGAAATAATTTGTGTAATTGGGGTTAAATTTGTCTACTTTGTCTGCTTTGTCCCACCGGTAACTGGATATTACCGCCGCTGTGCTCTCTTCTCGCTGTGCTGAGTCATTCCCTGTACAACAGGGGACGAGATTAATGATGTTTACCAGGCAGCAGAGTGAGATGGGGATACTTGTTTCTATGCGATACTCCCAGGACATATAGCTCAGGCCAAAGTCCTGGCCAGGAACGTTGTTCTGTGCACCGACGAGGTTCAAAATCAACACAACTCGTAGCAGAGCGGCTGCCGGGAGGGCCATGGGCGCTGCGTGAGGCTTTCTGGAGTGCTCGTACAAAATGCAAACGCTGTTGCAGCAGAAGGGTGAATAAAGAGCAAGGCTAACCCTGTCCCCAGGGGTCCCCCCTGCCACTGGTGCCGGTCGTGGGTGGAAGGGCTGTGACCCCTCGTCTCTCTGTTCTGTTGCTGCAGTCGTTGCTGGTAACGAGTGCCTGAGAAGAGCTTTAGCTCAGACCTGCAGAGTCTGCTCTGAAGTAACGCCTTCCTTTCTTGAAAAACGCTGATGTGTGAACACTGATTTTTTCCCCTCCTCCCTTCACTACCTCTCCTCGGTGCAGATGGACCAAAGAGTGGCCAGTGGCGGTCTAGGTGTCACATTTGCTGTTTTCCTTGCTTTTTTACCACAAAACCTTCAGGTCCAGGATTATTTTATTATCACATTTTCTCAGCACAGGGATTTCCATTGCTTAAGCCCCATTTTTTTTTCTCCCACGTGACAGATTGGTTGGGTGCCCTCCCACAGAAACCTGATTTGTCTAAGTCCTTCAGCATGTAGGCTTAGCCCTCAGTCCTGTCCCATCCCCAAGGACCATCCCCACACTTTCAAGAGATTCACATTCTTTTCTGTGACTGTCTGACTGAGGTCTTGTCTCAGATATTGTTTCAGCTAATCCTCTGCTCCCTTCTGAGTCTCGTCTTTCCAGTATGGGGGTTGGTCAGCGCTACAAGGAGAAGAAAATAAGACATTGAGCTGCGTGTTGTGTGATGCTGCTCTACGCTAGCCATAGCCCAAAAGCCCATGAAAGGAAGAGCTTGTTGGGGTTACAGAAAGTGTCTGTAACCATCTCGCTTTGACGGGAAGCTGAGATTTCTGATCACACACAGGCAGGAGGCCACCAGCAATTAGTCTGGCTTGCTCTTTGGTGGTACCGTTTCTGTTGCGCAGAGTGTGATACATTTATAACAGGACAGGGAAATGACCAGCCTTCTGGCTGCAGGTGTAGAAAGTAACCAGCAAGGTGAAATGACAACAGGAACTTGATAAATCAAGAACATATTCTCAGGTTATGATTTAGGCTGGTAAATGATTCACATTTCCTCTAAGGATGGTATTTTGTTTCTTTATTTGAAAACAGAGCACTTTAAATCTTATAGCTCTTAAGTATATTGGTCAAAGGGTTGTCCTGGGCCTTAAGGATGTGAGCCAGGTTATCTGATGGGACCCAAGCCAGGATAAATACACAAATTGCGAAGGAAAAGCCCCTGTGCTTGTAGCTGTGAGGTGATGGCCAGCTCACAGGCTCTGGCCATGCTGTTACCTGGAGAGGGTAGAAGAGTTAACTTTCACATCAAAGCACAAGCACAGCCCATGTCTAGACCCTGTCGCATACGGTTGCAACTCTTTTTCTGCAGTGGCCCATTCAGAATCACAGGGAATTTTTGTGCTGCCGATCCATGATTTATGAGAACCGTGTGTTTCCTTCAGAAATCTGAAGAACATCCAAAGATTTTTCTTCTGAGCACCCACATGTACGTGTGTTTGAGGGTAAAAAACCCTCTGTGCACTGTGTGGGTCACATCTCCTTTTCCCTTTGACCATGTACCAGGGTCACCCCCGTGGCACCCAGTGCACCCAACGGACACAGTCAAGGGCAGATTTCCCAGGGGGCTGCAGCTCTTCACCCCCAATAGTTTTTAACCAGATGATATGGGTGGGGTTTGTAACACCATCCAGGGCAATCTGTCCATCTCCACGCCTCCATTTCCACACACGGTGCCCCTAGGACTGGTGATGCTGGTCCCGCAGGAGCCACAGGCAGGTGCCGGTGGGAGGGAGCCGTATATGAAGGCACAGGTCTCTCTCTGCCTCCTCCATCCCAGAATAACTGGATCCCAGGGCAAGATAAAAACACCTTTAAGGTCTTGGAGAGCGTCATCCCTGGAGAGCATGGGAGAAGAGTTCATCATGGAGCTCCGCTGTCAACCCACCAGCGACCTGCTGTGATTTTCCCTTGTTAGCTTTAGAAACAGCTGGCTTCTACCCCAGGCACGTCTGGGTAGTAGATTTTAATGCATTAAGATCTTCAGAGTTTCTTTGGAGCTCCTAGGAATTATCCTTTGCAATTGTTCCGTTTCTCCCCACCAAAACCCCTTTTGACCCTTCCCCCACAACACCTGATCTATTCCACAGTCAGTAGCCGTGAGATGGAGCACGGGTATTTCCCAGCCCTGTCCTACGGTCAGGCCTGAATTGCTATTCCAGTTTGGGTCAAGGCTTTTTTCCGTTTCAGGTTTCACACCAATGAACATTTATCTCCTGGAGACTTTCCCAGGCTCCATATCCTCCTGGATATGCAGAGCATCTTATGAGAACCGTTTTATTACTGTGCAGGTACCTATTTTTTTATATGCCCTCAAAATAAATCAAATAGTGCAGCTTTCCTTCCCGGTGAAAAAAGGAAGACCATGGGATTGGCTTTGCACAGCTGCGACACAGACTTCACTTACACACACGTTTTCAGCCCCTTAGAGGTGTCAAGCCCAATTCCTTGCTTTTGAAAAAGCTTCCAGCAGGCAGGGGGTTAACTCCAGCTCCCACAGGTTTTTGGGCTGAGGGCTGCAGCACCTCCCTCCTAGGAGACCTTATCTAAGAAGTTGCCATAAACTTTTGGGGTTTTGGGGGTTTTTTGGGCCTGGGAGGGACTGGTTTGTGTGGGTGAGGAAGCTCCTCAACTGCTGGCTGTGGAGCTGTAGTGACGGGGTTCTCCTGCAGGGATGGCAATGCCACCTTTCAGCTCAAGAGGCTTTGCTTTAGGTTAATGGGAGCTGGAAAATCTTTTTTTATAATTAAGGAAAAAAAGGAAAAGGCAGGTTTGAGCAGGAGGAAGAGACCAGTGGGGGTGAGGGGAGGGGGATGTTCAGCTGGGGGCAATCAGCCCACAGTTTGGGCACTGCCCACCCAGCCCAAGTCAGCCCTCCATTACCCCTGGGAGCAACTCAAAATCCAGGGAATAGTTTTAAGTCAGCTTTTCTGGGAGAACCTTGGCTTTTTGAACAATCAAAGTGTCAATTTTGAGGCTTATATCCGCAAGCCAGGAGACCAGAGGCTTTATTTCACATAGAAAATCCTCAATTCTGTGCTAGACGTGCAATGGGGGAGCGAGAAACTGCGCAACAGGAGCTGAAACCGCGGCGGTGGGTGGGAAATGGCGGGGGGCTCGGATAATGAAGCCCAGTGAGGCAGCCTGTCGTTTGCAGGGCTGTGGTTTGCTCTGGGTTGGTTTCTGCATGCTGCCTGCACCCCTGAAACGCAGGTCCTCCGCCTGCCATGTGCACCAAAAAAAGCAACGCAAGGGGCTTTTGAGGGAATGGTTTGATTTGTTTCTTTTAGTAAGGATGAAGATTATACAGGGAGAGGGTTTCTGCTTAATCTTTTAAAGGGCTTCTTGTTAAACTAAATAACCCAGCCCACTTTTGACTGGATTATGATATATTAGCTGCTGCAAAGTAATCCAAGATGGGGGGAAAAAATATGCAAAACCTTGGTAAAGGCAGAGGTCTGGGGGAAATCCCGAGAACTCGTCTTTTGGGCTGTTTGCCAGAGCGCACAGAAAGGGCTAAGTACTCTGCAGAAAGCCCCATGCCTTCTTCCTTCCCACGCAGGCTGCTCAGCACAACAATTGATGGATTGTTTCGGGGCGAGGGAAGAGGCGGCAGCGGCACAGGTACCGGCAGCGCCGGCTCTGCTCCGAGGTGCTCTGGGGCAGGGTGCTGCAGGGCTCCCCACCATGACCAGCTGCTCTTTACAGCCTCCAGTATCTCCTGGCCTTGCAAAGCAACAGATAAACTAATCATTTTTTTTTTGTTTTTCTTTTTACTTCTTTCTGCCCTGCTGTATGGAGCCGTGCGCTCTTGTGCTTGAGTTATGCCTAAAGGATAGAGGTTAAAAACGTAAATGGATAGTGCTGCTAGCCCGCATCCATTTTACAATGTAAATAGAAAGGAAAGTAATGCACAAGGAGAGGTTAGTTTATGAAGGTGTTTGCTCAGGACTCTGCCTGGTGTCTACCAGACACCGGGTGGGATGTTTTTAGGGGCAAAGGCGCTCTGCAGAAGAGAAGAGCGATGGGGCTGCACTGATGCATCACTGGAGCTGTTCCTCTGGTAGGAAAAGCTGTGCCCCATTCATCCAGGGGAAATCACTTACAGGTGTAAGCTAATCAATGCAAATTAGCTCATCCCAATAAAGCTGTTCATTTCACAGCAGCCCATGCCTGTAAGGAGCTGCTAATGTATCTGCAGGAGCTGCCAGTGTATGGCTCGGGCACATCCATAGGCTTTTGTCGTTCATTTCCTCCACGCCTTTTCAAAGGTAAATATTAGTGTTAGACCTGAGCCCTGGCTTCCCCCGCTGGCTCAGGGACTGGAGGCATGTCACCATCGTGTCTGGGTCTCTTCTCACCCTCCAGCTCCTTTAATTAAAATTTAAACTTCCTCAAGGCAAGGCTGTGCCTTGACACCTTCATGTGCCACCAGCATTAATCAAATCAGCACAGTAATGGATGCAAGGTACATTTCTAAATGTTACAACCCCATATTTTCTTCCCAACAAGTCCTTCGACCTCCTTAGATGCATGGGTGGCTTTCAGTCTTGTAGGGTCTGGGAGTCAACAAAGTTACAGGGAACAGATGAACTTGCACAAGTAGGACACACAGGTGGAATGAATCACTGGAAGGGCATTTTTGTCCCTTTTAGAGATGTCTGTTAAGAAAATGCTGAAGTAAGGGTGCTGCCTGGACATAGCAGGCCTCAAAACAGCAGAGAAATGCTGCAGGTTCTTTGGGCAAATCGTGGTCGTCAGCATGAGGGATTCACGGAAGTGGAATATCCTTGGAAATCTTGGAGAAATTGCCGGGGTTTTGGAAAGGCTGGTTGCTCCTGGGGCAAAAATGGCTTCTAAATGAGCTCTGCACGGACCGAGGGATCACAGCAAACTCTTCTGCGTTTGCTCCGGGAGCAGGTCAGTGCCAGCGTCTCGTGTGTTAGCAGCTGTGCCGTGGGTCAGTAAACAGCAATAAAAAGGGGGCTGAAACGTATGGAACTGGCAAAAGCCTTTTTAAAGAGCAGGGCTTAGAGATGCTCCCATCTCCTCTGCTACAAAGCCACAAGACAGAAACCAATTCTGTTACTGGCATGAGTGAACAGCCAAAGGGATTTTCTGCATCAATCTCTGTCTTTAGATTGCAAAACGCTGGATGCTTCTAAAAACCTCTTGAATATTTATGGCAGGGCTAATTCTCCAAATACCGCTTCAGGCACCTCTGAAGTCCTCCAAGGCCTTGCTCAGGTGCTGCTATGAGCCGGACCTGAACATTTCCCCCAGCGAACACCCCGGGGTGCTGGCAGCAAGGAGCCGGTGCCAAATTCTTCCTGCCCTGCCGAGTGTGAACTGGCTGCATGGCTGAGCTCTGCTGGGGGCTGAGCACTGCGCTCCCTCGGGGTCCCTCTCGTAATGACCACGCGGTCTTGTGCTTTATGAATGAAAGCAAGCGGCAATGGGATTCTCCTGTCCCTTGGGAAGGGTGAGGTTTCTCCCTCTCCATACTTACCCCGCAGCAGCATTGACACAGTCTCCATCGTGTGCCTGGCTGAAGTTTCAGGCAATGCCACTGCTCTGAAAAGTGTTTTGGAAAAGGAGACAAGGGAGGTCAGGGTGTTGGGAGCTCGGCACAGCCCTCGGGCTGCCTGGATGGGACAGGAAGGGTTTGTCCTGCTTGGAGGTGTATGCACAGCCAGCAGTGGAAGAAAACAGCCATGGAGATGGGAGAGGCGGCTTTTGCTTTCTCCCACTGGCTCAGAGATTTTTCTATCTCACATCTATTAATAATAAATAAATTAATGTCTTTAACAGGGGAAAAGGTTTTTCCCATGCTCTGACCATTGAGCGGGCAGTGGGCTGTGAGACACTGGCACAGAAAAATGCTCATCTCATGCAGGATACATGCAAACAGCAGAGCCTGGCACGCTTTTCTGACCACAGCGTTGGTGTGCTCTTGTCTTTTAAGTGATCCAGCTCCTAATAGTCTTTCTTTCCACTACAAGAATGTGCACCAGGTTTTGAGGTTGTCATAAAGATTAATTAGTAAATGTTATGAAGTGCTATGATTTAGGAAGTGTTTTAGCTACCTGTGAAGTCACAGAATCACAGATCACCTCTGGAGCTCACCCCGTCCCACCCCCTGCCTGAGCAGGCACCCCCAGAGCAGGGGCACAGGGCCGCGTCCAGGCGGGGGGTGAATGTCTCCAGGGAAGGGACCCCACAGCCTCTCTGGGCAGCCTGTGCCCCTGCTCTGGCACCCGCACAGGGAAGGGGTTTGTCCTCATGTTCAGGTGGAGCTTCCCGTGTTCCAGCTTGTGCCCGGTGCCCCTTGGCCTGGCGTTGGGCACCACTGAAAAGAGCCCGGCCCCATCCTCCTGACACCCGCCCTTCAGATATTTATAAGCACTGATGAGATCCCCCCTCAGCCTTCTCTCCAGGCTGAACAGACCCAGGTCTCAGCCTTTCCTCCCAAGGGAGATGCTCCAGCCCCTGATCCCCTTGGCAGCTCTGCGCTGGGCTTGCTCCAGCAGTTCCCTGCCCTTCTTAAATGGGGGGCCCAGCCACACAGCTGGCAAGGTGACAGAAGGGAATGGGATTAAGGAAAGAAACAGAGAGATGCTTAAATAGTTTTATGAACTGTGCTCTTGCCTAACAATTGCTTTATCTCATTTACTCAGACCCATGAGGAGTGTGAGCTGAAAATAATTGAGCAGCAGGAGGAGGAGGTGACGGTTCTGCCCGCAAAAGACGCATGTAAACGCCATAAAGAAGACTTGGCAAAAGCTTTAAATGTAAGGGTTTGTAGAGGTCTTTGTGAACAGAGCAAGGCAGTCCGTGTAATCTGACTCTGGGAAGAGGCTGAGCAGCAAAACTGGTCTTTGGTTTCACGTGCAAACTCCTGGACTGCCCAATGCCCCTGCCTTCGCGTGGGACGGACCCTCGCCTTGGCTCAGCATTGGGCGTTTGTGCTTCCCTTTGTCCTGGGGAAGGATTTCACTGAAGTGAGTGGCTCTGAGCTGCAGGTGAAAGAGCCCAATTGTCCAGCCTGGAAAACGAAGCGCTGGCAGGGCTGCGCCCAGGCTGGCGGAGGAGCCCCGTGTGCAGGCTGTGCAGCTTCCCACTCAAGTTATCGGTAGCTCCTTGGAAAATGTTGTGCGAACGCACGCAGCACTTTTACCCCTTCTTTTTGTAGCAGGTTTCATTTCAGAGGCAAAACTCGTCACGTTTATTGTCCTAGATGACTTCTCAAAGGCTTGCTTGCGGTTTGAATCATCAGACACCGATTCACCTCCCCAACCCTACCCCAAGCAAACAGCAAAGCTGTAGCCGTCACCTGGCTTGGCTCGTGCTGAGACCCGTTTGCCCACGCGGAGCGGGGAGATCGGCCCTGGCAGGGGTGTGTGCGGTGGCCGGCCCCACCGCTCTGCCCCGGCCCCGCTCGAGCTTCCCTGCAGCCGCAGCACGGACGTAGCCGGAGGGATGGAGGGACACGGGGGCTCAGGAAGGAAACTCCAGTCGCTCCGTCTGCCCTCGACTTAGCGCTTGGGAAAAGAAACAGTGTGATGTTATAACTCACACTTAACCACATGTACGAAAAATAGATGGAAATTTAGAAAGGCTGAGTCCCCATGACCAGGGAAAGCTGTAACGTGTAGCGATATTTTGGTGTCTGACCTTGCTGGTTTTTTAAATCCAGGCAAAATAGATCTTATTCCTCCTCCGTTTGTTCTCTTTGAGTTTTTTCAGGGTATTTTTGTTTGTTTTTTTTTTTTTTAAATGTACAGTGAAACTAGAAATCAGTTTTTTCCTTTACTATTTTAGAGTTCTAATTTGTCATCTATTATATGGCTTCTCACTTATGTAAATAATTTTTTAATTACCTTGTGCTTACTTTATGGGTTTCTGTAGTGGTAGGTGGCAAAGCATTATAGTTTAACAAAAATAAATATCTAAACAAAAAAACAGTGGATAGATTTATTTTTATGTGAGGGATTGAACCACGAACATCTTGCCCGGTCTACTTACAGGTTTTTAACACAACATTGCCTATAACTATTCTACAATATGTAATGTTTGGGTTGGGTTGTTTTTTTTAATTTCCCTCTAGGTTGACTTGCAAACCGGACTCTCTGAGTGTTCTGTGCTACAGCGCAGGTTAAAACATGGCTGGAATGAATTTTCAGTAGAGAATTCGGAGCCTATATGGAGGAAATATCTAGACCAGGTAAGGATTTTCTGCACATGTTCTTATTTCCTGGCAAAAACCCCTGGCTGGCTTGGCCTGAGTGTGTCTCTGCATTGAAATATTCAGGATTTCTGCTTCCACAGATTCAACCTTGGAAGGGGCTGTGCCCCAGCTACAGAGATTGTCTGTTCTCCTGGGAAAGCCATCATGAGATTCAGATGCAGGGTCATTTAACGTGAAGATAGCATCTTAAAATAAAAATAAACCTTTTTATCTCCATGCAGCCCACAAATCAAAAGCCATAGATGAGTGGCCTGATTTCTGGAGCATGTTTATTCCCTTTAAGGCAAGTGATAAAATCATGAAAGGCTTGAGGAATACCAGTAGTAGCTCAAAGCCACTCTGGTTTCAGTTACCCCCATGAAGGAAAGTCCTAAAACGCCTGCAAAAGCAGAGGCACTTGCGGAGCTCAGGTGAG
This sequence comes from Phalacrocorax aristotelis, assembly GCF_949628215.1. NCBI lineage: Eukaryota > Metazoa > Chordata > Aves > Suliformes > Phalacrocoracidae > Phalacrocorax > Phalacrocorax aristotelis. Next base: position 4,242,834 of record NC_134283.1, on the reverse strand, counting down.
CGTTGGTTCCCTATCAGCAATACATCAGTAACAGATACATTAATACGCGGTGCCATGTGCAGCAAAGATCCACGATTTCAAACCAGCAGCCCCCAAAAAGCCAGGCAGAAGGTGGTATTGGCTATCTTGTTTTTCCCTAGCTGAGTTATCCTTGAGTTTTGCTTTTATTAACTGGTTCTCATCAGCATTTAACGCATCTTTGACCTCCCTTTCAGAGCTTTTTAACCAAACAAGAAGGGTCTTTGGTTTTTGTTTCTTTTCAACCAGTTATTTGGCCAATTTTCTTCTTGCTTAGCTGGATCATGAAGATTTTAGTTGCTTTGAAAGACTTTATTTTTATTTCATGGACTATCCCTTTTTTCCTCTGTGATCAATATTCTTTAAGCACTTTGTAATCATCGCTCGGTCTCTTCAAGGACTCTTTTATTCTTAATAGAAAGTGAGATGGTGCTTTTTTTCCTACTCATCCTTAACAAAGTGTTTCTCCTATGGGGACACCAAACTCACTCTTTAGTGCACCTCTGAGCCTTCTGCAACCTGTTGGTCTCTCTGGAAGGGCTGCTTGCAGCCCCACACCATTCACGCCTCTGCACTTGACCGTCGTCCCTCGGCAGACACTTGACGTGGCTTCTTCCAGCTGCTATTTTTGTAAAGCACCCCCTTTGGCCCAGTCATTCTAAAGAGAAATGAAGGGACCCTCACGTTTGGTTTCAACAAGGAATACATTTAAACCTTGGGTTTCTGACCGTGCATCGCCACACGTTACCCAAAACGGGCACTTTTCTCTTTACCTGACTTAATTCCCTTACGTCAGTTCCCACATTATCTAAATGGAGCTGTAACTTTCTCAGGTAGGAGAAAGGCCCTTAAAATCTGTGTTTAAAAGTAAAATAAGTGAGGATCTTACTCCTGGAGCCCTGGGTTCAGCACAGAGTTTAGCAGATTAACTAAAGAAAAGAGGAAAAAGAAGGCAGGGCGGGGGGGGCGGGGAAGGGGATCTCTGGTTTCAAATTCTAAAAAGACAATGAAGTTTTTGTTTGTGTCTCTTGTGCCTCCAAGCTTTTAGACTCAGTCCTGCGCTGCATGTCTGCAAAGGCGAGCCTGGCCTGTGCAAACAGGGGAAAAGAGGAAACTGGTGTCATTTGGTGTGAGCCTCTGCCTTGCCCTGCTTGTCCCCGGTGCCACCCGTCCCCTGTACGGGCGCAGGACCTGGCTTCAGCCCAACCACGGGTGCTGCACCCTCTGCCGGGGCAGAGCGATGCTGCTGTCTTGGGCAAGGAGGCTCTCTGCAGCAAAACCACATGCCTAATCCTATCTGAAGAGGTCTGAGGCCAGCTCAGCTTCGGCAGTGCCATATTTAACTTTATATTGCTTTTTTAAATTATTTTTTCAGTTTAAAAATCCCCTCATTCTCTTGTTGCTGGCTTCCGCTTTAGTAAGCGTCATCACGAAAGAATACGAGGACGCCGCAAGCATCGCCATGGTAGGTGGTAGCTCTCCTGCAACCCAACCCTTCGCTCTCTGAAGCTGGTGTGCCTGTGCCTGTAACGCCTCTTTGTTCGCAGGCGGTGCTCATCGTGGTCACCGTGGCCTTCATCCAGGTACGTCAGCTGGAGCTCGGCTCCGCGGCCGGGGCTGCCATGAGCGGGCTCGCTCGTGTAACTTGGCTTTCTTCTCCCTTCTCGTCTAAAAGGAATATCGCTCAGAAAAATCTCTGGAAGAGCTTAACAAGCTGGTGCCCCCCGAGTGCAACTGGTGAGGCATCCCTGGTTTGGTGGGGTGTAGCAGGGTGCGGGTTATGAGGGAAGAACCGAGCGGTGAAGAAAATCACTTCAAGTTGTCGTGCATGTGATGAGAACCCAGTGCCTGCAGGGGTGGCACCGTGTGTGGGTGCAGCTGTAAGGCACCGTGAAAGGAGATGAAATAACTCTGGTTTTTAAAGTAGGCACCCAGAGGAATTGAATAAATGCTGAGAGGCAGGAGGGTGCCAGAAATGTCCCACTGAACACCCTGCATAAGCATCCCTGCAGCCTCTCGCATGTCGCTGACTCCCTGTGCAGGAGAAACCTCACCTACATATTTCTTTGGCTTTAGGGTAGTCTCTTCCCCAGGAGATTGGCACAAAATGACTTACGAATGGTGGCGCACACGGGCTCGGTTTCCTCGCCCACGCCTGCCTGCCACTGTGTGTACGTTCTGGGCACAGACACAGAGACTCACAGAATCATTAAGGTTGGAAAAGACCTCTAGGATCATCAAGTCCAACCACCAACCCAACACCCCCATGTCTCCTAAATCATGCCTTGAAGTGCCACGTCTATATGTTTTTTGAACACCCCCAGGGACGGTGACGCCCCCACCTCTCTGGGCAGCCTGTGCCAGTGCCCGACCACTCTCGCGGTGACGACTTTTTTCCTAATATCCAACTTAAACCTCCCCTGACGCAGCTTGAGGCCGTTTCCTCTCGTTCTATCACTAGTGACTTGGGAGAAGAGACCACCCCCCACCTCACTACATCAGGTGCTTTGGTGCAGATCAGCCACACACAAGCACCATTGCCCATGGAGCAGTTGTAGGTCTGTCAGATATCACTTCCCTGACTCCCTTGATGTTCTGTATCAGTCCTTTAGATTACAGGAAAAACTTTTCCTCTTTATGTCTTTGCAAATGAGTTTTATTAAATATAAATAAGCTGTGAGGCCCAGAAGAACCCTGCACTGCAAAAGCAGCGTGGGGTTTTCTTCTGGTCCAAAGTTCATCCAGGTTTGGATCTTACAAATGCCACTGTTTGTTCTTTATTTATTTATGATATGACACCGTAAACATCTAACCACTTGAAAGGCTGTACTCTTAATACAAAAGTAAAATGCCAGTGGTAATTCTAGCTTTAAAAAGCTTCTTTTTAGGTTAAAGAATCTTCAGGTCATTCCTTAAAGCATGAGCCACAGGAATGCGCACCATCTTGTCACTCCTATCTACTGTATAAGTACAGTTTAAGTCACTTATTGCTGAAATGCAAGTCTCCCATAACCTGGCCGTCTGTTTATGAATTAAAACTGAGCCCAAACTAAACATAATCACCTCTCCTCACCGTTATGAAGATTTTATGTTCTTATTTACTTTGGAAGGTCTTTGAGGCAGGGCTGTTGCTTTCTTTCCAGTCACATTCCCAAGCCTGCAGAAGGAATTAAAACCTCACAGCCTGCTTTCCTGTCTTCTTTTTCCATTTGTCTCACGTAGCCTAAGGGAAGGAAAACTGCAGCATCTTCTAGCACGAGAGCTTGTGCCTGGAGATATCATATATCTGTCTGTTGGCGACAGGGTTCCTGCAGACCTCAGGCTGATAGAGGTAAATACAGCTATACATATAAGAGCCTGTTTCGGGAATTTCTTGTCTTAGTGCCAGAAATGTGCCTTTTTTAGGTTACAGATCTGCTGGTGGATGAATCCAGTTTTACTGGAGAAGCTGAGCCTTGCAACAAGTCTGACAGTGTCTTACTGGAAGCCGGAGACATAACCACACTGAGCAATGTTGTTTTCATGGGGACCCTGGTGCGATACGGGAAGGGAAAAGTGAGTCCTGTCAGCCTCGATCTTTTCCTCAACATTAGTTACAGAATCTCCAGAGTTTTTCATCTTCCCCTCTCTTTTTTTCCTTCTTTTCAGGGCGTAGTTATTGGGACGGGTGAAAATTCACAGTTTGGAGAGGTGTTCAAAATGATGCAAGCTGAAGAGGTAAAGTAGTCTCTGTGTCTCTCTGGAAATGGTAGATGTTCTGGATGAAAGCTTGTGAGGAGGAGCAGTTCCAAGAGTTAATGCATCGCGTTCATTTCTATTTCTGTCTCAAAACGCCTGTGTGACTGAGGGACACCAAAGTGCTGTATCCAAAAAAGGCTATAAGCAGGATTTAGGCTTCTAAATCCAGACTTGTGATGCTCAGCTTGTGTCTAACTTGGTAGTCACCCAAACACCACGGTTGCTTCTCTCCCCGCCCCGCCTCCACTTTCCACTACATATATAAAATTTTACTTTTACACGTGGCAAAATTTCACGGGCCAGACCTCTGAGCTAACACAGATGAGGATCTAGAAACTAGTTAACTCTTGAGCCATTAATGCAAAAAATCACAGCGAAGCAGAAGCAGACACTTCTGGGTAATGTGTGTGCAAAGATTCTGGGAGAAGGATGGGGGTGGTCCAGACTTTTCACCCCTGTCCCAGAGGTCTTGCACACACATTATCCAGTCCTGGACTCAATCGATACGGTCCTTTTTTAGCCCTTAGTCTGTCCCTACCTTGGCTCCCCAGCTGTAATTGAATATAATTCTTCTTTTTCTCCTACTTTTTGCCTGTCTTGAGTGCACCGAGGCAGCAACTCTCTCCCTGTGGGCCAGCCTGTGCCCAGCAGACCCCGCTGGGGGTTTGGGGTGGGGAAGCGCTAGGATAGATCGGGCAGCTGTAGCAACCCCAGTAAATGATAACCAGGACTGTGTGCGTCAGTCGTTCTGGGCTGAGTGTCATCTTCTTATCTCATGTAACAAGCAAAGAAAACCAGCTATACTCTAATGTTTCCAGACCCCCAAAACACCTCTCCAGAAAAGCATGGACAGACTGGGCAAGCAACTCACTCTTTTCTCCTTCGGCATAATCGGTGAGTCGGGTGCAATGCTCGTACTTGCATGGTCAGCTGTGAAAGGCCTCTGTGCTCCAGGGCCACTTTTTTCAAAAGTACTTGTTGATGTGGGTTACCTGAATGTTGGGGATTCAAGCAGAGACACTTTGGAAGGAGAGAGAATGGGGGCCTCCCTGCCTACTCGGTTCCCCACCAACAGCTAAAGCAGGTTAGAGATTTATAAATTTCTTGAGGTTTTTTAATCAGACGGTTTTCCCCCACCAGGTTTAATAATGCTTATTGGCTGGTTACAAGGGAAGCATCTCCTCAGCATGTTCACGATTGGAGTTAGGTGAGCACTGGAGACCACCTTTCACCTCTCTCTTTGATTTCTAGTGAAACGTGTCCCAGGCAACTCCCTGTTCAAAACAATGGACATTTTGCAAAGGAGAACTTGAGTAAGACCCTTCATCAATACGTATTGATCCTGCACTGGTGAAATGAATATGAGCTTTACAGCAGTTTAGTAGAAAAAACCCAAGTTTTAGGGTTTATTTAATTCTGGAAAAGTATTTTTAAAATCTTCACTGGGTTTTCTACCTCATCCTGCTGTGAATGTCCTTTCTGTACTATGAATTTAGTGGGAGTGTAGCAACAGCAAATATTGGTCTTTGATGATCTTACTGGATTTACGTCTAAAGATAGGAATGTGCATTTTATAGGGCATAAAAAGCATGCACAACCTCTTAATCAAGCATAATAAACCACGTGTTTTGGTAGTACCCACGAAACCTGTTGTTTGGTGTAAAAAAAAAAAAAAAAAAGTTTTCCATGGAAATAAAATCAAAACCACAGATAAGGAGACAACAGAGAAGCCAACCTGGCTCCGTGCCCACCTTCCTGTCCCCTGGGGGGATGTGGTGGCAAAGAAAAGTAGTTAAGCCTGAGTTTTGGAGAGAAGCCTATGGTTTCAAAAGTCCTCCTTGATTACTTTTTGCACTTACCTAGAAGCGTTCAGAGTTACCCAAGGAATAACTGAAGGACAGACATAGACTGTGTCTGGATTTTTGTAGCACGTCGGGTGCTGCAGGTTTTAGTGTTGCTTCTATTCGGTGTGTGCAGTTTGGGGACGTCTGGGGGCCTGATTCTGTCCCGCCACAGTTGTACCCACGTGTAAGAGAGGAGATGAGGGGCTGAGTGTGGCCAGCAGCCAGTAACTAGCATGTGAGCCATGACACTAAGGAATATTCAACTTCCATCCTCAGAAAGTTAAATAAATGAAACGAAATCTGACCCCTAAATCCCTACTTAGCCAGAAATTAACGCTCTTTGGCAATGTAAAGAAGAAAAGTAATTGCTCTGTCAAAATCATCCAGAAAAATGTTGAACAGCTGGATAAATATCCTGCTATTGTATTTACAGTGTGCCAGGAGTCCCAGTGGTTAGCACTGCACTCTCCCATTCAGATACACACATATGAGCAGGAAAACTCACCCCGTGGAAATGTCCCTTTGACATATTTTTGTCGGTACTTGTAGTTTGATCCCTGTGTTGAAGCTGTTTTCTCTCCGCTGTCCCCAGCCTGGCGGTGGCCGCCATCCCAGAGGGCCTCCCCATCGTGGTCACCGTAACGCTGGTGCTGGGCATTCTCCGCATGGCTAAGAAAAGGGTGATTGTGAAGAAGCTGCCCATAGTAGAAACCTTAGGTAAGGCGGCAAAGGGGCCACGCAGCTTGGTCGTCTGCCAGGCCTGAAAATCCGAACCGAATAGCAACGGGCTGGCCGAATGAGCCGTGGCCTGATTAAAAATATTAACTTTGGAATACGCTTACTGGGCCAGAGCAACCCATTCAGACTTAAATGCATTTTCTACCCTGTGTTTTTCACCCTTTTATCTTATTTTAGTCACATTAAAACAGGCAGGTACTAGGAATGGTGCAACCCAATCCATGGCACTGGCCCATGGGGACCAGAGCCCCTCTGCAGATGTGCGTGCCCTGCTTGGGTTGAAAGGCTTGGTTTCTCCTTCCTCCCCATTCTCTGGGATCATCCTGCAGGTCCGTCCTGTCTGCTTCTTCAGTATCTGGCTGAAAAATCTTGCAGCCCCTCAAGTTGAGCCTGGTGGCATAAACAAAACCATTTGTCCTCCTACAGCCTGTGTGGCCATCTCCCTGGTACCCTAAAAGCCATGGAAAACGGAGAGGGAGGACCTTGAGAGGGCGCCCAGCCCATCCTCACAACTGCAGGGCAGAATGAGCTGTAATGAAATGATTCTCCCACCTCCCCTTCTCTTCCGATTGGCCCTTATTCCCAGGTCACTGTATTCCAGGCCTTCCTGCGCTGCCCTTGGTCAGTATGGCAGTTATACGAAGGAGAAGACGTGTTGTGTATTTAGTACCCCTCATTACAAAGTACACTAAATGCCAACCCTGCCCTGTGCACTCGCAAATACCTGCTGCACAGGCAGATCCTTCAGTTAAAAACCTGTCTTCCTTGGAAATGCTGCTATTATTTGAACTGCCCTTGTTTGTTCTGCAGTTAAGGAAACTTATCACCCTTATTTTATTGTCTGATCTGCCTTGACCCAGGGCATCTGAAACGGCCTTATCTCATGAAGAATTTTGTTCCAGTAGGGCTGTGCCCAAATAGGTGTAACTGCCAGATGCCCGGATGCTCTGCAAGGCAGTCGAAGCATGGCAAAAACTCTGCTCTCCCACACATTAATTGTGCCTTGTCTGTTAAGCTTCTGAAAAGGACAAAAATAATCCTTCTTCTTTATCTGATTCTTTAATTGTCAATAACTAAAAATGAAATACTGGAGGTGATAGCTTTGTTCTGTGCTAATCCTTCAAAACTGCAATTAATTTAATTGCAGCCCAATCGGCTTTATTCTCTTCTACCTGGTGGTCATCATGCTCCTGGGGTCTGTGCCTAAGCAGCATGGTTGGCTCCAGAGCCAGGGAAGATATTCGACTTAGAAGGGAGTTGGAGTCTGTTTCCTTTTTGCATTAAAGTAATTTTCTCCCCTTCTTGGGAATGGCAACTAGTCTGAATGTGGTGACTCTGATAAGTCACTCCATTGCTCTATTGAGGTGTAAATGGGCCCTGGAAGAAGTGTGCTTTACTGAAACGGGATTGTCACAGAGCAGAACACAAGTGGGGCACCTCCTGCTAGTAGCTGTGCATTTTAAAGTTTTTTTTTTTGTAGCAGTCTTTAACACATCTACCCTCACAATCCCTTGGTGAGGCAGGGAAGGGCTGTTAACCCTTGCTTCTCTAAGTCAGGAATAAATAGCCCATCTGAGGGAGCATGTGGCAGAATGGGCATTCGACGCGTCTTTTCAGAACAAAACAGCTGTTCTGTTGCGTGGTATTACACCTCAGAAACATTGATCAACTCTCTGGAGATCAGAGCCCTCTCTGATCACCCACCATATGATGCTCAAGATGATGTGGCCCTCCTCCGATGTCTCCTCCACATCTCACATCCAAATTATGTGCACGATACCCTGATGTGTGCTCAGATCCTTGTCTTACAACACCCTGTTAGGAAACTCATCCATTTCTCAATATTTTCTCCCTTTTCTCACTGACACAGTTCAAGTAACATTAGGGAAACGTGTTCTCCCTCTTCTGGGGCCCCGAATCCCATTGTTCGGTTGCATTATTTATTAGCTCTGATTAAAAACTGTCCTGCATCAGGTTGCTGCAATGTCATCTGCTCAGATAAGACAGGCACTCTGACAGCCAACGAGATGACGGTGACTCAGCTCGTGACCTCAGATGGGTTCCAGGCAGAGGTATGGCCGAGGCGGTAATTCGGACTTTCCTGTTCAAGCTCAGTAAGGCCAGCTTTTAGTTCAATTAGGCCCAAATCAGGAATGCTGAGACAGGGCCAAAACAGGCAGTTTCTAGCACGTCACCGGTTCCATTAAAAGAAGGGACTTTTGAGGTGCTGGAGACAGGCAGAGGTTGGGCTGAATGTGCAAAAGCTGCTCAGATGCCGTAAATAAAGATGTTCATTATCATCATCTGCTGCTCTCTGCAATTATTGCAGATACTGAAACCTGCCGCTGACCCTTGCGGGCCCATCTTCTCTAGGAATATTTGTTATCCGAGTGACCTGATCCTTCCACTTGTTCATTTACCTGTGTGCAAACTGGGTGAAAAATGCAGGCATGCACAATGTAGGGCAGTGGAGTCACAGGCCAGTCAGCAGCAGGGTAAAACCAGTGCACCCAGGGCTACCGAAGGGCTGGGTCTCTCGACTGAGCTGCAAGAGACTCTGAACTCATGGCAAACAAGTTCAGTGTAAGACAAGCTGATTCTCTTTGCTCCTGTACAGCTATTGTAATATTATACCGTCATTATCTGCAGCCTTTCCTATAAGCATTGCTTTGAGCTAGGAAGAATAATCCCAGCGTGCCATCAAAATCAGAAATCTTCTCTGGCGCACCTCCATGTATACAGATGTAGTATAGTCCTGCCTGGCACTGGGACATTTGCCTCTTCTGCCTCTTCCTTCCTCAGGTCAGTGGGGTGGGCTACAATGGAGAAGGAAATGTTTATCTCCTGCCATCAAAGGAGATTCTTAAAGAATTTTCCAACGTCTCAGTTGGGAAACTAGTGGAGGTAAGTATAAATCATGAACCAGCTTGTCCTGCTTATTTTCAATTTTCATTTGCACAAATCACTTTGGGTTATAAGAGTGAAAAAGAGCCACTTTCGTCACTCTCAAGTGAACCGCCTTGCTAGAGCGTTCTCGTGAAAAGGCTCTGAGTAATTGTGATATAATCCACGGAGCTTATGGGTGAAAGGTAGCAATCATAAGACATATAAAGCGAGACCAGAATCATCAGCTTAAAGTGTCAATAACATTTTGGATAAAAATACAATTGTGGCAGAGGAGAGACCGGTTAATTTTACCAAAATCAGGTTTTTAATGTGGACAGATTCTAGACTTTAGCTACAGAGTCAATATATAAATGTACTGTGAGGGTCTCCGGGTCTCGTGTTTGCATTAAATAAAATCTCAAGCATTCAACTGTAGGCTAAAGTGGAGTGTTTGGGTAGTGAAATGATCTGAGCTGGGACCTCAAAAGCAGATTAGGTCTTATTCAGTCCATACCTCACACTAGAAGCAATAGTAGGAGAGACTTAAGTTTTCATTTCCATGATTTATTGAGCTGGTTAGATACACGTCATGTTTTGCTTGATGTTCATTTATCCAAAATGTAACATTTTACCAAAATATTGGTATATCCTATGGAATAAGTGGGTTTAGAAAGCACAAGAACTGATCTCAAGAGACGCTGCTATGGGGAATAGCACATCTTTTGGGATGTGGCTGCTTTCATTCTCCAGTCTCTCATTATTTCATCTGAAGAGATGAAAAAGCTATGAATTCAGTTATGAAAAAAAACCCCACGTAAATATGTCCCTTTCTCTAGGCTGGCTGCGTGGTCAATAACGCCATTATCAGGAGGAACAGTGTGATGGGACAGCCCACAGAAGGAGCTCTCATTGCCCTTGCAATGAAGGTAAGATTGTCATGATTTAAAATTTTCCAGAAATTAAAAAAGCTGGAATTGTTAGCTCTGAGAGCAGTGATCAGACTTCTTTGAAACCCCCAGGCCAGTTTTAGTCTTCCCTTGACTCTCTTCCCCAAGGTGAGATCTACACTTCTCCTATATAAACCTCTTGTCACAGGCAAACACCTTCCCTGAGCTTCTGCGCTAACAGCAATAATTGTTTTGCTTGGTTAATGGGTGCAATTACGCTGCTTAATGGATTTCTTTTGGGCTCAGATGGGACTGCTTTTTTTACATTTTCTGCACATGCTGATTAAGAGTTCAGGAGGAAGACGAGAGCGAAAAATGAGCAAGAACAGGCCGTATGAGAAAGCATGGCAGAGGATTATCATTGATTTGGGTCATCTGCTAGCTTTTTATTTTTTTCTAGTCACAATTATGTAAGATAAGGATTTTTTTATTAATATTGCACCCATGCTCATAGGCAGAGGGCCGTAAAACACTTCAAGGTAACATCTAATCAGCATTACACAGCCTGTGATCCACAGTCCTCAGGTGGGCTGTAAAGCACAGAAGGTGTCTGATGAAGCGATGCACCTGCAAACATCTGTTCTTACCTCCTGTTTTTAAAGCTTGTAGCTCAGTGAAACCATGATTTTTTTTTTCTGTAAAACAATAACCTTTCATTTCCCTAAATGCTAACTTAAAATCTTCCTTCTGCTCCCCCATTCAGTAGCCAAGAGATTGCAGAATACGAGGGGGGTTGTCTCTTCTATTTTTTGTTTTTATAATTATTTTTAAGTTTGGCAGGAGCCAGGGGAGAGAGAGAGAGAGACTGGAAGCTGCTTCTGATCGCTACCCCTGCCCCTAGAGCACCGCACATGCTGCTAAAGCAGGCGTGTATTGGTTTGGACTGTCGTACCTCATAGCTGAAGAGTCGTCTTGTGGAGAACTGCTTTTTGAGTTTAACCCCTCAGGAAATAATTTGAAACCACATTCCTGATTGACCACTCGGTGATTTGCAGTTTCCCTTTTTCGTCCAAGAAGGGTGGCTGGGAAATAACCACAGTGGGGGAGGCTGAGCTTGGGGTGGAAGAAACCAGCTCTGCCCACCCCTTAGCCACAGGTTTAGGGAATGGACTTGAGTCTTCTTTGACCCAAAGCCCCACCGAGACGGCAGTGCAGCTCCCTAGATCTTGCAAAAATCAACGGGGATCAAGCTTCAAACTGCAGTTTAATTTACCCCATATCAGGCACCAAAAGGAAAAGATGAGTTTGAAAAATGAGTTTTACTCTCCTCATGCTTCCTCTGGAGCTCTGTGGCATATGACTGCCTGGAAGTACGTGGTCATCAGTCAATGCTTGTAATACGGCAAATACATGCGAGCTTTGGCATTGTTCGGCGTTACAGTGCTCTTTTTGTTTTATCTTCCTTTAGATGGAATTAGCTGACATAAAAGATATTTATGTAAGAAAGAAGGAAATTCCGTTTAGCTCTGAACAAAAGTGGATGGCTGTGAAATGCACGCTGAAAAATCAGGTAAAGCAAACACTGGTGTTGGCTGGTTTCGTGTTTCTAATTGTGCACTTCAACAATGGGCACAAAACGGTATCTCTTCAGCAAATAATGTTTTCAAAAGTTACCTGTGTCAGGAGAAAAACTGAGCAAACCTCAAAATTCCCAACTTGGCTGTAATTTTAGCTTGTAAAGCTGTGTTTGAATGGGAGAAGATAACACTGTTCATACAGTGGTCTGAGCAGGAAAACAAAAGCTTTTCAGAGATAACTGTCAGGGGAAGAAAGATACGATGTTTAGAAGAAAATGTTGGCCATTTTTCCCTTGCCGGGTTAAGGAGTTCGTTTTGGCTGATAATGTAGTCCAGTTTAAAAGAAATCACCAACCTTTTCATTCTGTCAGTGATGGCTGAGCATGAAAAATGGCTGGAGCAAAAATATCACCTCCTGTGAATAATACATGCACCTGGACATTTTACAAATCAGGTAAAAGAGCAAACAAAAGGTCTTTTTTACCTAGGATGTAGGTAAATCTAGGGTGCCGTATGCATTATCAGTATTTTTAAAATGTGCTCATTTCTCTGTTTTATCTTTTTAATGAAGTATATCACCTCCTTACTTTAAAGGATCAGGATGATATTTACTTTATGAAAGGCGCATTTGAAGAAGTGATTCGATATTGCACTCTGTATAACAGCGGTGGCATCTCATTAGCGCTTACACCCCAGCAGAAAGGCTTCTACCAGCAGGAAGAAAAACGAATGGGCTCCTCAGGACTACGGGGTCAGTCATTACTGCCTGCGTCACTTAAGCTCACAGGTTATCATGCCCTAGTGCTTTCCTGCCCGGTTTTGGTCAGGCTGGACAGGGGCTCGATCCTTAGCATCACTTGCACGATCTCTTCAAAATACTTGTGAGAGTTTGCCAAGCAGCCCGTCTTAGGTCTGCTGGATGCTTGCTTTCCACTCATCTTTTTTTTGCTGGGTTTAAATTAGTGGTATTGAAAGGAACTGAAAATAAGCATGGGAAACGGTGAATGTTTTCCCTCGGTGGAGTGTTGCGATTGCCTGGGATACGGTCTGAATGTTGCATTGAAAACCGCTGTGCTGAACCTGATCTAAGCGCTGCTCTGCCAAGTTTTGCTTTTAGAGAAGCTGTTCCAAGAGCAACAAAAAGCAACTTTGAAAGAGGTTCAAAACATGGATTTGTGCACCGAGATTTTTATTTGAAGTTTGGTTCAATTCTTTATTAGGGCCAAATCTAATGATCTCCTGATCCTGACTGCACGTCAGTGCACAGCCCACAGAAGGTTTTATATAAGTGCCATTGCCTTCAACGCTAGAAACATCCTTTCAGAAACCTCTTAGACTTTCACACAATAACAAAGACGCCGTCTCCTGTGCGTGTTCCCAGGATGTAAGTAGATAAGAGCAAGCCTTGGCAGCCGGGTCTGGAAGACGGTATATTAATGCGTGTATGCTCCAGCCCTGTGTCTTGCGGTTAGTAACTCATGTACGGAGCTTGCTTTACAATATCAGGATCATCTGCCATTGTGAACGGCAAATTACTGCTCTGAAGAAAAGCGATTAGCTCGGGCAGCTGCTGAGAGCTTGTGATCCAATCATCAAAGCAACACTGACATGAACCCCCGGCAAAATATCCTTGAGTGATTTAACAGTGATTGAATGATATGGTTAGGCACCAAGAACAGAAACAAAATGTTCAGAGCCTTGATGTTTACACAATGGAAGTTTCACTGGTTTAACTTAATTTACATTTCACATTTTTAGATTAAAAAAAAAAAGTTTACGTTTTTACAGGAGCGCTATTGTTTAAGACAGTAGCTTAAGAGTGTCTGGTCTAACATTGCACTGTCCCAGTTTAACCCATCTGTTTTTAGGCAAGACTTGGGAGACAGACTTAAATTAGACAGAAATAAATCCTAAGAGAAACAAGTGAAACAGAAATGCTCTGAATCAGATAAACTGGTATTATTTGACCAGGCCAAATTTTTGTGTCTATACAAGATCTGAATATAATGACTAAAGATCTGTTTTTAATGACTTCTGCCGGAAAACTGTCAATTTAGTATCTCCTCTGAATGTTCATTGTAATGTATGGAAACACAATATTAATAATTTAGTCTTTTCTTCCCCCCCCGCCCCTTCTCTGTTTCTAGTACTTGCTTTGGCTTCAGGTCCGGAACTTGGCAAACTAACATTTTTAGGTCTGGTTGGAATCATTGATCCCCCGAGGGCTGGAGTGAGAGAAGCTGTCCAAGTCCTTTTTGAGTCTGGTGTATCAGTAAAGATGATAACTGGGGATGCCCTGGAAACTGCTGTGGCTATAGGTAGCAAACTTAGCTTCTTTCCTGTGGGTCTCTATTATGTCTGTCAGATCAGTCAAACGTTACATCGCTTAATAATCAACTTCTTCATTCTTTCTGTGTGTGCAATAGAGGCTTCAAATGCCTCTGAGTTCTTGCTTTTCCATTGAAACAAATCATATAAAATGCAGTAACAGAGCAGCTATGGACTATGGGCCAAAATCCAGTAGCTTAATTCCACTATTTTAGCACCAGAAATGGCAAAATCTCAGCATAAAACCCTTCAATGAGACAGATGGCACTGCTGGGATTAATTAGAGACCCCGCTAATGTTTGGCCCTTCTGCGCAGCCCATTTTTGCATTGTGCCATTAGAAATACACAGAGCCAGCAGCAGAGAGGAGGACGGCAGAGTCGGTATCGGCCCCAGTTCTGGGTATTGTATTGCTTCCATAACCCCAGCTGAGTAAGGACAGGGTGACCGCCCCGGCTCAGAGCCGGAGCGCTGTGTGCCCTCTCAATGCCCCGTGTTCAGAAGTATTTCCCAGTAAATTCTTTAATTGCTGCCTCTATTCTTTGAGTCAGGAAATAGTTGGCTTTTTCCAGAGCTGATGGGCAGATCTCATTTGGGGCTTTTATTTGCAGGACAGAATATTGGACTCTGCAATGGGAAGCTGAAAGCCATGTCTGGGGAAGAGCTGGACCAACTGGCAGAGGCAGAGCTATCATCCACTGTCAAAAATGTAATGGTTTTGATAACAAAAACAAGGCCTGGTTCCATGTTCCATAGCATCCAATATAGGATTGTATTTTTTGTTTTTCAGGTTTCCATTTTCTTCAGAACAAGTCCAAAGCACAAACTAAAAATCATAAAGGTACTAAGAGCCTCTCAAATCCACTGTCTGCATCACAAAAACAAGATGTAAGGGGTGTCCCTCGGTTCTCTAGGCTGCCTGGCCTTCCAAGATAGGATCGGCTCAATCTAAAGGACCATAAAAGCAAAAGCATTTGCACTATTTACACCGAAGGCATTAGCATTTCTCTTACATTTGATAGACACTAATGAGATATTAGCAAGCATAATATCAAGAGAATGATTTCTCAGGACTTTACTCACCTCTTCTAACTCCTGCTGGAGTTGCGAGATTCCCTCTACTCCTGAAAATCCAGGCTCTTAATTCTTGGTCTGGGTTTTGTCCTCATTGGGCTGCTGAGTCTGCTTTAACCCTCAAAGTCACATAGCGCTTCTGCTCTTTCAAAATTACATGCAAATCCTGTGATTGTCCACAGGACTGACTTCTCTTCTGGCTTCAGAGCCTCCCTTGTCTCCACTCTCACAGGCTCTGCAGAGGGCTGGTGCTGTTGTGTCAATGACAGGAGATGGTGTTAACGATGCCGTGGCCCTTAAATCGGCCAATATCGGGATTGCAATGGGACGAGCTGGTACAGATGTCAGCAAAGAGGCTGCCAACATGATTCTCGTGGATGACGACTTCTCAACAGTAATGTAGGTTTAGCCACTTTCTTACTATCGGACGCTTTCTTACTTCAGATGCTTTCCGGCTACCCATTGCAACGAGTCTGTCAGGTGACTCGCCCTGGAAATGACGCAGGGCCTGGAAGTCACAGGCAGTGAGTGGAGATACCTAGTGTGGGTCTGGCTCAGTTTCAGGTGCGTACACAGCAATGACTTTTCGTGTTTCAAGTGGTGGTGCCAAAGCTACCTTTCATCCAAAAGCCCTGGTTTCTCACCGCTGTAGCTAACTGGGGATTTGAAAGCGCCCAGAAGTCTGGGTATATTGTAACTTGTGCTCTCTGCCTCATCCAGGAAGCTCATAGGGGAAAGACATGATTTGTAACGCTCTGTTGGCTCATAACAACAGACAGAGTAGGCAGAGTGAGGATAGCAATAGGTCACATGCCTGCTTTTTGAACCAAGACCTGGCCATATGAACCAGGCTTTTCAGATCTACTGGTCCTGATAAAGTCATTTTAACTGGGATGCTGCATGGATGTCCTTCTCCCAAGCTGGGGTTTGAATTTCGTCTGAAATAAGTGCTAGAGAAGACAAGTTGTATTTTGAGTACCACAGGGAGCTCAGTGTACAATAGCGTGAGTACTAGTTATTTCATAACCCCTCCTTTCCCCTCCAGGAATGCAATAGAAGAGGGAAAAGGAATATTTTACAACATAAAAAATTTTGTCCGGTTCCAGTTGAGCACGTAAGTTCCTGTTTGCTTCGATTCCAGTGAAGGCACCTTTTAGGCGAGGCCACTCAGTATAATGTTGTTCTGTGCTTTGCAGGAGCATTTCAGCGCTGAGCCTAATTACTCTGTCAACAGTGCTCAACCTACCAAATCCACTCAATGCTATGCAGATCCTATGGATCAACATCATCATGGACGGGCCGCCAGCCCAGAGGTATGGAAGAGTCAAATGAGCAAAATAGTCTTGGGTTTGGTATGTCTGAATTTGGCTTAGGAACATAAGCTGTTGTGATTTATTATCAATGTGCCAATGATCTGGTGGTTCGCGAAGACAAGTTGTACTTTTGCTTCCTCCTGGGGCCTCCAAAAGTGTTTGCTTCAGGTTTTGCTGAGGCTTTACATATTGCTGTTTTGTGGTAGAGTCACTTAACTATTTCACTTTTTACTATAAATAGTCCGTTGTCCTAAGTGCGTCGCCGGCTAGTAGCCCTGCAGATCTGACCGGCAACAGAGTGCTGGGCACATATGCCCCAAAATTACAAGACTTAGGAACCTCATCCGCCCGCTAATTACCACTACTGCTAATTACCATTACTACTTCCACAGCGTGGAAGCGAGGTGGTCCGCAGTCTCACCACTAGCTCACCCTCTGGGATGGGATACTGCTATGACGTGGTCTAATATATTATTTTAACAGCTCATGACCTTTGGCATAGGTCAAATCTGGGGCCTTATGTAATCCTGCCAGAACACCAATACCTCTCATGCCGTACTTCAAGGAATTTCATCCCCCAGATCCATCCTGTTTTATCAACAGTGCCATCTCGGGACGATGCGCATTAACTAAACACGTCCTTCTGCTTCTCTTTGAGGCAGCTTGGGAGTTGAACCTGTTGATAGAGATACTATCAAACAGCCACCCCGACGTATCACGGATACTATACTCAGCAAATCATTGATCTTGAAAATCTTCATGTCAGCTATAATTATCATCAGTGGAACCCTCTTTGTCTTCTGGAAGGAGGTGGGGAAAATCTGCAACTGTATCTTGTTTTCATCAGGGTAGGGAAAAAAGTGAAGGGCAGTTTCTGAAGTACACACAAAGGTCTTCCTGAAATACACCCGGTGGGGAAGGATCAGTCCGGGCGGAGGGTTAAGACACCAGGGTCAGCTCCTAGCTCTGCTTCTGCCTTCCTGTGTTGCCCCTAATTTGGAGCTTCCTCCCTAGAACAGGAAACCTATTACTTATGATTTCAAAGCTTAAAGGTCTTTCCGCCTCTAGCTTCCCATTTAAGTAGGAAATGCCACATACCTAAGTACTATGAATTGCTGTCAGTAAATAGTAACTGTTACTGTAGCATTTTAAGTAATTTAATTTAGAATGTTCTTCACTGGAATTCCACATCAGTTTAAGAATTTAAAATATAGCTGATCAGATCACAAACGCAACAATTAGCAGAGAGAGATTAATGCTGTCTGTAACAGCTAGAACTAGATTTATTCCTTTGGTTTTACTACCCTTCGAATTGACTGGGTCATTACAGGGAATATTTAACTCATCTGTTGAATTGACTTATTTTTGCAAGGCTTAACTAACACCTGAACTTTTACATGTGCTTTCAGAATCCAAAAAGTGGCATAACTCCTCGAACCACAACAATGACTTTTACCTGTTTTGTGTTTTTTGACCTCTTCAATGCCCTGACCTGCCGCTCTCAGGTGAGATTGCTCTGTCAGCAATAAGTTCTTGTCTCAAAACTCTAACATAAACATTAGAATACTAGTATTTTGCAAAGGAAGGGTTTTTTTTTAATGTCACTTAAAGCGGCACTACTTCTATCACCTTTATAAATAAAGTTATCCATCATAGTTCAACTCCAACTACACTTTCAGCTACATAGCTCTGCCTAAGTTACCGTTCATGTAAGTTTAAAAAGTAACAGAGTTTCCGTGCAAAGAAACAGCACGATATTTAAGTGCCAACAGGAGATTGGGAACTGTTACATTTCTCATTTTTTTTTTTTTTTTTCCCTCCTTCTCTAGACAAAGTTGGTATTTGAAATAGGCTTTTTTCGAAACCGCATGTTCTTGTATTCTGTGCTCGGGTCATTTTTGGGACAGCTGGCTGTTATATACGTCCGTCCATTACAAAAGATCTTCCAGACAGAGAATTTAGGAGCACTAGGTAAGTTGCAAATAAATAATATGGTTTTTTTTTTTCTCTTTAAAGCTATTTTAAAAAGCAGATGCAATTGCCAAACTGTTACATGATAGCTCCCAACAGATTGCTGGTAGGGGGAATCAATCAATAGCTCCTATGCCCGCATACATACACAAAGCTATGCACAAACAGTAGTAGCATTTAATGATATTATTCCAGTCTAGGTTTTGAATTTTGATTTACTGCGCACAAATGCATGTAAATGGAGGCATGCCAAGATTCTCCACAAGCTCCCTTTGATGGTATTTCTTTACATAAATCTATCTAGGATCATTATGCAAAATGCAGGGTAAATGCTTCCTAGCTGAAATGCAACACATATTTTACTATTTGAACTAGCCTAAGCAAACTCTGCTACGCTACGTTGTGTTGCACCTCCATTAGGCTTGTCATTAGAAGCAGGGTGCAATGCGCCCAAATGATTCATGTAGAGGTTGCCACCCATCAAGTGGACTACACCGACTGTATGGGTATTCCCCATCTATCGCAGTCGTTTCTCTAATTCTACAGCCAGCAAAAGAACAGCTAGGGCACACGTCTGTGGAGTTAGAGCAGCACAAACACCGACTGCTGGAAGGCCCTTAGCCGGGGATTCCTGCCCCACACAAAGTCCAGCTGTGCACTGCCTCCATCTCCGCTCCGTTTCCTCTCGGCACTGCCTCCATCTCCGCTCTGTTTCCTCTCGGCAGACCTGCTGTTTCTGACCGGCATGGCTTCCTCCGTTTTCATTGTGTCCGAGTTCGTCAAACTCTGTGAAAAACGCTGCTGCCGACCGAAGCACACAAAGGGGTGTCAGAACTGATGTGACCTTCCTCTAAAGATGTACTTGGGACAGAGCTGTGATGATTGATAATGCAAATGCACTGTCTTCTGACGCCGCACATCCTTTCTGAAGATACTCACGTGAAGCTGTACTGACAGCCCTTCCTACTCCAGAGTCTGTTCCTCCTACGTGCTCTGCCTGAGCTGTCTGAACTGTCTACAGAAGCCTCTGGAGCGGCTCCTGTTTTAAACCAAGATCAGGTACATTTTTATAACATTGATCTATATGTCAAGAATGCTGTGATAGTCCCAGGCAAAATAACACAGTTCCCACCTGTACAGAAAAGTCTATTGTGCATATTTATTTAAATCAAAATGATTTTTATTAATAAAATCTACATTTTAAAACGTTACAGATAAGTATCTGCACAAGACTCTTGATTTAGACCCGTCCTTTCATATTAAATTAGAAGACTGGTAAAGACCTGCCTTCACTAGCACGTCTCCTGTCGCCAATCCGTAGTGTTTCTACATCCCCAGGTATCTAGCCGTGATTCAGCAAGATTCTCAAGGAAACTGTGGGGAGGTGTCAAACAAAGAGCAGGGAGCTGAAGTGCCAACCCTCGGCTGTCAGCTTCTGCCGCACGCTGCAGTGACTAATAGGAGCAAAGCGGCAGGCTGATCTGACCCAACGCACAGTAGTGGATGGAGTTAATGGGGAAGGGACTCCCTTGCACAAGTGCATGAGAACAGCGATGACTCGCATACGTAGCAGCGATGTCAAGCTTTGCACTTGGATCAACAGCTGCACAAAAGTGATTGAGAGGTGGTTAGGTCATAGCTAAGCCCGCTGCTGACAAAGGCTTCCTGGGCATTTTTTGATGCATGAATACGAAGCACAGATTAGGGTCAGGGAAAAAAAAAAAAATTGAGTCTCTTCCAAGCCAATCTTTTACATTTAAAGAACAATTTTGAATAATCCCACCTGCTGGTTGGATCAGTAATTGCCTAGTAAATAACGTTGCACTGATACATTTGGTGAAAGTGCCAGAGCGTCAGTTTTCTTCTTGCCCCAGCTTAACACCTTCACTTCAAAGTGGAGATGGAGAGTCTCAAATACAAACTTGTCATAAAACAAAATTTCAGCAGTTAAAACACTATGCTATCTTCATAAGAGGATGTTTAAACAGGATTACATATTGGCATCATAGCCTAGAAAACCTCTATACTGATGTTTACTTTAAATCAATAAAAACTTGGGCACTGAACTATTTTTGAAGAGTAGTTTTGTGCAATTCACCCTCCCCAGACAGAGTCTGCAAAGGTGTCTGCTCACTGTTATTTTAAAAATCCTTCCAACTGGTTTCAGTCCTCAAAGAAAAGTCTCTGCCTTGTAATGGAAGGAAAAGAAAGCCTAGTTACTTATTTTATGTGCAACTGCAGAAATTCAATGCTGTCTCATTCCTGTATGCCATCCCCTTCAGGTATTTAGCATGCTTAGTGAGTGCCTAAGTGAAGAATACTTCTGAGACTCATGGTGGGAGAATGTTACAACAAAAGCCACCATCACCACGCTTACAGCGAGCTTCGTGGACTTCGTGCTGTCTATATAGCACTCCCTACTTTGTACCATTTAAAACTCTTATTAAAATATACAGAGAAGAAAATTATACAAAAGTATCGGTGTAATTGTTCTAATCCTTAAATTTTTTTCTGTGTTACGAACTTGGGAGACTATCTGGTTTATTGAAGCAAATACAAGATAAGAGGACACTAGCTCAAGCCTTTCACAGCATGCTCTGTACTGCACCAGATAGCATCTATGCCCCAATCATTAGTTCAGGTTGTATACAAAATGCACAGTTGAGGTCTAGGATGTCTGGTTGGAGAGATTTCTTCATGCTCTCCTTTCAAGGCTAAATTCATATCACTTAATAGAAGTTTTTAAAAATGGGTTCTACATTAAGGCACGAGTGCAGATTATTCAAAATATTCAAATCTGGCTCCCTATGAAAAACCTGGGGTGGAAAAAAAAGACCACATATAAGATGATACTAAGGGAAAGAATTTGAAGGAAGGCCACATGATAGTAACTGTTACAGCACAGTTTTTGGTCTAAGCTGCACAGAAGACCAACTCATGCTAGGACAAAGGGGGCTTGATACAGTCCCTCTCCTTAGGAGGAGAAAGGCTGACGATCACACGTACTTAATAACCAAACACAATTTGCTGAGTTAGAAATGACAGTGCCTGACAGAAATTAGGGTTATTTTTGACAAGTTAATTACACATAGAATTAGCAAGGTCAGACTCGTAATTACTGACAGATGTGAACATTTTCAAGTAGAAAAGCCCTGAGTATGAGAGACCTGACAACACTGGCGCTGACTGGTGAACAGCCAACAAAACAGAGCAAAAACCCCAACTGACCACATTACACATTGTGGGCATTTTTCTTCCATAATACGCTAATGATTAATTACACGGAAATAAAGTGTACAGAAGTCTTCTTTAAACATGTTACAGACATAACCCTGATTATTTTTTTTTTTTAACAAGGTATCTGCAGATACTACTCCCAATTAACTGTGGATACTTCTTTCTTAATCCTTTTTACAGCCTGATCTTTTACTCCAGTCTCAAGTGAGGCTACTACAGAGGGCACCTTCCCTAGAGAATTTCTGCTGAGGTATGGCCCGTTCTTAGGATAAATATGGCTGAATGACTCCAGCTGTTCTTTCTACTAAGTTTAAAAAGCAAGAGGCAAATTTCTACAGAAACATCTTAAGCACTAAGGTGTAGTATTCTAAAATTGGATGGTGTATACGTAGCATTCCCGACATCGTACAGCCCATATAGAGTCACTTGCTGAAAATCTGACTTAGAAAACACGAAATCTAATGCTTTAACTGGAGCAATGCAAATTATTAGCAGCCTTTATATCACATGGACTATTCTACATTTCAGTTTCGCTGACTAATTTCATTGCATGCAAATAAATATGTGCAGCTGAGGTATAAGAGCCTTAATCACTGTCTTGAACGGTCTTTATACAAATACATATCAGTTCCCCAAGTCAGTGAGCCATACTGTCAATAACTTTGTCTTTTGTTTTCAATTCTGTATGCAAACAGGATCTACCAGGAATGCTAGCAAATTCATATTCAGCTAGAACTTAGAGATATCTAATGACTAAGTACTCAGTTAATTTTTCTGTCCTCCCCAAACAAAACCCTTCAAGCAGGATAGTGTATTGGACCTAAATATTGCATAAGAATGAGGCTTAAGCTTCGTCCAGGTGATTAGGTAAATGTAAGGGGGGAAAAAGGCAGGGTTTTTCATGTTACTGTGATTTTTTTAGTTATCATCATCTTCATCCTCTTCAACGG
The DNA here is from genome assembly GCF_949628215.1 of Phalacrocorax aristotelis. Lineage (NCBI taxonomy): Eukaryota > Metazoa > Chordata > Aves > Suliformes > Phalacrocoracidae > Phalacrocorax > Phalacrocorax aristotelis. The sequence goes on along the minus strand of NC_134283.1, from coordinate 4,220,274 downwards.
GTTCTCGCAGACCTTCGCTCTGACGACTTTTTCCAGTCATTTCTAATAAGGCCTGAGCCTCAGGATCTACATCCAGGATACTCTTCTTACCTTTTGTCTTCAAAACAAAATAAAATATAGTCAACTCAAAATGTCATTATGAATTAATCACTATCAGGCTACAAGAAAGTGACGTACTCAATAGTCCACAAGTAATCTGGTTTGCAAGCTTGTCACAATAAAGCATATTACTTTTAACGTAAGGAATTTAAGATTCATTGGGATACATCAAATGATTTTTACTGCCATAGTTACACAACATAGCCATAAACTTTTCCTAAGATGATGATGAACTATTTCAAGTTTATTCAGGTTACAAGCCAGCCAGAACATCCTGGCTAACCTGACCTCAGTCTGAAGTGCAGAGGTGAACTTTTTTATAAAGAAGAGATTCAAGTACAATTCAACGTTTTTTGTAAAAAATTTGTTCTGTTTCTCTTTAGAGCTATGTGTCCTCTGAACAGACAGAGCACATGAGTTTAGCATGAACAGAAATAAAGATTTTAGAAAAAAAACCAAACCCACTAAAATGTGCAGACCAGAGAGTTTAATAAGAGAATAAATTACAGGGACAGAGGAGACTGGCGAGAGGTCTCCTCATTCCCAGAAATAAACCAAAAGATTTCCTTATCACTAACTTTAAATTTACTATTGTTTTACAATAAATTACATAAATCTATGTCAATAGCTTTATGCTAGTCTTTCTGCACACTTGGTTTATCTTCCTGAACTATAGGTCAGGCTTTATTTGTGAGCTTCTAGCGCTTTCTTTCTGTTTTACAAATACTGGGTTTTAGTGAAGCCCTTCAAGGAGGCTCCTCCTAGAGACCATTCCTCAGTATCAGAAAGGCCTTTTGAAATTCAGACTAAAGCATGGTTCCTCCGACTCGCTCGTTTTAGGACTCCTGATGTTATTTCTTGTTGCCACCCTCCATAATTCCGCTACTGTTTTGCCATTTGCTTGCTACAAATATACTGCATCACAGGGCCAGTTAAAGAAAACATTCATTACAATGGAGAGAGAGCTTTTAACCGAAAAACTGCAACTGCAATTTTTGCATTTGCATCTGCCGTTCCAACCAGGACACAGTTTCACAGGTTTCAATTTTGTTCACCTACCCCTGCGTTTTCAGGGAGGTCTCCCACTGCCCAAACTTCCATGGCATCCAGTGAAAAATCCTCTGTAGCTGCCAGCTGGGGACTGTTGTAGGTGGTGCAGCGAGGTTTTGCTTTACTGTGTCCCTTCCCGTAGTCACTGTCTATCCACAGTCCAAAGTAACCATGTTGTCCACCCATACCCTGTGAACCAAAGGAGCGCACTAAGCACTTGCTGCACATTTAAAACAGACTGGGCAAGTTATGAAACCTAGAGTATAAATTGCTATTTTCCATATTTATGCCACACTTCCATGGGTCAGTAAAAAAAAGGGTGTTCTGAGTAAACCTGGGCTTCTGTACCCAAATCCAGTATTCCTGACGACAAACAAGAATTTACCTGAGTGACACCGCCCTCCCTCTACACTTTACAGAATACCAGTACCTGCAAGCACTTCAGCTGCATCTTGTGCTGGAAATTTACCTCACTGGCTTTTGTTTATTGACTAACAGTTCCATCATAAACAGGGTGAAAGCGCTCAGTTTTGCTGCCTCTTTTCCATTTAGAAAAGTAGTTACAGAAACACTGTAATTTGCTGTTGCAGGCTTTCTTTAGAGCAAATTTACTCCAGACTGCTGCAATTCCCAAAGTTATGAGCCCATGCCACAAAACTGGAAGGCACTTTGAAAAGTAGGCAATGAGCTGTGGCTCTGTAGAAACTCCTCTGCATCTGGAGAGCTCATTCGGAGACTTGAGTAAAAGGAGCTTCTGCCACTGTAATTACACAAGAGCAGGAGCCTACATGCAACTCTCGTACTCTAATTCTGTTGGGTTTTCTCAGCCTTCCATAATTTAAAAGGCAGTGTGGCAGCGAGAACAGCCAGTGGAAGGATCCTCAGTTACACAGATCAGCTGGCTTGTGCTGCTTCAGTGATGTGGACACACGCAGTCAATTCTTGCAGACAACAGAGAGGAGCAGTAGAAGGGCTTCCGTGATAACCAAACTTCGTAAGAAGATTTCTTTCCAGAAGCTCCATAAATCTAACCTAAATAAAGCCCACCTACTTGGGTCAGACACAAATAAGTTCTATCTTAATTGATTCAGTACTTCAATATAGATATTAACTGTAAAGAAAAGTAGACTCTATCAGTAGTGTAAGCTATTCTCCTTTGTTATCCACAGTTCACACTTTGATGCTTTAATAAAAAAAAAAATAAAATCCTCCTACTAAAGTGAGGCACAAACAGCACAGAGAAGGGATAAAACCTCCCCAGAGGATAACAAGTGAAACAAATCGACTCACAGTAACAGAAGCTTTTTTGCTTCTGTTTGCTTCTGAAACACTTCTAAACGCCAGCCACGCATCCAATTTCCAAACTGTCATTTCTAAATACTTACAAGTCCATTTGGCATCGTTTGTTGGCCATGGTTCAAATACATGTAGTGGTCATTATACCCCGTGTACGTGTATACAGCGAGAGAGGGGAGAACAGAAAACAGAAAGCATCTGTTGTCACCTGTACAGAGAAAAGCATCTGAGGTCAGACAACTGGCCATGCAATAACGTGCCTACAAATAGGATAAGAAAAAAATATTGAAGAAGTGCAACTGAATAAATCAAAGACAGCAGCTGCAATCTGAGAAAGCCAATACCTGTCTCTCATCAAGATCTAGAGTTATTGTTTATTCTCAGTTAACTCTGTGCAGGGTCACAGAAATCAATGTGGTTATATGGCTGTGACCGAGGGCAGAGTCAGAGGCATGACTGGTACATTACATTTCTACGTAAGGGTACACCTACCACAGCCTTGCATTGTATGATACATCTAGACCCATACAAACCGATATGACTGCAGAAACCCTTAGTTCTGACTATACTGATATATAGATCAGTTTAGGGTCAATGATTTAGAGTACAGTTTTCATTATGCCCACTCTGGTATTCAGAGGCCCCTGTGGCATGATGTCTAGTATGCTACATATTATTCTATCAGGAAAAAATACAAGGAAAATGTTTTGAAATCAGTGTAACCTAACATTATATGAACTGACCCGAGTGGTAGTTATCAAATACTAATTAAGTATAGGGATTGAGTTTTTAATGTAGCAAAAGTGAGGATTCACAGCAGGCCAGATTATCCAGAGTACAATTCTTTTTCAGAAAGCCATCACAGAAGTTCTTTGCAAAGAGTTACAAAAAACCCCTCTCTTCTCCCCAAAGGTTTCAAGGGGACAAAAAGTTTAGCTTGTCCAAAGGACCCTTTTTCTGCTGGATTTTAAAAGGGAAACAAAGACAGTGCACAAATGGCAGCAGGAGGCTTAACCCAGCGTTTGGCTCAGCTGTTCTGAGATGGAAGATTGCCATCTGCTGGACATCTCATTTAAACGCTAATTCATCGTCTATGCTGTATTTCCCTCATTTTCATTTCATTTTCAACCTGTGCAATTACAGGGGTTGATTTCACTGAAAAGAAAACTTGTTCCACGATCAATAAGATCTGCAATTTTAAAAGTCTTAACAAACAACAGACAAACTATAAACATTAATCAGCAATATGCCTGACTGGGTACAAAGCACGAAAAACTTAGCATGTATTTTATTTTTCAAAAATAAGTGATATCTTTGCCACAGGAAAATACACTTAGAAGTATAAGAAATGCTGTGTCTCATGAAAGCAAAATGACAGTATCCATTAAGGGGACAGGATTCTTGTACCTATAAAATGTTTACCAGAGCCATGAGATACTAGAAAAGTGAGTTTTACCTTGAAACTGTGGCTTCACCTCCCAGGACTGAGATGCAAACCCACCAAAGATATAACCATCTAAGTCCTTTACGATCACTATGCAAGGACCTTTGTTCACTATATGCCCACATAACTGTGAAAAGCTTTCTCCGTGAAGCCTAGAAGAAAATAAAAGCTGCCACTTGTGCTGTAGCTCTGCAGGCAGATGGGAGTTGATGTATATGATGGATGGGATGTCGAAGAGACTGACAAGTCCTCTTCTTTTGATGCCTTTGCAGACTGGAACCAGGTTGACTATGTCTTTGGTTTGGTCTGGGAGAGAATGCAGAACATGGAGGCCTTGCCTGATAACAACACTGAGGAAAACTGAAATCTGTGGAACTCGGTACACCCAGTCCTCAATGACACTTTGATCAAAATTCGTCTCCATCAGCTGAGGACCCACAGGTTTCGTCCCATCTAAATAATAAGACACACATGAATAGCAGTAAGCCTCCCAGTCTGTGCCTTCCCTCTGGAAAATAATCGGTTGATTTTTAAGTGTAAACACAATAATCCATTATTTTGATGGACATGAAAGGAGCCAGCAACAGTGAAGTCTCAACTACATTAAACAGGTGCATCCACAGAACTGAGAAACATTTGCCTGTGACATCCATTGTTGGGCTATCATGTCTAAGAAACACGGACTCCTGGTTACATTATATGCAAGACAGCAAAATCTATTACTTCAACAGTGCAAAGGTAAACCTATGCTTTGCGAAAGGACGTACAGTCATAAATACATGCACATGCATCAAAATGCCTGTCACGTGCAAGTCAGGTATCTGTAAAGCAGGCATGTTCCGTGACAAATAGTTTTGCACATCCGCTTAAACTGGGACATCAAACCAAAGCTCTCCTGAATTTAGAAGAGAAAGATGGTAAGGTAAAATAAATAAGATTCCCAAGTCATTTGCAAAGCACTAGGTTTGAAGTACTGGTCTCACCAGTTAAGTTCAAAGATGGGACCCAAAGTGAAAAATTCTTGTGAGATCAGTGATTACGTGAGCTCTGTGCCATTCTGGGCTACACTGCATTACTGCTACTTACCTGCAAGCTTCAATTCTGACAGCAGCTGAGAAGCCAGAGCCTTTACTCCACTTGCAGAATCCCTGGTGTTCTCCAAATTCCAACCTTTCAGTTCCTTCCTGTAGCTCAGTACGTGGATTACAGACATGATCAGATCCTCTGTGAACTTAAAAGGTTAAAACATCACCATTTTGTCATTTCTTAAATAAAATTGCAAAGAACTTCAAAGGACTTCCTGAAAATAAAGTCAGGTAGTAGTGGTGCTGTAATCCCAATGGCAGAAACATCTCTTCTCATGACGGGTGAGAAATAACAAAAACGTCTTTTCAGTGTCATAGGTCTTGAAAAATATCCTTTATCAAGACATTTTGTAAATGTTACTTCACAAAGCATCTTCACGAAATGCAGCATGAAAGAGGGAGGGGAGGTCCAAATTCTGCAGTGGTAGAAGCTGTTAATGAATTACTGTTTTGTGAGATCCCACTCTTCCACCTTGCAAGCTACGTATTTGATTTGTGCATCTGTTCTGCAACTAAAGCTCTAGAAAGCATTCTGTTCATTTCCCAGAAGCACCAGCCACACCACAACCCTTGCTGGCTCTTAAATACAGCCAGTCTCTGCACCTGTGTCAGCCTGTGAACCACCAACAAATCTGCCAGTGCGCTCCCCAAAATCCAGGTCCTGGTTCTCAGAGTAGGCAAGTCAGCATGGAAAAGCCCACAGCTGAAACGGTCATCCCAGATAACCTGGTTTGCCTACACTGTTTGTCCCAGATCAGCAAGTCAGTGGTAAAGGGATTAAAAAAAATGCAAAAGTCAAGAATCCCTGTTCTGAATCTTGTGCTCTAAAGATTACATGCAAATTACTTACCCACCTCTGTTCTTTTACTGTCCCCCCAACATCCATTAAACTGCCTGTTTACCTCTAGGATTTGTTTGCCCTTCACAGGCTCTTCTGTCTTGGAGATCATTCTCATTATTATGGTAATCTTCTCATCTGCATTCCCTTTTAAGAGGTTTGACATAAAAATTAGAAACTGCTCCTTAGCAATCTGTTCACTCAGCCCAGATGATTTCCCAGTCAGGTCAATACTTCTCATTCCGTTGTATAACCGAACAGTCATTTGCTCTGGTAATGACTCCCGCACATATGCCTACAAAGAAAAAGAGCAAAGAACATGTTTTAAAAATGAAGAATAACTAATATATTCCAGCTAATACGTGCTGAGATACACCATTATGTGAAGGATTTCAATACCAAGTATCTACTATCAGCAACAAACTTTTGTCAAAGGACTGGTTTTCCAAGAGGAAAAAAAAAAAAAAATCTATTTTTATAGTATCTCCTTTCCAATACGATTTAATGATTTAAGTTGATACCGTTTTTCTACAAATGCCATGGACTTAAAGAACCACCACTGTAAAGTGCTAACAGAGTACTAGCAAAGGATTTCTGTATGATACCTTTGTTGCAAAGATTTACAGCTCTGCCCGTTCAACATTTAAAATTGTGGTTTAACCCTGCTTTTGATAGCGAAACTCACAGATACTTAAAAACAAAGAGAAAGTAAAGTTTTTTCCATATCTCAGTTTTGGCCTCAAGACAATGCAGGCCATGCGTTTAACCCTACATGCACACATAGAAACAATTCTGAGAAGGCTCCCTCTGCATAGCAACATCTAATTCAAGCACGGAACAAAACTGAGATCACCTGATGATGTTTATAAGGCATCCCTGGTGTTAAGACAGTTGAAATCAAAACTTATTCGTCTAAATTGCATGACTGGCCCTTTGAACTGAAATCTAAGTGGTACACATCATCGTACTTCACAGGGCTGTGGGAAGAAGCTGACTCTAGGTTCAGGAAACTTTCACAGTGTTCAAGATAATTACATGGTTTAAAAATAAATCATCTAAAATACATCCATACACTAGGGCATGATTACACAGTGTCTTCACTGCGCCAAGCGCTGTGTGTAACATGCTGGACACCTGACTTGACTCCTATGTGCAGGGGTGTAGCCCAGTTGGGACTATGCTGAAATCAATGGAGCTCCACCTGCATAAAAGCACTCCAGCGCTATTCAGTGGAGCTGCTATTACCAACCTATTGCTGGCTCAATACCACTCCTACTGAAGCCACCAGGGCCGTTCCTATCTGATGTTAATGGCTGTTGTTGTGCATATAGGGCGAGATCCAATATGCCAAGCTCTACCCTGCTTTTGTTGACGTCAGTGGTAAAACTCCGATTGATTTTGGTAAAAGCAGAACTAGCAGCCACAGCCTTGCACATTGAAGTGCTTCATGTTGAGGGAGGGACAGTCACAGGGGGTACAGCTGTGACTTTCTAAAAGTGCTACATAAGGCTGAAGCGAGACAAGAAGCAGGGAACATAATTAAAAACTCTATACTCGGGGCTTTTTACTTCACACTGCAGCACTATCTACCTCCTCCCTGCCCTTTCCCACCCACCACTAACTTTGTTGCACTGTTTTGTTATGCTTATAGCTATTCCAATGAGTAGACCTGGGGTGTGAAAAAAAGAGGACTGTAAAAAGGGAATTTTTAATACATATCTAACAAACACCTCTGACAGTTCAGAATTCTTGTCTTAAATTGCTTTAGGAAAGTATCTGGAGATACCTGCTCTACCTGCTTTCCAAGCTATGCAGTGCAGCTTGCTCTGGTCCAGAAGCCAGGTAGTTTCCTTCTAGTAAAGCACTAAGCCTATGCAGAGTACATGAGGTTATGCCTGGGGCCTCATCAATGTTATCAGACTGGTGCTAGATCAAATCTACCACGTATCAGTCTAGCTCAGGCATGAGCATAGACACCTAGGAGGCAGGCATGCCATCGCAATAGCCCCTGCATTAAAGAATTGGGCACCTCCAGGCAGTCTTTTAAAAGATTTTCATTTAAGTTGGCAAACAAAAAGGCAGGAAGGGAAAAGACAAACATTGATCAAACGTCACATTGATCTAGGGGCAGAGCTAGAAAGAGAACTTCTTCCAGGTCCCAGTCAAACAACAGACACCAAGGACCAGGTTCTCGGTCACGTTGGGGTTGAAAGGCTCGGCAGCAGTAACACTGCTTCCACACTGGTGATAGCTCATAAACAGCCAGGCTGGAGGAAGGCTAAAGCTGGTCTGTATGCAGGTGCATTGCTAAATACCTTAAAATATCCTGCTTCTTTCCTGGAGTTTTAATTTGATTCCATTAACTGTGTAGCATATATAAAAACACACTTGTAATGCTACATTCATTTGGCCACTCGGTTCCTGCCTAACTGAAGTTCTCAAGTATTGCAATGAATCATTTTCCTCTTCTTTCTTGATTAGAAAATGAATGCAAAGTTAATCCGAAAGTATAATGTATGTTAATTAGCTAACACTGGCAGCCACAGCTTAATCAAGCAAAATTGAATCCTCTCCTTTTACTGCAAGTGAAAAGATTAGAGACAGTGATGCAGTTAAGGAAGAAAGATATAACCAAATACAAACTGAGTTTGTGACAGCTTCTCAAGAAAAGCTGTAAATAATCACATGCTATAGACTCCAAGGGGAAGAATATTCTTCCCATTTTTCAGGTTTCTGTAAAAATATTTTCATACATCCCAGATTACTTCAGAATTGGGAAAGCTGCAAATTGACCCAACAGTGCAAGAGAGAAATACAAACCTGAAATTCACTACTAATGTTAAACCTTAAGAAAAGTTAAATATCCATCCTGCCCCAAAACATTAAGTATTAAATTGAGACGAACAGTCCTTAAAAAGTAACTACTGCCACGTCTTTAGTTTCTTTCTGGAATTACGTTCAATGCACCACGTCCCAGATATATCAGGAATAATAGATTGTCTTGCCTGTAGTGCTGCCAGAGTCACAGTTTTCTTTGTAGCTTTGCCATTTCTTGCTCCAGCTGAGCCACTTGATCCTGATAAGGTATCAAATACTCCATCAATGTCAGACCGCTCCTCAGGAAGAAATCTGGAAAGGTGATTCCGATAGGCATTGCTTTCTGCATTTCCCATCTTTTCAACCTGAAACAAAGGAAAAGGAATAAAAAAAACCCGGTAAACACAGAAAGGTATCACAATAGCCATGAAAGACATATCAAACAGACTACCATACTAGCGCAAGTTTTACAAGAGGAGCAAATTACTACCCTTCCAGGAAACTTTTATTAAAACTACTGTTTAGTCTCTGTAGTCACTTAGACTTAATGAACTTGAAGAACATCCGTGAACAGCAACCATGCTTTAGAAAATAACAATCTGTCAGCTCTTTGCTAAAAACACCCTGTCTACTGATTCCAACCTCATTCAAGTCTTACCAAATGGAAAAACCAATATGATTTAAAGCTTAAATTAGCTTCCACAAAGTGACCATAAGTCTGTCAGCTGGAATACATCAGTAACATGAAGAGAATAGCCTGATTATGGATTATTTATGACAGATTACGCTACATCTTTCTGATGCATTAATGGACTAAAGCTAAGTCTGCCAATAATATGTGGTACTAAAACACTGTCGCTGTAAAGTCTCTGAAGATGACATGAGAGTGTTTTTTCTAAGGACGCAATACAAAAATCACTCAAAAAGCTGCCAAGAAGCACAGTAACAAAAACATTTACAAAGACGACTCAAGACCTATCAAAAACACACAGCTTCATACAAAGTCAATAAATTGTTGGGAGCTGGTACTCAAAGGATTAAGATTGGCAAGGGGAGGGTGGGGGGTTGGGGTTTTTCTTTTTGCTTTATATAATTAATGTTACAATTATGATTTCTCTCACTGTCACAGGATTCACCTGCATGACAGAGACTAATTTTTCAGTGCTGTCTGGGCAAACACACAGCACAGCAGAGACCTGACAGTGCCACAGTAGGGCCTGAAACCCGAATTTCCACCACAACCGCAATGACATTCACCATTGTAAACAGCCTTCCCATCTATCTGGGGTAGGCAGACTCCTGGGGCATCAACATAAAAAAGATCAAAAGCAGAATAAACCATCCTTTTGTGGTTTTCTTTCCACAAATTCCACATCTTTTCTGGCACCTCACTTTTGGTTCAGGATTCCCAGTTCCACGGAAATCTCTTTTTGCAGACAAACCCATCACACAGCCCTTCGGTGGCCTCAGAAGGACTCTTTGTTTAGCCTAAGCCAATCTTTCTGTCATTAACTGATATTAACTTTGATAAATAACCGTACGTAAGAGGCTGGGTTGGGCTTCTTTACCTTCACTGACCAGTACAGGCCCAAAAGCCGTGTTTGCCTGTGAGGAAGCCGTCGATCGTGGGGTAAACGCCAAAGGGTTAATGGAAACGACTGTCACCTGGGGGACAGACCGTGAAGACATTATTAATTTAAGCAGGGAACCGCTGGAGGAAGGGGGTCTCTGACCCCTCTCCCTCAGCCCGGGGAGGCACAAGCCGGGGCGGTTCCCGCCCGCATGGCGGGGCTCTCCTCGGCAGCGGGGCCGCCGACAGGATCGGTGCAGGGCCGGGCAAAAACCCCTCGCGGTTTGCCGTTTTGCCGGTTTATTTCCCGGTACGCCTAGTCCGTCCCTCCCCACCCGCTTGGCAACAGCCCCGGCGTTCCCCACCCCGGCGATGGGCATGAGGCGAGAAGCCCCCGCTCCGGGGCGACACGGCACGGTATAGCGGGCCCACCTCTCTGCTTACCGGTACGGCACCCCCGGCCCCTCTCCGCCCCCCTGGATCGGCCCCTCCACTTTTACACACGCCCCAGCAGACGGGGCCGGCGCCCTCCGGCGCCTGCAGGCCGCCCGGCTGGGGCGGAGCGCGGCGGGGGCGGGCGCTGGGCCGCGGCGGGGGCTGGAGGTAGATGAATGAGGAGGATGGATGACGGCGGCGGGGCGGGACCGGCGCTGTTCGGCCCCGCGACGCCAAGGGAAGGGGCGGGCGGTGCCGTGAGGCCGCTCTGGGGAGTGCTGAGGCGGTGGCGTGCGAGCTGAGGAGCCGAGCGGCGCCGCGGCGGCCCTGCTGCCCTCCCTGAGGCGGCTCTTTCTCCCTCTCCTCTCCTTTCTTCTCCTCCCTGAGGCTCCCTGGCCCTAAAACCTTCAAGAAAAGGTGAAGATTCAGAGTTGCAGCTGGGGCAGACCGCCCGCCCCCGGCGGCCCCTGTCAGAGACACCTGAAGCGCCCTGGTGCCCCCTGACGAAGCGGTTTTAAAAAGTTCCAGGGCGGGTCCCAGAAGGGTCTGTAGGGGAAGGCGTTGCTGGCCCTGATCTGTGCTGGAAACAGACTTTGGGGAAGGAAAAATGTGTGGGTGCCTGTGTATGATATGCATAGACACACATATATGTCATTTTCAAGGTATACAGTCAGGCTCTGGGGAGTTTCCATGGCAATAGGGAGTGGAGAGAAAACATGAGAACTTTTCAATTAATATGTTAAGCATCTATCTCGTGGCTGGTACTCACACCAGTCTGCAGGCTGAGAAGTAAAAGTCTGTACAAGGGCTGAGGGAGGCACAGAAGGTTACAGGGACAGCGCTTTGGGATCTGCCATGCCTTCAGCAGGAGGCGTGAATAGTTATGAGAAAAAATATAGGCTCAGTGTTGGCAAAACTGGTCCTAGAACTCACTTTTTTTTCAGATCAAGAGCTTTCCCTCTCAGTTACGTTACTCAGCAGTATTCCCCTTGTACTTTCAGCCACAGGGTTTGGTTCCTGTAACATATCAAGGCCTTTGCTTTCATAGCAGCGATGCCTTGTTTGTCCGTGGTTCATCTAACTCTGGTTGGTTTGTTTGCAGCCAGGCAGAGCTCAGAGGCCTCCTTCCAGCCAGGGGTAAGACGTGCAGATCCTCACAAAGCTGGTGTTGTTTGTGTTCCTGCAACCAGATACTATGGAACAGGTTAGCAGCTTAGGTGTTTCACTTTCAATAATAGTCTGATTGGTGCGTTTTCAACAGGAAGCATCTATGTTCCTTTATACGTACAAAAGAAAGAAAATTATCTGTACTACCTGTGGGAGAGGTCCCTTTTTTTTGTTGTTCATTTGCACCAAGAAAAAATCCTGATAAAGTTAAGTTGTAAAAATACCTGGTTTTGTTTTTTAAATCTTTATGGTATGCAAAACTTTATAAAAATCTGTAGGATATTCTTCTTGTTGCCAGCTTAGAGTTAGAAACACATTGACCAGAATTCCAAGATGATGATGTTTGAATAAGTGGATACTGATTCAGGTTTGTTATGGCCATCGCTAGAGCCACAGAAGCTAAGGAGCAGCAGGATCAGGACATGGCAAGCAAAACCTGAGGAAATGAATGGGAAGTTCATGTAATATGAGCACAAATTCAGCAAAGCTCATCTGGAAACTGCTTGAAACTTATTGTCCACACGGTGGCATCGTATGTTTAAGAAGTTAGCTGTGTAGCCCACACTGAGTGCTTCAACACTGTTCAAAGTGTGCTTAGATCCCACGTTTAGAGACTGTATGTGTGTAGAAATAAAGGCTCCTATAAGGCATTATTTTAATCTCTTTCCCCTTAACTCCGCAAACATAAGATGGACCATGAGGACAAAACTCCGTTCCTGGTGAAGCTCCGTCCCTGGGCTATATAAGCAGGTCCTTGGAAAGGTCTGCTGTGACGGTTTGGTTTACATCAGTATTAATGAATTTCCAGTCAATGCCTGAGAAGAAAAATGAAACATACAGAATAAGAAAAACAAAGCTTTTGAATTCAAGTTAGGTTTTTCCTATTTTCTGTAATTTATTTTTAAAGGCCAAAGTTTCTGTGGATGTATTGCTTCACATGCAAATGAGTGTTGGGTTTGTTTTGGGGTTTTTTGTTCTGTTTTTTAAGGGTTGCATTTCATATTGTAACTCTGTAGGATATCTTTTCGGTGTGGAAATACAGGACTAGATGTTCTAGTCTAACTGACTTTGTGCTAAGACTGACTGCCAGCCAGCTAGGACTGACTGGCAGACTGACTGACCAGTATCATCTTCACAAATGGTGTGGCGACTTCCTGACCTCTCTTCTCTAACTATTAAGCTCAGAACCAGCCAAAAGCCACTGAAGAGTAGGTGGCCTTCCTTAGCTCCAAGCAGCCGCTTTTGCAAAGATGATGTGTGCTGCCTTGCCCTCTTTCATTCAAGTCTTGCCCATTTGTAACAGAGGTAACTCTACAAACTGTGGGTTTATTTGTCCTGCCTGTCAATCTAAACTGAGCTTCCTGCTGCTACTGGATGGCATTTTGTCACTTGTCTGTAACACTAGGCTGTAATCTGCAGGGTAGGCATACTCTTAAAGCCACAAGATACTAACACTAAATTGCATAGATTATGCTCCTGCTGTGGGGGATTTCCAGGTCACAGGCTAACACTTTCATAGCCTTTTTGCACCGAAAGTGTATAAAGTCAAGCTAGAAACCTGGTCCATAATAGTAATAGTTTGCAACACTTTAAATGACTGGTCACTTCCTCACAAGTATTTTCAGATGCTCTAGCTGAGCTAGTTGGGTGTTTCAAGTTGCTTTCTTTCTGCCAGTAAGAAAGAGAGAATACACTAGGAAGCCTTTTAAGGACATTCAAGAGTATGCTGGTGTATAAAAAGAGGAAGAAGACACAAAAGGGTTCTGGAAACAGTTGTGGCTAATTTTTTGAGCTAGTGATAGATGCGTATTTGTTTGCAGAGTGAAAAAACAAACACACAAACCCCAAAATATTTTGTTTAAAACACTGTCTGCTTTTGACTTGCATAAAATGGAGTAGGTTTGGTTTTATTAGTTTGCCAAGACTATAGAAAATCTAAATGGCCTTAGTTCCAGGTAATTCTAATAATATTCTCTTTCAGTTAAAGGAAATTGTTGCAGGGTAACAGCCTAAAATGTAAATGATGAGCTGAGCAGCTGTGTGTTTATATCGAGCATATCTGTTTTACCTAGATTACCTTTTGGTTTCTTTAAAATTATTTTTTTCCTATCCTGAATTAGAACAGAGAGAAATTTTGCTGCTCATCAGTCTTGTATATATATGTTAAGGTTGTTACCTATGTTACCTTCTGGTGGCAGTGATGCAGAGAATCGTTCTGATTCAATATGATACGTACCTGACACTGCTCTTATTAAAGACCAGCTGAGAATGGGATCCCTTTGCACCAAAGGCTAGGCAGACACAGAGATACAGATGATTTCTGTTCCAAAGAGCTTATAATTAGCTGCATTCACGCATACATTGAGCACAAAACCAGACTTCTCAGGCCACAGGCATCAGAGAATTTTGTGAACTCTAAAAGAATGGTGATATCACGTCAGTGGCACTTTTTGGCAGGGTATTTTGTGGGCATATTCCCCGATTGGGAAGGGGAGATTGGGACTAGACTTCAAAACAAGCCATTGGGCTCCAAAGCTTTCTTCCAGCCCCTAGTCTAAATAAACAGTATTTTAAGTCACATGGAGGGAACACCTTTGATACTTTTAACTTCCCAGTTATTACTCAGCATTTTAGTTACAGAACTCTGGCCTTTGCAGAAGAGGTCAAACTTGACCTCGTGAAAACAGTGGAGCTAAATTATAAAGGACCCTTTTTCATATTTTAGGGTCTAGTGAACACAAAAGTCATTGAACTTTTTTTAATGCCATTAGGCTCTGTGTTTCCTGTCTTGATTGTAGACTTGAATTTTTACAAGCCACCTACAGTCGCAGTAAGTGAAATCCTGCAAAAATGTTTGTATTTGATGAAACTAGTTGTAGGCTCAGCCCACTGATCATCCTGTACTGTGACCTCAGCACAAAATTCCTTTGACTTTAAAAGGTATAGTCCAAACCTCCACGCTGATGCCCTTTTATATATGTATTGTTCAGTTCTGCATTCAGTTGGCTGCTGTGACAGCTATAACGTTGCAGTTACTTACCTGATTTGTCTTCTAGTTTTTATGGGATTGCCATATATGGCTAAAAGAAAGAGTCTGACTCTAATCAGAATGGCATTCTTAGGTAGTCACAAAGGAAGTTCTGGGTTTTGCAAGTCTTTGCACTTCCCTTTAGAAAAACCTCTGCTTGCAAGTAACCAACTCCCGTCTATAAAAGGAAAAAGAAAGGGTGCAGTGAAGAGGTGAATCTGATGCTGGGTAACAATGGTAATATGCAGTACCTTTGACAATGTACTTACAGGTAGGATAAAAGCCTCCTGTCATAGCCTATTAACTGAGAGGAAACATTGTCACCAAGATGCCAGCCTCTGTCTACAGCAAAACTGCAATGCCTAACTTTACTAAACTAAATTTTAGTATGTCTTGCATGTATACAGATCACAAAGACTACTCTGGGCTGTGGACTAGGTCCTGGTGACTGGAAGAAATGTATGACCCATAGTGAGGGGGGAATATGAACTTCTCCTAGGCTGCCCAAGCCTTGTGTTTTGAGTGGGGGTTGGATCCAGAGACTCTTTCAATCCTGGATTACTCTATGATTCAGAGCTGTTTCATGGGAAGAGTTAGGTGGAATTTTTACATGGCTAGATCAAATAGACAAAAGGCGGGATAATTCGTGTGTGAAAACTTATGTATGGAGCACTAAAGAAGATATGACATGTTGACCATGCTGACTTCTGGACACAGCGCTAAAAGGGATGAAAAACAAGCTCTCTGGAGTGAGGAGAAGAGATACTGTTGTTGCTTCCACTTTGGGAGAATTTGGAGGAAAACATTACTCTCTTGTTACCCAGATTTTCTTTATAAAATACTGCAGATTATCAGTTAGCCTAAATACATATATAGTTTGACAATCAAAAAATGTTGAACTAGATGTACTTTGTTGTTCTTAGAAGAGATGTACATAAAGAAAAAGCTGATTCCAATGTCTTACAAGTTGGCTTGCTTTCAGTTTATTAAATGCAGGAAAGGCAGGCCAGCTGAAATATGAGAGAATATAGTCTGGGTCAGATGTTCACAAGACACACACATAAGCAGTATAGCTGTTTGTATAGCTGCTCCTGCTTGGCATACAACTGTGATTGTTCGTGCAACTGAGAAATAGGACTGTGCATCAAACTGGAAGAATACCCATCTACTTCAGAGTGAAGGGGGATTCACTCGGCAGAGAGAAGTTAGCCAGGATGCCCATCTGAAGGCCTCTCCGCTTCTGCAGGCTGTGTGGTGGAAACTCTCAGGCCTTCACACGCCTCGGGTGTCAGGCGTGTGCTGCTCTGAAGCTGTACCTGTTGAAACTGCGAAAGAGAGTTCCTGGTTCATCCGGTGATAAGACTAGCTGAGAAGCTGTCCTAAGCTCCGACATTTCCCAGTTTTGGGATGCTTATGTTGGCCATTTTAGCATGCTTTTAATGTAGTTTGATATACAGCACTTATAACGTATTTCATAACAAGGCCTGTGGCCCAGGTTGGAGTATGAGGTCTTTTACTTTAAGAAACCGTCTGCTAAAATCTTCATATAAACTAGACTAAATTTAACAAGGCAAATAATCCTTAACAAGGGAACCTTCTCCATGAAATATGCAATTTGTGATGCTTAGAAACTGTACACAACCAACTTCTGTTTATTTTGTCCTTCGCCCAGGCCTTGTTTGAATTAAATACACTGGATTACTTACTGCATTTCCTAACTCTTCTGTATTGTTTGCAAAGGTTTGTAATCTGTGTTTAGTAAAACTGTTAGAGGAGTAGAGCAAGTCTGTAACTGAATAAAGGAGTCAAATGGGAGAATTCTGTCTCTCACTGAATATCAAGTCCTTGGTTTTGTTTCTGTTTGTTTTGTTCTGCTTTTTATAAAGGCTGCTGTCCATGAAGGAATTTTAGAATTTGTTTAGGGTATTTGTTCTAAGAAGGAAGTTTTCCACAGAGCATCACAATTCATAAATTTAGTTCTTTCCATATATAGCACTTCAGGATGAAAAGCAGAGGTTCCTTTTGCTCCAGATGGAAACAGAAGGTCTCATTTCCTCCAAGCACAGCCTGCATTTCATCTATTTCAATTGTAATGTGGGCAACACTAAGCATAGTAGCACTGCAGATTTTTTGAACTGGATGTGAACAGAGATAGTCTCACAGTATGCTGTCACAGTTGTGTTCTTGTGGTCAGGCTGTCTGGTGTGCCGATCCAAGCCCCTGGAAAGGTTAACACCAGCAAAGACAATAAGGTGGAAATACAGTGAAAAAAAATCAAACAATTCTAGAGCATTGTATCTGGCAAACAAACAAAAAAAAAAGTGTTTGACTGGGAGATGGGAAAGTCTTAGTAACATTCCTGAACTCATTTTCACCCTTGTTCACCTCTTTACTGCCTACAGACTCTGTCTCTTTCTTCACACAGTGGGAGAAAACCCCCTACAAACATCTTAGATTTGTAGTTACTGGTGAAGGAAGTCTTTTTCAGCAGGACAGCTGTGTTTCTTGGCACTATACGGTGTTTACACCCACCATGCAACAAGAAAGCCGTGTTTTGTCATCTGCTCTGTGGTGAACTCTTAGGTTTTGAAAAGAAGTGATGGAAACAGGATCAGGGCTTGTGTGATTTTAAGAGTCATTAAGTAAACTAATAAATGTCTTGTAATTTTAAGGTGTTTGTGCAACCAGCATTGCACTGCTTTAATTGTTACTTGCAGCTTCTTCTCCCATACCACTAGCTTCTTCCCCAGCACCTGGCCTGGATTTTATCTATCAATTTCTTTTTTGTGCAGTGCAGTTTATTTTTCAACGTAGCTCATCTTTCTGCCTGCTTCTCATTTCTGTCCAGGTTAAGCATGTTTATAGGAGTTTGAAGTCCTTGGCTTACCTTTCACTGCATAAAGAGGTGCCCACAACAGGATGTTTATTGCCCAAAGCAACACTTGCCAAATTGGTGCAGGTTATCAGAGCACGAAGCTGTTGCAGACTGCTTGGTGCTGGGATCTCTGCTCCAGGAGCATCTGGTAAAAGGTGAGACACCAGCTTAAGGCATGAGAGATGAAGCTGTTCCTGCCTCATGCCTTTCCCAGAGGTTGCTGCCTCCATGGATACATCCACATCCCTGTACATTTCAGCATTGCCAGATTATTCCAGGTACAGGATTTTCGTCACAACTTTGGGCTATAAAAGCCTGGTTCTGGAGCAGCTTCCTGTGAGGTGCAGCTGTCCTGGCTACCAGAGCTATAGGCTCTGGGAGGAAGGCTGGGCAGTAAATCCCTTCCATCTCTGTGTTTATCCCATGTGTGGATAGTCCAGTACCTTCACGGCTCTGTGTCATGGGTGCTTTCCAGAGCAGAACATACCAGCGTTCTCTGTGTTTTCTATTTTCAAGTTGTACTTTATTACATTAGAGTAAAACCGTCATTAACAACAAATGGTCTTAAATTGTAAATCCAACTATTCTCCACAGTATAATGAGCTGTCTCGAAGGTCAGACTGGCTTTTTACAGCTTGGGCCCTATTATGTACTAAACAAGCAGGAGGATAATGTGGTTTTATACTGAGTAAGGTACTGGTGAGATTGAGATCGTAAGAGAGAGCTGTGATAGCTTTGAAGGCCTGCCATGTAAGTCATCTGCTGCTAGAGCTGACTCAGAGTGCGTGTGTCCCAGACAGGGCTCAAGTTGCACCTTAAAGCAGTGATTTCCAACATTAAACAGGAGGCATGTCACAGATCAGATTCCAAACCAACAAGCTCTGCCAGGCCTTTAGGTTGGGCTCTGTAGGCAGCTGACGTGGGGAAGAGGAGATTCAAGGTGGGGGCAGAAAGAAGGTGAAACACTCTGTGTGAATGGTTGGGAGCCACCAGGGGATTAAAATAAGCTCCTGAACTAAGAGGTGGGAAAGCTCTGAGTGAAAAAAACTATTTTTTTCAAGGTTTGTCCTTGTCTTGCTGTATGGCCTCAGGCAGGTTAGTTGTTCTCTTGTACCTCTCTGTAGTGAGTGGAGTCATGCTGCAAGCGTGCTGTGGCAGAGATTGTCCGTACAAGTATTGAAAGAGTGCAGAGCATAATGGCCCTGACTTTACTCAAGTGCTGTAGCAATACGCTTTCTAACAGCACAGGGAAAAAATGGCATTGTTGTTACAAATACCCCTGGAACCACCTTTCATTCTCATCCTGCAGAAGGAACCTCCTTCCCCTGGGTACCTCCTTTCAGAGCCAGCGCAGCTCCCAACCAGGGGAGTTGCGCAGAACAAAACGTGCTGGTTCCAGTGTCTTGAGGGGCACCAAAAACCCCCTCGCACACAAAAGCATCCACACAGCTGGCAGGAGCCTCAGGCCACCACCAAAACTGTGTTACACGATACCTCCACTCAGGAAGAGCCGGCTGTTTCTATGGCTACTACTGCCTTTCTCTCGAACACATGTACCCTTGGTGCTGACGAGATCATGTTGTATTGCAGAAAATAATTACTCACATACTGCTTTACATTGCAGCATTTGTTGAGCTAGTAAATATCTGGCTTCCTCTAATAAAGACATTTTCCACTTAATGTATTGTTATAAATGGGTAGGATTTTCCTCATCTCTGATTTATAGATGCATCCCATTCGGCCTCAAAAATCCTTGTTCTGGTTTCCATGACAACAGGTCTGATTTTTGAGGCTATTTCTTCTCCCGTGCTTCATCTTGGGTGGGAAAGAGTTGCTGTCCCTTTCTCAGTAACAGCGTGATGGGCAAGCAAAACGATTGCCTTGAAGGACAATCTGCAGACCTGAAACCAGAAACTTCAGCCAGTTTTTTTGAAACATGAGTGAGAAATGCATGAGAGGAATGGCACTGCAGACGTAGCATGGGCTTGAGTCAGATTTTTTTGTACCCAGACGGTCAGGCGCATATGTAACTGCAGGAAATGTAGCCATATACCACACTGTTAGGTACTTAACAAACTGATCTGGTAGCCCTGAATAACACTGTGTTGGCACATAGGACAATAAGCAAACAAAGAGGACCTAGCCAGGCTGTTCATATGGTAACTTTATAGATTAATTAGTACTGAATGCACTTTACGGTTTGAAACAGACTCTCGCTACCTGTATTTTTTCCCCTCAGTAGATCCCTTTTGTAGTAACGGGCTGCTGGGACTGTTTCTTTCATAGATCGTTCACGGCTCAGCCATATTCCTTCAGTGTGAAACAGTGCATTTGAGTCTGTGGGCACTAAAGGTGTCATAAATAATCCACAGCTGCTTTGCACGGATCTTTCTAGTGCTTTTTGCACTTTTAGCATTTCCAGGAAAAAAATGAGGATAGACAGCTGCTGGTGCTCCCTGGTACAAGTGGTTTAGTAACTGCTGTTCTAAAACGAAGACGAGGCGGTTTTTGCAAACTCCTCAGAAAATCCCTGGAGAGGGTCTTGGTTCTCTTTTCCTGCAGAGAAGAATCACGATGAACCTACATCATTGTGGGTAATAAGTACCTCCAAATGTGCAGTCCACTAAGGTTGCAGATGAAATGTTTGTCTTTGGCTTACCATAGAGTTCTTCTTAATTTATGTGAGTAAAAGACCTTATGGAACCATAATGTCTAAGGTACCGTTGTATTACAGCATTTTAATCTCTTTTGCATTTGAGCTGGGAGCAGCATGATAAATGATCTAGCTGTTCCTTCAACTAGCAGAGGGTTGTTCCAATTGTTTAATCCAAATGCTGGTGTTCCCAGGCCATCTTTTGGAGTGGAAGATCCAAGTGTAGCTTAGGTATTCTCCATTAAGACCGAATGCAGAAGTATCTCATTTAGGCATGTTTTATCCATACTATTGTAACCCGTGCAAAGAGAGATCCTATCTGTAATTTCAGTTAGAGACTAATCTTTGAATCCCAAACAAAGAACACGTAGTCCCTAACTATGGAATACCTAATGCATCTCATGGGAGGATGGGCTTGCCGACCATACCTAAGCATCATTGAAAGCCAAGCACAGTTAAAAGTGAATCAATATCAGACAAAACACAGAAGTGATTTAGTGATTGCCTTAAATAACCATGCACAGGTTTTCCCTTTTGTGATGACTAAAATGTGATGATCAGCCTGCCGTAACAGCAAGTCCCTTGATGGGAATGAAGTCATAGCAGTGCAATTTCTAGCTGCACAGCCAACTAGAAACCATATAAATGCGCTGGGTTTCTGTGCCCTCCTGTTACATGTAGGGGATTAAAAAAGTGAGTCATTTGCTGGAAAACGCATGGATCCTGTGGCAGTCGGATGACTCTTAAGAAAGCTCTCGCATTCTGCAAAGGCTGATTGTAAGAGTGGTGAGTGCTAGAGTTTTGCTTTGACTAAAGCAAGGACATAGAAAGTAAATTGAAAACAGTAAAATCAACGCACTTGCGTATTGCACTTTTAACTTTCCAGATATCAACTTTTACCTCTCTAAATTGCTATCACACTTAGAACACTGTCATGGTTTTATAACCGGGGGCGTTGGAAAAGGCATGATTTTTACATGTTTGAGTTTGTCTTCCTTTCTTGTGATACAACTTCACACGATAGTGCACCCCACAGAAGCATCGTGTTGAATTTCTGAATTATTTTTTTTTAGCACTGTCTGAAAATTCCTCCAAATAGTGAACTGATTCCTGCTTTTCATGTAGCCCAGGACAAGTTTAGATGAAATAAATGTAACATGAGTCAGTCATCCTTAAATAATCCTAAAGCAGGGAGCCCTTCATTAACAGCAGGCTGATAATAAGCTCTGCAGTGCTATCTCCAATAAAGCTTTTCTCATGACTTGGAATAAATTTATGAGCTGTCATTTATTTGTTTGCTTTTTCTCAGTGGGAGAATTTACTGTCTGGTTGCTGAAGCATCAATTATTTTTGTAAAATTGAATAGTACTCTCTTAGGATCACGCATATAGAAGCTAACATAATTTGAGTCACGATAAAAATTATATCAACTCTGTTAGGACATCTGTGATTGGTACTTTTTTGGTGCTAGAGGATAACTCGTATGTTAGAAGAACAGCAAAGAATGGGGTTAAAAAGACCAAGCAGACTTGATCTAACCCTGTAATTTTTTATTTTTTATTCTGCTGTCAGACCCTCTGCAGCTGTGGTCGGTCACCCATTGATCTGACCTCTGAGAGGCAGAAACCCATTCTGTTCCCTAGCTGGTCGTTCAAGTCTTTTTATTCGAGCATTTAAATTGGATTTTATCCAATTTTATCTAAATCCATTATATCAACACTTAATAAACAGAAGCCCTCCCACTCTGCTCTGTGGCATCCCATTGTATACCAGCATTTTATTCTTTTTTTCTGTCCTATACATATTCATTCCGCTTAATCTTTCATGCTAATATGTGTTTCCCTTTCCGATTCCTTTTCTCTTTTTGATTATTATTAAATGCCTGGATGATACTTAAAAGTCAGAAAAGCCCTGAGAAATGTCGCATACTGGAGGAGAACACAATAGTGGATGTTTAAAAAGCCCTGAGCATGGTAATATCTGCTTTTCAGGCTGTGGGGCTGTTTTGGCCACCTCTCACAAAAAAATAGATCTCTTGAGAGAAATAGATCTATGTTGCTGATGGTGTTTTGATTTTGAACTTTGATACTGAAATTGGAGGTTCAGAAATGAGTCCTATCTCCTCTGGTTCATCTCTGCCCTGATGTGCTAATGGGTCACTTGGAACGGTCAGCTGGTTTCATTAATTATTAATGCTAACACATGGCAAAAGCAATTTGGAGATTCACTGGATGTGTGTGGGTCCGTTGATGGAAATGTAAAGGGGACAATTATCAATCTGAAAATAAATGTGAGTGACAAGTGCCAAAGAGGAGGGGAAAGCAGCAGAAGGCTTAGGTATAGCTGGAAGAATAAAAAGATATTTTATTTTACAGTCAGATGTGTATCTTAAGTTACATTAAACTGAAAATTCCTAAAGCAGGGCATGCAGTTCACATGAGTGTTAGGTTACTCGGCTGAACTGTGGTCTGTGCAAATATGCATTTATAAACCTTTACAAGAATTTTGATACTCGCTAAGCGTATAGAAAAAGCAGTAAGCTATTCACTATTAGGGAACTGTATACCTAGACAAAGAAGAATATATCTCTCTTTCATGCATTTTAGTAGCTTTCTTGTGTGTTTATGCTGAGGGGAGAAAACACAAGTCTTGAGACCATGGAATAAGAGCTGCTATATAACGTGAGTGCTATTTGAAGGTGGCTTTTTATCCGCACCAGCCTAGGTTGTCTAATGAACAATGATAGTGCCACTGGAGGAAAGGAACTGTATGGAATTGCCCGAAAGGGTGATACAGTGGGAGGGGTTATTCCTGTGGTCTCTCCTGCCGTTTGCTGCATAGGCACCATGCACCGAAACAGGGGCTCGTGGTCTGGTTGTTTCAAAATGGCTGAAACAATGAAGAGCAGGAGGAGCTCTCCATACATTTACCTTCTACCTCCCTAAAGAAAAAGAGCACACTGACAGGCTTTGTGCACAATAACACCTATCTGAATACCTTAAAGAACAGCTCCTGGGAGAGTGGTGTGTTCAAAACCCCTGCCCTAGCCTGTGAAGTATTGCCAAGGTCTGTTGGCCTCCTCTAGGTGTTGTCTGGCTTCAGCTTCCAGGAGAGCTTTCCCTCCTGTCGGCCCCGGCGAGAGCAGAGCCATCTGTGACACAGCTCCGCATATGCCAGCCCAGTTCTATCCTGCGTTACCTGACCACAGCGGCACTGGAAGGCAAGGCTAGAAAGGCTAACAGCTCCCCCCTGCCCCCAAACTGCGAAGGAGGGTTGGCACAGGGGGAGAATTAAACACGCAGCGGCTTTCTTTCGCCTAGGCTGCCTCAGCGCATGCAGTGCCATGGATTAATGAAACTCCAGACTGCCTGATGGAGTTTTTCCCACGGAGCAAAATATTAACTAAGTCAATTGATAGCATTTTCATTTCTTGAGGGAGCATTCAGCCCACACATCCTATTGTGCGTCTGATCACAAAGACATGTCTGCTGTAGCAATACTGTGTTATCTCACAGGTGGTTTGTGCTACATCTTGAGCTGTTGCCTCTGATGTAAAAGGAAATGGAAATTCTTGCTCAGAAGACCTACCTGACAAAGAAATCAATTCTTGGTAAATTCGGTGTACCAAACTTAGGAAATTACAGTAGCTGCTGCTGAAAAATACTGTGATAAATCCCCGTCCATCTGGAACGTTTCCATAATCCACTACAGATTGCCAATTAATTGCACACTTAGTCCTATGTAATAAGGACAGATAATAGACTGTATTAGCGTAAGTGCCCCAGAGGCAGTGGAAATACATCACAATATTCTTAAATAGCATATTTTTATTAAAGCAATGCCTGCAAGCCTCCGTCTGCTACTAGAAACCTATTGTGCTAGGAACTGTATGTGTAATGAAAGGCCAGATTTACAGCACATAGTCCTCTTTAGTGAAGCACTTAATTGCTTACTTCAAGTACCGGTTTAAATAAACCGATCTCATCTATTTTCTAATTAAATGTGGGAAATTATAGCGTGGCTGTTTGGGACACAAGGTTTTTAAATCCTCTTCAAGAGCAGGAGAAACTATAAATACTCTGTCTTATGCTGTTAAGATTAAAATGAGACTTGTATTGTGGAATGATACCTTTAAACAATGGTGTGTGAAATATTTAGGATTTTACTCACATAAATAAACCACAGATTTTTTGCTAATTTATGGAGAACCTTTTGTGGCCAGTTAGGATTTAAACTAAAATTCCTATTCATTAAACCACTTACATAATGAGAAGAGGTCATCTTTAAAACACACATATTTCATTTTATTTGTATTAATCGAGCTTTGCCATGCTCTACTGAACATAATGTAATTGATGATCTTTCCCTGCTTACAGTAGTTTTAATATTTTACTGCAGTGCTTCTGGGAGGCAACTCAGTGATTGTTGTCCAGAGGCTAGAGAAGGGAAAATCTGTATGTTTTGAAATCAAGTCATATTGTCATAGGATTGTTAGAATCAAGGAAAAAGTGCATCTTTGCATTTCATTTTCATTTATTGCTACCGTTAGTTGTTCCTGCATATCTGTGACAACCATAACAGTCGTGTAATTTTTTCAGTTTAAAATTTTTCTGAACATTTTGTCTTGTATTACTGTTGCCATTTTAGTACACAAAGCCATAATACTAGGTATAACTGTACCTCCGTGTGAAAACCGGCAGTGTGGCACCAGAGACGGCTGCACTGGTGCAGAGAGTTCATTTGAACTTGAATTGCTCTCAGAAAAGTTTTGGATTAATCTCGAATGCCTTGGAGGGCTCCCAGTGAAATGCCTCCCCCGGTAACTATAATCTGTCCCGAACACTCGCTGATTTTTTACTTTCCAAACGTGTTGCTCCAGTGTGTGAGGTTTTCAGAAAGGAGAAAGCTGACCGCTTAGAGCAGTTTGCTGCGATTGAGAAGGACCAAATTGCTTTGCTGTTGCCTTCCTTCTCTTGAGGTTGCCACATGACCGACGAGGCAAAAATTCTATCATGAACCACTATGTGTAAGAGCAGACAGATTGAGCCCGGACCTCGCTGCCTCCTCATGTATTATACATCTGAAACTCATGATAATTTCATAGTGTTTCACTCTCTGAAAATAGCGTCTCCATGGCCTAGGGCCTCTGGGTCTTCTAGTAGCAGGCACCACAGAAATCAAGCATTCAGCTCCACCTTCACTTTTGTGCGCTAGACTCAGCTTAGCTTAATTCCCAGGAGTGCCAAGGATGCATTTGCCAGTTACAACAAGGGATACCTTATTTATTACCCCTGGAAGCATGAAGCACTTGTGTCCGCTGGGAGAGTCATCTCGCATGTAGCCTCCCACAAGCTCATGTGCACGAGACATTATTATTTTAGAACAATTTAGCTTTTCTATGTTTATAGGGAGAAGTCACCAAGAGATTACAGCTAGATGGGTGGGTTTGCCTCACTCTTAAATGCAAGAGGCGCTTTTTTTTTTGCTGTTCTCAAATGTTTTTTATACTATCAAACTCGAGAATCCGATTCCTCTGATCCAATCAAAGATGTTAGTAGTTTAGTAGAGCAGTGGTTACTAACCAAACAGAAAATTGGCACTGTCTCTTTCAGTCCTGATGAGACTCTTTGCTTTCAGCTGTCTCTGAAATCTGCCAGTCTGGGAAGCGTCTGCATCGCTTGTAGGCACATGCCTGCCTTGATAGTAGGTTGTGGAAATGCTGATTAGAGCCATTTGGTCTGGATCGGTATTGAAGCGCCTGGAGGAACTCACTCCCACAGTGCAAGACAAAACTATTGGTTTCTCACATGTGAGTGATTTCAGGTTTCTTACACCTTCAAACACATGGGGAAGATTTCCTGAATCTAAAATCTTCTAAAATTTACAGCAGAACTCCATCAAAGTTTCTCTGTGATAGAGATAACTTGCTCCTAGCTAGTCTTTTTCTTCTTTTTAATTAACAAAAAAAGCTACTTCTGAATATAAGACTGGATTTTCCTCTAACTTTAAGATATCTTCTCATTAAGTATGGCAAATCACCAGCACCTTTCTCACGTCCAGCTGCAAAGTATTTTAACGGCTGATCGTCATGTTGGAAGAACACCCAATAATTAGGAAATGAAAGCCTACTGGCAGAAAAGAAAAAAAAAGCATGCTATCCAGTTAGCACATGGATGTGAATGCGTCTGTAAAATAAATATACGTTACAAGCACACATCTACAGACACATGCACGCCATTATAGCTGTGTATATTTATACATTGGCTAGATATAATCTTTTTTCTTTGCTGAGTTGATGGATTAGTTTCAGAACAGATACACCAAGCCCGCAGCCATACGAATGATCTGAGTCGTATTGAAGTCCTGGTCGTTTATAGTTATGGGCCTGTGTTCTCCCAACTATCTAAGCAGCTGTTTGTGTTTCTCATGTAGCTTTGCTGAAATGCATTGTTCTGAAGTAACTTTTCTGTCTTGATGCCACAACTGAGCGATAACAAGAACTGACAAATCGTTGCGTGTGTGTGTGTGTAGATCTGCTCTATATTTAACGAAGAGCATTCTTTCTCCCCCCACCTCCACAAACACGCTCTTGTAAATCTAAATCAAAGCCCATTCAGGACATTTCATTTTAAGTGGTTTCATCTTACTGTAATTACCAAGTCATGTGAGGAGTAGCTAAACAATTGTCTGCACAACAATGGAGACGAAATAAGGATAGCCGCTAATTAATTCCATCTAGGTTATAATTAATTTTGACTGAGTTGCTCAGGACAATATCCTTAAGTCTCACAGAATTCTATGAAGATGACTGATCACCAGCTGCTGCTCTTTGATTTTTAAAGCAGATGGGGCTATTTCCAGCTATTGCTTAAAAGGAAATGATGAGGATGGAGAGTGATTGATTGATTGGCTTTGAATAGGTCCTGGGGTAAGACTGCTAGAAGGAATGCTCTGTTGGCAAACTAGTCTTTTAAAGATTTTTAGAGATGTTTTATTGTAATTTTTCTTTAATTCATTAGAGCCCATTTTTGCTTTATTAGAAAAAAGTAAAAATTCTGTGATGCAATGCCATGTCAGTAAATATTTCATCATATGCTGTAAGTTAAATCTGCTTTGGGTCATAGTGGTGCTAAAGGCAGTGATGAAAGATACAAATATGAACGTTTCTAGTCTTTGTTATTTTGTAGAAACAAAAGATGAAAAATATCTGTTAGATTGTTATCTTAGTTCTGTCTGTCAATGTAAAATTGTTCTCTACTTCATTATCCAGGAAACTGAATAATTCATTAAAAATAATTTATCTGAGAAATTCTGCCACTTCCTTTGTTTGCTGACAAATTGCAGAATTCTCAGATGGCTTTGTTGTTAGAAATTATTCATAAATTTCTGAAATAAATAAATCCCAGCTTGCTGGTAAACTGAGCTTATGGGGAGTAATAGATGTGTAAAGTGACAGTGTGGCAGTTTCTCTAAACTCTCAGTATTTAGATTTATTGATTGGATGGCTTCTAGAGCAAGCTAATACCTGGCGTGTTCTCAGTTATGCATTTAAATACAAAAGGTAAAAAACAGGGTTGGAAATTAGCTTTCTCTAACAAGCTCTAGCAAAACACTTGTGTGAAAAGAGAGCAGGTATGTGACAACATCGGGGATAACACTTTCAAAGCTGAGAACCACCACCTGCAACTGTTAGTGGGGAGGGAAAAGTTAAAATGTTTTCCCCATGATGATATGCGTTAGGAATGACTAGAGAGGCTGGTGATTTAAATGTTAAATGAAGGTATATCAAATACTCTTTCTAGGAACTTCTTGTTCAGTCTGCTTTTTCCTGAGCTAAATTTTCTGCTCCCTATCATTTTGTGTGGCTGCCTTTTCATTGCTGTAGAGTACACACCATCCCACTAATTCTTAAAGACCCAGTGCCATGTGCTTTTGAAGGTGACATTCCCACTGAAAGCAACATTGAAAAACTTACGTGAGAGATCTGTTAATATGTGAGAAAAGAAATTGCCAAAGAAATTAGATGAACAATCTACGTCTTATACTGGGGTTTTGAAATTGGTACAAAATGCATTCCCCAGTATAGTCTTTCTACTGTGCATAATACACAGCTCGAGTCCAAATCACTTCTTGTGCCCTGTTTAGTCTGAGGGAGAGAACTTACAGTTCTGTTTTTGGGAAGGCTTCAGCGTAGTGTGTGGAAACACTGCCTGTTGAATGTGACAGTTGTTGAATCTGTTTAGTCTTCTTATTGTGGTTTCATGCAGAAGTCTATCTCCTTATTTGCCCTACAGTGTTAATTGTTTGAAGCTGCTGAGATCATTATAGTGCTTTATTCTGCTTTTTCCATCGTGAAGGCCACAAAGTTTCACCTATAATTCTTGTGCTGAGCCCAGGAATCATGCTCTGATTGTAAATGTCCTCTTTTTCCCCTTAATGAAGGTGTCCTTAAACTCTCTGTCTTTCCCAAGTAGATAGTGTATTTTAGTAACTGTAGGCACGTCTGTGTTGTACAGAGCTGGTAAGCTACTCAACAGTCCTAGGCAGGCTGGCACCCCTAAAGCAACATGCAGCACCCTGAGAAGCTACTATCTCAAGTAAGGGTAGGGTACAGCTGGTCTCTGGCTATGTGATGATGTGCTGAATACTTTAATGATCTTCAGCTGGCTTTGCTTGCTCAGTATCACTGTCGATTTTTGTTGGGAAGAGACATGTCCTGTCTCTTTTATAAAGCTGTTATAATCCTGCTGAATATATGTCTATGTTTTGAAATAAATGAAGACTGGAAGTGGGGGTTTTTAGCCCTTCAGCAGAGAGATACTTCCCTTGCTTCCAGTTTATGTCCTGTAGAGCATGCATGGCCAGCTTCCCTGCTCTTCAGCCATTTCCAGCCTGCCTGGACAACAGAAATAAATTGTCTTATGAGACACTAACATACTGAAGCAGTAGAGTTACATTTTTTGGCTGAATACCTGTCCCTACTAGAGTGGGTGGGTAAATCAGCTCTCTGTTTAAAATGAGAGATTTTTTTCAAGTGACTCACACATTTGTTCCTTTTCTTCAAAGGATTCTTCCATGCTGGCAAATTCTCCCATGGAAAGTTCTAAAGAAAATTCAAGTAAGTTCTACATTTATGGCAGTCTTGTGTTGCTTACTTCTGTCTTATTCAGGTATGTTGTTAAATTAGCCATAATTTCTTATTATCTACTCTCAGACTGCACAACAGGAGCAGAAAGCCCTCTCCAGGTACCAACAAACTGGCAGAATTGGCCTGTGACTCATTACTGAATAGGCACAGGAGGCCTGTCCTTTTCCAGGATTTCCAAGATATTTCCTCATTAAATTCTTTAGAAGAAAGAAGGGGAATTAAAAATGGAACTCTGAAATCCCTACCTGAGAGTTTTCAGAGCTATCATGCTGGGATGTAAAAATCTTAGTTAAGGGGCTTTACATCTATATGTTCAAAACATTGTCATGTTGAGAAAGAATGGCTGCATGTGCCTGTTCTGGTTCAAGGCATTTAGTAGCTCTCTCAGTTGGGGGTTTCTCAAGTCGAAGTCTTCTGAGGCCAAGGGCACAAGCATCTTTCCACAACTACCTATCATCAGTGTTAATACCTAATTCTGCCTAAGACACAGTAATGTAATTTCTGCAGTGATTTTATGACTTGAATGACTTTATTCGGTGGTAATGATGGATTAGTGTATTCCTGCCCTCCTAGTTTCTTCTTCCATTTTCACTTGTTCCTGCTTTTGTCCTGCCCTCAGTTTCGTCAAAGGAATTTGTCATATAGCAAAGTGGTCAGGGAAACTGATCCAGCTTAAAAATGACCTGGTTTTTAAATCCAGATCAGTCTTATGACAGGTTTATATTGTGGACTTTTGGGCACCTGTAAGGAAGAAAAGGGTTGTATTATCGTGAGCTGGTGATGTGATGTGAAGGCTTTAGCCACATAAATCCAGTCTGAGGGATATGTTTGTGGTGTTGGCTGGGTTCTCTGTACGGAACAGGGAAAAAATACTGCAGCTCTTCTGAAAGCTGTGCTAATGTCTGACCAAGAAGCCAGTCACTCATAAAAAGGAAGCACAACCCTGAGATCAATCTGAGAAGGGTTGTTTGGTAGAAGGTGCAGCTCCGGCTAGAGAAGCAACTGTTTTGTGACATGTTAACTCTGTCCACTCACCTAATTTTCATCTAGCTTCCTGGTCTTTTGGTCTGTGACCCTATTTGTAACAATGCCAAGTACATGTGATGCTGGGAGTGGGGTCTGGGAGGATCTCTTCTCAGAAATAAACTGTGAATTTATTGTGGGTTGACTTTAAGTTTGGTAAGGGAGTGGCAGCTTGGGCTGTTGCACTGGAATACTCAGAGTCCCGGACTCAGGGGGTTATGGATCCAACTTGGGATTTCTTTGGTACCACTAACACAGACTTGCTGCCTTAAAGGATGGAGTATCTTGAAAGGTCATAAGCCCAGTGTGTCATAAAACCCTGGGTTTGGGGCAGTGATGCCCTTCTGCAGTCCTTTGAGAGCAGTTTCTTTCTTTGTCCAGTAAGGATTCCTTTGCCTCATTCTCATGTCTCTATATAATATCTGCTCTTTTTTTCCTGCACATACGTATTTTTAAGTTCTTATCTGCTAATGTGAAATACTTTTGCTTGTTCCATACATTAGAAACTGGAAAAATGTAGAAGTAATTCTGGCTACTATTTCCAACTCTTCTCCTTTTTAGACTCTGATCTGTGCATGGCCTCCACAAGCTGTAGTACCTAGGCTTAAGTGGGTGTGGTGAGGGATCCAACAGACTTCTCCACTTTTAAGCTGGACCCCATCACAAAAGGGATTCAGATGTGGGAGTGGCTTGCTCTAGGGTGGTTGAGTCCTCTCCATCAGCTAGCTACCTCTTCTGTGGGAATTTCCGAGGTAGAAGCAGAAACTCTGGTTTTGGCCAAAAGGGCTCGTAGGGGAAACGTAATAGATAGTAAGAAAGAATGCTTTCGTTTCTAGTCCTGCAAAGATCAATTTTCAGAACTCAGGCCATAATCCTCCAAGGTGATCTTGGTGCGGGTAATTGCAAGAGATGATTAGCCTTCTGACTTTCTTTCAGTGGGTCATTTGGGGGTGGGGGGACAAGGGGAAACTGAGGCAAACACAAGTGAGCAAGCTTGCCTGAAACGTTGTAGCCAGCTAGGAGCAGACTAGTAGAATTGGGCAATAGAATTGGGTCTTCAAATATCTTGCTTATGGTTTTTTCCCCCCACCCCTTTTTTGTTTGTGGACCCCTGATAAATAAATTTAGAAAGACAATGGGCTTGCTTTTCTCAGTTCCCCCCTCAGTCCCTTTGGAGTAATGTACAGACTTCTGGTGCTTCATGTGCTACAGATTAAAAAAATGCACCAAGCAATCTCATATCCTGTTCTGACTTTCCTCAACTTTCCTTTGAACTATAACTCAAAAATAACTACAACAGAAATAAGCAAAGTGCATGTCTCTAGAAATCCTTTAGTATTTGTGAGAGAGTTTCAAAATTACAAGCTATGGAAATGGCCTGATCACAGATAATTCTTCTGTAGCCAAGATCTTGACCAACTTGTAAGTTTACTATCTTTTCCTGATGTATGATGTATTGCTGAGATATGCAGAATAGATTTTGGAGGTTTTTAACCCTGTGAATTATTTTTTTGTGCGGCTTCCAGTTAGTCTTGAAAAGGAACTTAGTCTGATCTTGAGAGAGAAATGTAGAAAGGAGAACTAGACAGCCACACCCTGTTTCCACACATCTCCATATTCATGCTTACTCTGCTCTTTGCAATCAGTGTCTCAACATTAGTTAGTTCCCTCTTGGATACAAAATGATACCAGGATGGCATTTCAAGTTGCAGATGCTGAAACCAAAGGCCTTTTTATGATGTCTCAGTTGTACCTCCTTCATCCACTTGAAACAGGTTTTTCAAATATAAGAAGCTTACTTAACTCAGGGTTTAAAGCTATTTTTATCCAGTGTGAAATGTGCATGGAGAGAAGGCATTCTGAGATAGAGGACAGCACTGTTTGTTTTTCCTCAAGGTCTCTTTTATGCCTGGGAGAGGTGAAACTATTTTCTAGTAACCTAGATAATAGTCAGATATTATACCACCCACACTGTTTGGGTCAACGTTTTGAGGGAAAAAGAAGCAGATTCGTTTGCGACAGCTCACTGGTGTAGTCAGTTCAAATCAACTGTAATTCTGTTGCTGTGGATGGCACTATTTTCTACTGAGATTCTGAATCCTTATCTCTGAGATTTTACTGAGTCCTATCAAATGCATGTGGCAATTTCTCCTTCCTAGGCTACTGCTCCTGCACTCTTTGTAATAATAAAAGCCCTCACTGATTAAGTACCAAAATTACCACTATTGTAATAACATACCAAAGTGTAGAAAATCTTACACACACAGATCCACAGCACAGCTTGGAAGTTAGCAGACCCCTTTGTGGTTCAGTTCCCCAGTATTTATGGGAAGTGTTTACGTAGGTGCCAACTTGTAGGGGTGAGCTTTGCAGAACTGAAAATACTGGTGCGAAGATGACTGAGACAACTTTTCAGGCCTTACAAGAGCAGCCATGTCACTGTTGTAAGACAGTTTCACTCCACCTTAAATGGAGAAGCATGTCTGTTGCCATTGTGAGCTTTTAATCACTCCAATTACAGTGCTTTTCCCATCCGGACAGCTGGCACCCACAGGAGGGCCTTGTTAAGGCTTGCATGAGAGGTGGATTTTTTTTTTATAGTCAAGCAAATGACCACAGCACCAAGCACAGTCCCAACACCACCCAGCAATTTGCTCAGCTGGAGAGTGTGCTGATTTCACACAGCAGATGTTTAATGCAGTACCCGCTGTAATGTGCACAATAACTGCCCTTCCGGAGCTGCAGCAACACAAAGCATACTGAATCTAGGGGGGTATTAAAAAGCCACTATACCAGAGTTAACATTAAACAAGAGCTTGGTTAAAAAAAGCTGTGCTGCTGGTAGCTGGATGTTTAGCATCACAGGCTATTTGGCTTTTGAGTCAAAAGTGGGTAAACTCTATAGTAACAGAATAAAAATGCATGTGAGTCTACAGAAGAAAATGTATTCTGCAATCTACATGAAGGATTGACATTGTTTCAAGTGTTAGGCAAAGTTCTAGTACTCAGCCTTGCTCTCTTGCAGCTTCTCCTGAATGGCCACACTCTGACTTCTCAAGCAAGATTACTGTGGAGTTTTTGGCTAATGGAGGTGAACTCTTTCCCCTTCCTAACATCATGAAAAGTTCAGGCATTTTCACCAAGAATGTTACTTCCTAAGTATTTGATGAACAAAGACAAAATCCAGTCCCTGTTGCTCTGAGAGTTTTCACAGCAATCATAATTTGCCTCTTTAACACTCAGATCCCAGAAGTAGATCCTGTTGCTTTTATACAAATTGAGTACCAAAGCCTGAAGAAGGGCTGTGGATTTTACCCTCCGTGAGACCTGTCATGGCTTGTGACAGATCAAAGATTTAATAACTAGACAAAGGCCAGAGAGGAAGTTTGGCATGTGTTTTGCCTTAGGGGCAATGCCAGCTTATGTAACTCTCTAGTTGACCATCCAGTGTCCTGAACTGTGGAATTGGTTAGGCTGGAAATTTACTTTTTTTAAAAATATTTGGTGGGGGGGGTTCCTCTCCCTCCAATATAGCCTGTTCTTTTCTTTCACTTGGCTTATCTAAACAGTCAGACAGATGCTTCTTCTGGCACAATGAAAGAGTTGGTTCTAGATCATGTTTACTTGGCTCTCACAGCTGTGTTACCGATATCTTACTACTACTGCAGTGTCACTAAACTCCTAGGAGTTCCTCAGAATGCCTTCAGAAATATATTCTCTGGAAACTCTCTCCAAATAGCCCTGAGCTGAGAACTCCCACTTAAAACAGACTGTCCAAATCAGGCCTTTGAGAAGGAAGAAGTCAATGTGCTTGCCACCCTGGCCCATTAATGCAAACTAATTTATGCACCAAAAGCAGGTGCATTGCAAAGGTCTCCAAAGGTGCTAGGATAAGCTGGCTACTTCCTGCATCCCCATCTCGGCTTTTCTTAGAGAGCGGGTAACCCCTGGGACATACAAGGCTGTGTTAACAAACGCCAGGTCTCAGACTAGTAAAGAACATGCCTGAGAAGAATGGGTCTATGCCAGCTCTCTTGGAAATCTCTCCTCTTAATCCCAGTGGGCCTCACAGCTCTCTGGAGCTGGCTGCTTTGACCTTCTTTATTTTTGGTTTAACATATTAGCTGCTTCTCTTGGTGCTGAGCTGGAACCGTAGCTGCTAGTGCCTTCTCTAGTGATCAGAAAGACTTGTAGAAGTGTTGGCTTCAGCTCCCGTACAAATAACAATGCAACCAGGTGCCAAGAAATGTGAGCAAAGCACAAATACCCTCATGGCTGTAGTTTTACACCTACCTCCTGTGCTCTCCTTTTCCCTGCTGTAAAAGTTTGTTTGAAAGTTGCAGAATAAAAGTTGCTATGGGATCTCTTTCTCATTTATAATGGTGCAGAGCTACAGGCTTTCTTTTGTATATGACCCCAGAGAAACTGCCTGCAGGATGACATGCTCACCCTCCATATATCTGGGAGCTAAAGGTCCGCTTTGGGATGCCAGGTGTGCTCTAGCAAGTAAATGGGTGCTGGTTGTTCTCAGTACCCCAAAGAAATCACTTTGGTGTGTTTTGGGGCAGGAGGGGGCAGTTTAGTTGTTTGGTTTCCCCCCCCCCCCCCCCCATCCAAGATTCAGTCCTGCTCTTTGCAGGTCCCTTCAAGCTTTCATTGATTTCACTGTGCAAGAGTCTAGATCCCGGGTTTGCTGCGCCCTGAATCAGCCCAGTGAGACCATTCCATGAGACCCTGAAAACCTGCTCTGAAGGCCCAGCTTTGCTGACTGCCTGTGCCCAGCAACCTCTATTCCTCATCCCTCTCCAAAGAAAGAAGGTGCCTTAGCATGCCTGGGGAACAGACTTTGAAATAAGAAATTGTGTTTAAAAGGCACTTCTTAGTTGTGCTAATTAATTGTACTAATCCTTACCCAAAGTTTGGGATGCAGGCATCTGCTTGGTGATGTTGGAGGCAGTTGCAGGTGCCCAGGCAGCTACAGGAGGGCTGCTCTGAGTGTGTGCAGATGCCAGAGAGGGCACAAACACTGCCCACTTGTATGTTGCTTCAGATCTACCTTTATTCAGAAAGGCTCAGGATTGCTATGGCAACCGCAATCACAAACTGTAAAGGATTCATGCTAAAACCCAGAAAGGCTCATACTTTAAGGGCTTTTCTCTCTCTTCTCCCTCTTTCCCTCACAGAATCACTTCTGAGCAGATGGGCCTACAGCAGCTTTATCACAGACCCTTTGTGTACTGGGAGCCCTTTGTTACCCAGCTTTGAGAGGCTGAGCAAATGCAGCTGCCCTTGGAGTCAGTGGGAATATCAGGTGTTTGTTTTCCAGTTACTCAGATCAGCAGGATCCTTGCAATGAAATCACCCAGTCTGGTGGCTCTTTTCAGTTCCAGAATATCTTGGTGGGGTGAGGTCAATAACGGCTGGTCTTGCATTGCTCTGTTTGGAAAGACACTCCCTCACTACAGCCAGAAAAGCTTTGGTGCATTTTTTGTTTGCCAAACTCCTAGGGCCCTGGGCGATGAGCTCTGTTAAATCTTGTAGAAGTGTTGGAAGAGATTATTGCCTCATCTATTCCTTACACTCTGCTCCAAAAGGTTACTAACCTGATTGCAGAAGCAGCTACTTGTTAGCTACATGCACACCTCCAGCCTCAGCTTGGAAGAGTGCTGTGAGCTTCCGTGGATGGGAATTTGTTTCGCTACTTCTTGGGCTGTGATGGTTTTGTGTCTCCAGCTGCTTGCTTGGTCCCATCTTGCTTATCTGTTTACAGTTTCATAATCAACCTTTAATTTTTCTATCGTTATCCTACTTATGCAAATAACATGTTTATACAAAGCTCTGTCCATCAGACGAGCTTTGTGATGAACAGGAGATTTGGGGAATTCCTTTGCTTGCCCACAATGTAGCAGGATAGCTCAGGGGGATCTCTCATCATATTTTATTCTCTGTATGCTGGCTGCACTTCAGAACCATCCTCCTCCCCCGAACTCAAATATGAAAAGCAATTCTGTTCAACCTACTGACCTTCATGTCCTTGGACAGAAGGAATTCCTACATGGCTAATATTTTCTCTGCTTCTGAGAAAAACTTCTCCTTTATTTGCTCTGAGTCACATTGGATATTATCAGTGGCTCCATAGTTACACAACCGATCCTTCTGCTACCTGCCCAGAATTTACCACAACATTATCAATTGGCAGAAACTGGAGGATCTTTATAGGTATGAACCTGAATTTCCCTCATATATCTCAGGTGATTCTGTTTGCTGAAACAACTCCCTCTAGTTGATCCAAGACTTCACACAAAGGGATATGGTGTGCAGAACGTGTAGAACAGCATGTTTGCACTTGCATCCCTTGGCTGGAAGGGGACCAGCTGTACGGGTGGAGGGATTTCCTGGATCGTAGCAGTTGAAACAGGAAATAGGGAAAATTCAGCCAAAAAGGCTTTTTCAATTCTCTAAAGAACATGCCTCGGTGAGCTTCCAGACGAATCTGGCTTTGATTGTCTCTTACTTCCTTGATATAATGAAAAGAGAGATCTTGCTTTT
The DNA here is from genome assembly GCF_949628215.1 of Phalacrocorax aristotelis. Classification (NCBI taxonomy): domain Eukaryota; kingdom Metazoa; phylum Chordata; class Aves; order Suliformes; family Phalacrocoracidae; genus Phalacrocorax; species Phalacrocorax aristotelis. The sequence goes on along the minus strand of NC_134283.1, from coordinate 4,183,197 downwards.
TTTATTTTCTTTTTAAACAAAAGTAGCAGATCAGCATGGCCAAAAGTGAATAAGAACAATCTGAGGAACTAAATACTAAATAGAAAGTAAAGGTGATGTGAGGGGTTATATTGTTATTGTCTGAGTTTTAAAGAACAGAATGTACATTTTAATCATACAACCTTATATGATTGTGGTTTATGAATATATCTGTGAAATAGCGAGGTTGGTTCAGTAGTGCCCTTCATGCCTAGTGTAGGAAAATCTCCTTCTATTTGTTTTGATACCAGGTCTGACCAGCTGTAGTCTCTCAAATGCTATTTCTGACAACGAATAAATTGCAGTTCATATGAAATGAGTGGTGCAGCATGAAGGCTCTCCCACAGAAATACTTCACGAGCGATTACCCCTTCTCCCTCAAGCATGCAACACAGCAAATGTTTGCAGGGTGTAGCAATCTAGCAATAGTTATAGTATCAATCCTATTACTTCTCAATGAAAATGCACAAGAGAACTATATGTATGAAACCCCAAAATACTTCCTGGGCATAAAGTCAAAGCAGAATAATTTAACCACCTCAAAGTAATTAATGTTTTGGGGAGTTTTTTACATGCTAATGCATGAAAATCGACGTGTTCTCAAAGAAAGCAGAGGTTTTGCAGAAACACTCCTTTATAGCGGCAGCATATGTTGTCGTTGATTTTTGACCCATTTTCCCAAGGGGATCTCTAGAGGCGTAATGTTCAAGACTCAGGCGCCTGTGCAAATTAGGGGCAAAGGTCTAATTTGCACTTGCGTTTGCCATGACTACGAGAACGGACTTAAACTGAATTGGTGTTAGGGGATTAATAATACTCTGGGTCTGAGCAGAAGTGAAGTGTGAGGGGGTGGGGGGTGGTTCTGACTTCATGATTCCTGCCAGTGTCAACCCTGGCATATATATAATTAGCCTACTTGATTAGTGTCACAGAATAAAAATATGAATGGGGGAGCTACTCTACTCTGCCAGCCTCTAGGCTGAGGTGCTGGAAGGAGCAGAGCAAGGCTGAAGGGTGGGCAGCGAAGCCTTGCGGATATAACAGTTGGCAATGAACTCTTGCTAGCTAGAGGCTTAGCATGACTTCCTTTTCCCGTATATGGTAAAGCTCCAGTCGCGGCATCCTTCCTGAAGTGAAGTCGCAGCCTCTCTCCAGGACACGAGGCAGCTTGTGCAGTCCTGTTCTCATTGCTCATGTTAAAAGGCGTGGAGAAACGACTGCTCTGCTTCTTGACAAGCTGCGGAGTCACAGATACGTGTTCCCTGGGCCCTTGTGTTAAGTACAACAGCCCTCCAGAATAAATAACTGCAACAGTTCTTGCTGCATAACGCAATTCACCCAGGCAAAGGAGGGAGCATTAGCTGCTTTTTTTTCTGTCTGCAAAATAACCAAAGTAAATAACCAAGGCAATCCATCGCTTTCCCGCAAAGTGGAAGTAGGAATAAGTAGCTGTAGAATCCTACAGGGCAGGTGTCTGATAACAAATCCATTCTGTTTAGCTCTCCCTTACAGAAAATAAAAGAATATAAGAAAATCATTATTACCGGTGCCCCAAAGAGCTTAGCAGCTAGCAGTAGCGACAGCTCAGATTATTAGTGTATTTATAATAAAGTCTTTTAAGTCTGCCACATGGAAAGATTTGTGAGTCAGCAAATAGGCCTGCAAGGGGTCAGCACAGAAAGGAAAACTGGTAGGAATTATTCAACCCTGAACATGCTCAAATCTGCCTCTGTGTCCTTTAGCAGTAACTATTGTTCTGGGAATAAGAGGTTCCTTATTTTTAATTTCTTTGAAAGCTAAGTGCACAGAAGGCAAAGAGAAGTGTTGGTTTGTGACAGGCTCTAAAAAAGCAGGTCAGCCTGCGCGAGTTGGCATGAGCACAGAGATGAACTGTGCCCAAGGATGTTCGACCAAATCACCCGTCGTGCAAAGACTGCTACCCACTTTACCCTCTTAACCTACATTTGGAAATATAACGTGCTTTACAGGTGCATATTGCAGTAGGTTTGGGGAAACTGATTGACTTTCTAATAGGTTTAGAGCTGGAAATACCACCTTAGGTCCCATAGGAAGGAGAGCCCTTAATCCTGTTCAATCTGGAGGTTCCTTGCAGAACTGAGACCACAGACAGCCCCAAAACAAAAGGCAAAAAGAGATGTCTAGCTGTCAGTTGTTTAGCATTTAGTACCTCTTCTAATAATGTAGAATACCACAATGATATGTAACTTTTTGCATTTAAACTTTGGGTAAAAATAAATTACGCTTACTGCTGTGATTAGCCAGAAAGCAGCTGAATGCTGCAGCGTAAAGGGGAGATTTTAATGAAACAGATGTACAACTCGTACCAAAAGTTGGTTGGAATGGGATGCTTAATGCACATTCCTCTTCAAAAGCTTTTGCTAAACACAGATCCTAATCACTCGTGCTCACTGATGGTCCCATTGTGCTTTTTTTAGCAGCAGTAATCCAGGTAACCTGGACAAACTCCAACTTGGGTAATTGTTTTCCTGACCTAAATTCTTGGGGTTTCAAACGGATACTATTCTTGGTCTGATATCCTAAATGAGCAGCTGCTGTTATGTGCACACGTGAAGGCTTTCTGTGTTTCATCTGAGTTAGCTATCTGTCACTGGATATACAGCGTGTCCTGGGTACATTACGGTATGTTCATAAACTTAAAAATTCCTTTGTAAGGATAAAGTGGATGAGGAATTAGTAAGTTTCATTTACATTTTACAGCATCTACTTAAAATATTTTTGTTGATATATATCAGGTAGGTATTAGATTACGTCAGGTATTTTAGCACACAGGGATGCTCTGTGATGTGGCCATTGTAGGCGCTCTCACAGGCAGGCCTAGAACTTCAGAATTTCTTGGCATTTATCACTGACTTTGGAGAACAAATGCTCATAATTCTGCCACTCAGTAACAAGAATTTCAGCTGAACATTTCCAGCTTGTTCTTCTCAGTTCCAGCTGGTCAGCCAGTACCTGAAACACCAGTGGTTCCTGGAACTACGCGTCCGCCAGGAGGGCCCAGCACAGACCAATACACAGAGCACAGACTAAGACATACAGACTAACCCTGTTTGGTTTGGGGTGGGAGGGAGGGTTCGTGTGTGCTTGTGGGGTTTGTTATGAAGACCCCCAAGATGAGGCAATGGCCTGAGTAAACTGCAAAAGGATAAAGTAGATCTAGTGGATCACCCTGGGTCATCAGCTAAATTTACTAGACTTTCTTCCACACCTTGATTTCAGTCTGCTCTGAGTGTGAAACACGCACGTACTTTCATTGTTGGGCTATCCGTTTTGTGTTTTTATAAAACACATTTTTACTAGACCTCATCCCTCAGCTGGTGCTTGGACCTTACCTGCCCTTTTTCACATGCTGTTATTTGTTAGATCTTTCATAGGACCGGAGTTCCTGGCACATACCCAGACAGGCAAGCACAGGAAAACAGCAAGGTGGGACCAACATTTCAGGGATAAGTACAGGAAACAAAGAAACGTGTGTAGGAAGGGATCAGAAGGGAAATCAGTGTCAAAACCCCAGATTTGAAGAAGGATGGGGCAGGAAGTAGGAGGGTGGCTGGAGAGGAAGGGAAAAGCTGCTGCTGCTGCAGGACGTAGCAGTAGAGTATGAAGAACCTCCGTGGCGGAAAGTGGAAAGGTGGAGTGTCAGTGGGTAAAAGAAAAGAGGATGGAGCCATGAGTAGGAAGGACGAGGCCTGGGACTGGAAACAGGAAACAGCACAAAGGCACTGCCAAGAGGAAGCTGGCAAAGATCCAGCCTCATCAGCGCCCCAGCCGTGCTGACGCTCCTGCTCTCACTCCTCTCAGCGTAGCACCCTAAGTGAGCTGCAGCCGTTCACAGTAAAAACTCATTGGTTTATGTCAGGTCGCAGCCACGAAGCCGCTGCATTTTCATTAGTGCGGTAAACCCCATGAATTATATACATTTGACTACAAAAGTCTTGTTCTTTGCTCGGATACAGACACAGTTGCTGTTTTAAACACTCAAACAAATTGAGATGCACAAAATGGGCCAGATCATTCCCTGATGCATTAAACATGGATGAACTTGACCCAAAATCTTTTAAAATCGCATTTACTTCTGTCGCTAGCAAAAGTGTGAGTTAGGAATGCTGGAGTCAGCTGAGGCCACTGATTCCTTGAAATAAGGACATTATAATACATAAAACCACTTGCAATAAGCACAAGAATGATTGCGGTCTGTAGCTTAGCGTCCTGAATAAGGTATTCCTGGGAGTTTGGGGAGGACTTGCTCTCCAAGTAGTTGCTGCAGCCGCTCTGTGGGTGTCTGGACCCAGAGCAGAGCCCACTGTGATGTTTTCCAGAGACGTTACAAGAATTAACAAGATACTACACAATCACTTTCAGTTGGCTTCCAAAATGGTTTTGTTACTGGTTTCAGGATGTAAATTAAGCGGTTTAATTGTTTTTTTATTTCCTTGTACTTCAGTGGAAAGAAAAGTAGGAAACCCCCTTGTAAGTTAATCTGCCTTGAACCCAGTCTGTTTCTTAGCATTATCATTTTTTGTTCCTTTTCACTTTTGTTTTTGGGCCACGTTCATGCTTCAGACTTGGGAGGCTTTTGGGATGGAAGACCTTTGGTCTCCCAGGATACGTGTTGCGTAAAGGGTACACGTGCCCTGTGAGAGCAGACTTGAAATGACACCAGCAGCTCAAGAGAGGTGACAGTTTCTGAGGGGAACTGAGAAAGAACAGACTTTCTTTAATGGGAAGTGCATACTGAAGCATACAACAAAACATGGTCAAAAGCCCCCAGCATTACTGCCACTGCTGAGCGTGGTATAGAAGAAAACTTTCACGGTACCATTTTCAGAACTACATCATTAAATGGTTAATGATAAGAGCCATTATCACAGTGACACTGTCTTTCACCAGCCTTTTATCTTTGAGCCGAAAGCATGTCGCACACATGTTCACTATTAAACTTCATGAAGAACAAGTGTGCTGGGGAGCGGCTGAGGGGGCTGGGGGGGTTTAGCCTGGAGAAAGGGAGGCTGAGGGGAGCCCTTCTCGCTCTCTGCAGCTGCCTGAGAGGGGCTGGAGTGAGGGGGGGGCTGGTCTCTGCTCCCAAGTTACTAGCCATAGAACGAGAGGAAACGGCCTCATGTTGAATCAGGGAAGGTTTAAATCGGATATTAGGAAAAACCTCTTCACTGCGAGAGCGGTCGGGCCCTGGCACAGGCTGCCCGGAGAGGTGGGGGAGTCACTGTCCCTGGGAGCATTCAAAAATCATGTAGACGTGGCACTTTAGGGTGTGGTTTAGGAGGCCTGGGGGTGTTGGGTTGGGGGTTGGACTTGATGATCTTAGAGGTCTTTTCCAACCTTATTGATTCTGCGATTCATAGCTCTATGCTAAGTAGGTAACTGCATAGAGAGAGTAGTTAGTCGAATTGGAGTCAATGCTTACCTCGATGTACCTCACAGTAAAAATAATATTTTTAGATAGTGAGGTTTGTTGACGCTGGAATGTGCTTTAGTGACAGCAAATTGTCTGACATTTACAGAACAAGAAAATGTCAAGATTTTAGACTGAAGAGGTCTTCCTTGTCATTCTGGAGATTTCCAAGGTCACATACTTTGTCACTAAAAGTTAGACACAGCCAAGGAGGTTCTCGTCATCCTGAGCCACTTCCTTTCATCCTTACAGATATGTCTATCTGTATCACTGCTTTTATCTGTGATTTCATTCTCACCCTCTCCTTCCACCTCTGTCCCTTTGAAATGATGTGAAATGCCACACTCAGGTCAGGAAAAAGAGCTGAAGTGCTGAGGAGGTGATATATCTGGAGATTGAAAGTTTTCCCTTAGGGCCAGAACTAAAGACTGTGGAAGTCCAGATGAGTTCCATGAATTTCAAAAAGATCCAGTGAAAACTCAATGCCTGCTTCATGTTTTGTGTCTCCAGAGAAGGAGATGGCTTTAAAGGAAGGCTGTCCCATGCACTCCCTCAAAGCTTGTCATGTGGTTCTGTCACACCATGCGCTCAACCCTACTGATAAGCTGCAGATTGATCTAGCAAAAGGTACTCTGCCTTTCTATATGGCCAGGAAGAAATCATTGGTCAGAGAAACAAAATTTACGCCGCCTTCTTACAGCCATGCTGGAGAGACAGTGGGCTTACGGAAGAGAAAGTAGACACAGCTCTGGCATAGGCAAAAAAAATAAATGTCTTCTCCTGCCCACAAAGGTCAAGACTTTTTCACTGGAGGGAATATTTCCCTCCCACTCATTGCTTTCCCACTAATAAAAAAGCTGGTTAGTTAAAAGAGGGGGTTTTGGGCTGTCTAGTTGCAAAACTGACGTCTGAAATTAGATAATTTAATTCCATTTTTTTTCACGTCTTTTGTGCGATTACTCAAATCAACATATGTTGGAGTTCATATAGAAGATATATGTATGTTTCCTGGGCAATTCAAGAAGCAGTGATCAAATACATGTAGTGAGTGCCCTGTTACAGTTACCATAGAGACAGCGCGTTGAAAGAACTGTTTTCCTTATTCCTTATCACTGATCTAGAATTAAAACCAACACATCTTCTATTCTTGTTCAATTCTTTTTGCTTCTGTTGCACACAGAGAAGGTGCTGAATTGCTCGTCGTATCGTCGTGTTTCAGATCAATGGACAGCCTGTTTCAGGCATACTCCTCCGAGCTGCTGGAAACTGGGAGTGCAGGCTCAGTCCTGCCATCTCTGGGGTTGGGCAGAGTTCAGATCTCAGAGCTCTCCACTTTGTTCCTTAAACCATGCTCACACAATTTCCTGTTTAGATGCAAAAAAAAGGGGCTAAAGAGGTCTTGGTGCTTCCTGTTCTAGGCGCAGCACGGTCGTTTCTTCCACAGCAGCAGCTGACTCAGGGTGTTTCGCTGAAAGGCACCTGAGTTAATTTTTCACATTCTTATCAGTTCAGATGGCTCGTTTGTAAGAGCCGTTTCAAAACCTAACTTCAAGTGGCCAAAAAATAATCAGATAAAATAAGTTATTTGGATTGTAAAACCATTAGCTGAGCAGCCTTGGCTTTGTGTCAGAGAAGCACAGAGTGCTCTGGAGAGAGCCAATACCCTAGAAAAGCCCTGTAAGCTTTGTAAAGAAGGTACAAGGTATCTGAATCAAAGGTCTGCGGACATTACTGTTCCTTTGCTGTATTCTCTGCGCTTCTCTGAGGGTTAGAAAAGGGTCCTGGTGCTTGTTTGCTCCTACAGCTTAAACGTATGTTGTTTTGCTGAGTTTGGAGGTGAAGTGATGCATTTGGGTTGCTGTTGCGACGTGGATTGGCGGATGAACCTTGCACTCCAGTAGCTCACAGAGATGCACAGTCTAGCTGCAACCTCATTGCACAGCGCAAAGCTTTGCAGCTGAGGCCCTTCGGTGGCTAATTTCTCCTTGCTGTTTGGGGAAATTAAAGCCTCACGGTGACCAGGGTTAATAGATTCACTGAAAGATCAGCAAGATGCATCACTTACGAGCAATGAAAACCGATTCTAATTGAGGCTTCTTTCTTTTTCCGGTTGCTTTGACTGAAATCTTTCCAAGACGACAAGTCTGAAAAGAAGCTCTGGAAAAGCCAACAGGGTGGCCTCTGAGAAGAAAACAAGATTTTAAAATGTACAGGGAGGTCAATACAGTTCAGGCAACTGAGGATTCATATTACAGGAGACCTCAAAGGCCTGGCTGCAAAAACTGCTGAGTGAAAGAAGGCAAGACCCCTGTTCCAGAGTATATTCCTTCCCCAAGATGAATTATGTCCAGGAGGTAAAAGGACATAAACCAAGTGACATCACGGTACACCTTTTTGCCACCGTCAATATCCCCTCCCTAATTTTAACATCTACCCTGAATCTATTTTCTGCTCTATATTATTTTGTCACTAATTGCACAATAATTCTTCGATTACTGTAGACTGGAGAACAGGGAAACCCATCTGTCGAATGCTCTGCGTTCCTGACCTAAATTTGGAAAGGCTCCACCTTGCACCTCCTTTCCATTCCCTCAGGGCGTTGACTGCCGCGCACTAAGAGATTAAACTGAAGTACCAAGTGCCAGCAGTTTGCCCTGTCTAGCTCCCAGCAATTAGTAGCCTTGCAGAAGGGACAGATGAACTGCGTATGAAGCAGCATCCTGAATCATGCTGTAATTTGTAGGCCATGGTATTCAAGTCGTGAAACCAGAGCTGTTTACTTACACATGCAAGGCCAGAAAAGGCCAGAAACTGGAGATGTAAGATTCCCTTTCTGCTTCAGGGAAAAGAAAGCTTTGGATCCCAGAGGATATATTTAGGAATAAACTGAGATTCTGAATTAAATGCTGTCTCCTTTTGTCCTCATCTGGACAATTGGTGTTACTTGTGTAGTGTGATAAACAGCAGCACATAATGCAGGGTCAGAAGGAGCAGTGTCCAGGAGGCAGGAGGTGGTGTCTGGGGGTTTTTTGAAGCATTTGTACACTGTAACTTCGATTCTGTTTACTTCCCAAATGCAGTAATAAGCACTTTTACATCTTCAAGGTGCTTACAGATAATATCTCACTTGATCTCCTAAGAGAAGGAAATAAGGAAATTATCAGTAACAGATAAGTAAATGATTTAATTTTGTAAAAGAACTCAAAGCTTAAAGGGAAATAAAGACCTGACGTTAAGCTAAATCAAAGCAATGGAAATGAGCTGGAACTTGGATCTTTCCAAGGTTTCTAGTAGGCAAAAGGGAATTTCACCACTCCGGGAACATGGCCTAGGTATGGAGGCCCTTGTCCAGTGAAAGGGCAAAAGGGAGAATGTACATGAAGAGCTGAGCCGAGATCCCTGGGGAACGTGGCAGTGGCACTGGCAATAGCTGGGGCAGGGAAAACCACTCTCCCTCCAGCCCCTTGCAGTGGCCATTTGAGACTTTCCACTCAAGGAGATCTCGTGGCTCTCCTTGGTAACTGCCTACCTTGCCCCGGCCAGAGCCAGCCCTGCCGCAGCCCATCTGTGACTTGCCAGTGTCACTCTGCTGGGAATAAATGTCACATGAAGGAATCAGAGCTCAGAGTGCCCGAATCCCAGAGAAATGCTCGGTTTACAAGTTAACACAGTACCTCTCACAAAGATCTTGGCTTATTTTGTTGCATGGGATGCCAGCTGGGTGAAAATATTTCTTTTTGGATGGTAGTTACAGAAGAATAGGAGGACATGGGGTCATAGAAAGCTAAAATCTTCGCAAGAGCCAAGTGCTGGTTTGAATGCGCTCCTTTCTTTCAAGATCTTCAGCTATTCCCTGCATGCTTAGAAACACTTTCTGAAGAAGCATTTTTGAAGTGGTGCAGTGCAAGAAAAGCTTTCCTCCTTCAGAGCACACTGAATACTAATTTACTGTTGGCAGGTTGTGGAAAAAAAAGACTCATCGCAGTCCCCTTTCATGAGGATATTTTTTCCCTGTCCTTTTTGAATTTAATAATGTGTCAAATTAGGGTTAAAGTGCTCTGTTTCCTCAGCTCCACTCGGACTTTGATGCTATACAAGACCTACCCAACACTGCTTTTCTATGGCACTGCTCAGATATAAGAATGTCCCAAAGGCATTCTGTAAAGCTGCTAGTTAGGCAATGTTAAGCAGTGACAAGTGAAGGGAGTATGTAAACATGGAAGGCATTGTATCCACCCCAATAGCCTACATCCTGATGGGAACACTGGCACCAGTTAAGACATGGTTGGCTTTATGTCTGGCTGGCCAGCACATCCCAGATACGCACCAGACTGGCTTTAAAATCCCTGTTCAGTCGCCAGCTCTGGGATAAATCTGTAGTAGGGCAACTCTCAGATCTTATACATCTGAGCACTGTTTGGGTGAAGGACCTGATTGCCTTAGGTTAGAGTCCATATATGCTGGATATTTTGTTCTTCCTCAAAATTCCTTTAGAATAAGAGGGATTTTGGGAAAAAAAATTCCTCCACATCTCTTCCAACGTTACCAGTCTAAAGGCTCCCTCTATCCTCGTGGGACATGTCAAGGTCCTTTTAGAAAGAGCCTGATCATAGAACCATAGAATGGCTTGGGTTGGAAGGGACCTCTAGAGCCCATCTAGTCCAACCCCCCTGCAGTGAGCAGGGGCATCTTCAACGAAAGCAGGTTGCTCAGAGCCCCGTCCAGCCCGACCTTGGATGTTTCCAGGGTTGGGGCATCTCCCATCTCTCTGGACAACCTGGGCCAGGGTTTCACCACCCTCATTGTAATCAATTTTTTCCTTATATCCAGTCTAAATCTATCCTCCTCTAGTTCAAAGCCATTCCGCCTTGTCTTGTCACAACATGCCTTGCTCAGGAGCTTGCCCCCATCTTTCCTGATGCCCCACAGTACCACTGCAACTGAGACCCCTTGGACATGCAGTAGTGCAGAGCGTATGCCTGCCCTTCTCCACCAGGGAAATCTCACCAAATTGCCTCAAGCCTTTACCTACATATTGCCGTGCCAATAGAGACACAAGGGAAGTCTAGACTCAGGTGCAAACTGGCAATAATTTCTGAGCCAAGCTTGGTTTTATGTTGTAATGATGGTTTATTAAACTAAATTATGTCTTTAATGACACCTTTGAAACATTTTATTATTTTCAGAGAATTCATTATGAAGACATTCCTCGTTTGTGAAGCTTAAATAGGCAAATGCATCTACAGATGTTTTCCATCATTTGGATTACAGGATTGTGTATTCATCTTTTACAGCCATGAAAACATGTGGAAATTACTGTTCAGTGGTTCTCTCAGAGCTCGTTATTACAAAACACAGGACAATCCAAATGTGTAAAACGCATGCGCCCTGGAAAGGTTTTAAGTGTTGTGTTTTTCTGGTGATTAGGCCATAATCTATGCACTGAGTCATTGTAAAAAAACAAAAAAAAAAGCCCACTGCACTCCTAGGCCTCCATAAGTCTCCAGATATTTACAGGAACAGTTTCCTTTTTTATTTATGATCAAGTAGTGGTTTAAAGCAGAGCTGGCTGATAGGCAGAGAATTCAGGCTTGTCCAGACCTGCCATACAGACAATAAAAGTGATGTGCTGTGAGAAGCAGGGACTTAAATCCCTCTTTATGTGAAATGCTGAAATGAGTCTAAAAAGCTGTCATTACTACAGTTTTTCTGACCTAGAGCTGAAGGTATATTCAAAAATGAATCAAGCTATACTGAGCTTTGGATGACTATCAGATGTGAAGTAGTGTTTGGTTCATATGCTATTCATTTCCCAGATATTGGATAAATGAAAGGTTGAATGAGGAAAGAACAGTAAGAGAGCGAAGTGCAGGTATCCAACTAGCTCACAATACCTAACGATTCTGAGAACATAATTATAACTGTAGTGCTATAATTTTCTATCCTATGCAAGCAATGTCAGGTAACACAGATGACAACCTGGTATCACTATATTGATCTGAATTCACGCACAATTTTTTCAGATCCCGTAGCTTGAGGTGGATTGTACACTGAAATGAAACCCAATGGCCCTCAAAATGATTGGACTCTCTGTAAGCATGCGCTGCACAGATGGCTATGGAAAACTTACCTTGCAATTTTTATCTTTTCTTCTCTGGGTGAATTCCGTTAGTGATACCATGTTTTTGGACCTGAGAGGTCAAGCCTGGGAACACTTTCCAGTTCTGAATGGTCCCATACTGGAACAAGTAGCTCTAATCTGCAGAAAGACTTATCCAGAGATCTTATCAAAGAAGCTGTTGTCATTAAAATGGGACCATAAGGTCTTGCTCTGAATTTCAGCCACGTCTCTCCCTGGCCTTGGGCATGACACATGTGTTTATATTCATGACAGTGTGTAATTCATGTAATTAATTGCATCCATGACAAATTTACTTACATAATTAACATTTGCATATATAATCTGGAAGGAATCAACACAGAGCAGAATTATACCAGCCTAGTGTTTAAAGGTAGTTTTTGAAATTATATGTTCTGCATGAAGATATTCTGGGTTGAAAGCAAGGCGCAGCCTAGTCGGCTCAGGCTGTGCCCTTGGTTTTGCCTTGCTCCCAAGCACAATTACAAGGGAGTCTGTGGTAGCTGCAAATTGTTTTGGTTAAGAACTTCCTTTTCTTGGTAGAAATCAGAGCCCAGCTCGGACTTAGCTGCTGCAACTGTAGCAGAAATTCCCTTAAATCAGCAGAGTATAGAGCATGATTCAGTTCTGTCCTCTTCCTTCTTGCATCAATGTGTTCCATAGCCCCCCCCGGATCCTTTTGAAGAATACGGCAAAAGAAACTCATTCTCTCCTTTAGCCTTTTAATTTCATTTTAGTATGTTTTTTTCTTTTTCTCCCAGTGTCTTCTCAGTCTTGTTTTTTCCTTTCCTTCCTCATTTCATCTAAGCTCTGTTTCATGTTGAATAAAGTACCATCCCCTGTAACAGGCAATTTAATTTAATAAGAGGTAACACATTATTTTTTTTTTTTCTTTTTTTGTAGGATTCTCCTTCAAGTAAGCAAAGGTCTTCTGCATTGTAATCTGTAATTAACTTGTCTTTGAGTCAACCGGTACACTCTACTAATACAAGTCATTTTCTAGCTAAGTTCATTTATTGGTTGAAAGAAAAAATCATGTTTTAATCAAAGTAACATGAAAAAGTAACTCAGCTGGTTTAGTGGTTCTGAAAATTTGGCAATGGAAAATTTGCTAAGGATGTCAATATGCATGAAAGCTTTGATGGGATCTGAATAGGGGTTCTTTCCCCACCCTGCAGTTTTATATAAGCCACATTATATCTCCTTTTCCAGAATATTTGCATTCTGCAGCAGAATGGACCTTGGGCCTTTCAAAATGTCTAGGAAACGAATCTGAGGGAGAGATGGGAGAAGTGGCTTTTATCCAGCTCAGACCACTTAGTCACTGGCTGGAAGGACACCTATGAGAGATATGGGAGGCTTAAACACCTTCCTCAAAACAAAGATCGTTCTAGCACTTCCTAGCTAATGCTTGAACCAGGGTAAATGTGGGAGCCATAAATTGCAGTAGTGGGGCAGAAATACTGCAGAGTGGCATTGTCGGTGAGGAAGGTGGGTGGGAAAGTGTTTACAATGCTCAGGATCCCAGTGTGAGTCTGCTCCAGCCCCCTTTCCAGATGAAGGGTGGGGTGGGCTCTCCATCATTCTGAGAGAATGAATATTCGTCTCCTTGGAGATTCAGGCCAGAAATTCAAGCCACACTGAACCTGGCCCATGTGTTCCTACAGAAAGTTCATGTTTCAGCAATCAAGTGTTTTTGTCCCTAAAAAGAATACAGAGTTTTGCTGTTGTCTTCAGTATGGCCAAGATTCCACTTGTAAATTGCCTTAAAATCTTTGGCACTTGGCTGCAGCTCATTTCTCTTGCAAATCCCTGAGGTCATGATTCAACAATACAATAAACCCAGCTTAAGGGCTCCTTGTGTTGGATGGGAAAAGTCATGACACAGAATCACGTAGCACAGAGCACTGATCCAGAGTAAGCAAACTTGCCTATTCAAATGTATTGAAAAATAATGACAAGTTTACGTTGAACCAGAAGTCTCACTCCCAGATGAGGCATCTTCTGCAGCCACTGCCGCAAAGTTTTTACTCTGTCAGAAATTGTCTGTCCTCTTCTAAGCAGGGGAAAACTAGTGTAAACGTGTAAACACTGTGTTTCTGCTCTCCAGCTACTTCACCAGAAATACGATCATGTGCTGATGTCTGATCCACATCAAATGTGTGCTTCTGGCAGATCAGCAGTGCAGACGTCTGGTATTAATGATCACAGAACCAGGGACTTAATCCAGAAGCATGGGAAGATGCTTGTAAAAAGAAACAGTGCTTTTTCAGAGGCACTCGGAGATGATCAGGGTAGCCATTTCTCCTGGCCCTTTCATCAGGGAAGCGAGGAAAGCTGCACAGGCAAATCACTGCAAATAATTCTTCCTTAAGCACTGGAAAGACTTAAGAGTCCAATGAGATATCGCCGAGTGAGGAAGCAGCTGTGAAACATTCCAGCTGTGGCTGGAATGGAGAGCTGTTCCTCCCCAGTCCATCATGTGAAGATTTCCTAAGCTGGCCCCTGCCCAACATTCGCTGGTAGTAAATGACTGAAGTGGTCAGGCCTGAAAAAGTTTCAATACTTTGTTGCAGCAAGGAAAAGCTTGGCAAATCAAGGTGATTAATAAATTCCTTTGGCTAATAGCTTCTGATTTTAAGGAAATAAATGATATTTTCCTGTAAAGCAAGTAGCAGTTCCAAACCGAGTTCCTATTGAGAAAAAGAATTGATCCCTGACTGCAGATTTTCTTGACTTTTTCTGGATTTTTTTTGTGGCCCGAAGCCATCTGTGCATTTGCTTTCAGTATTTCACCAAGACACCTTTTCTCTGACACATGTTATTGTGTAACGAAGTTTAATTACCATTTCCATTTGGGCACTTCGGCTCAAGGAGTAGCTTCATTTTGTGACAAAGGTGCCAAGTGAATGTTTCACGCTAACTGGGGACATTTCTTTGTGGTCCCTTGGCCGTGCTGCTAAATCCTCCCAGTGATAGAAATAACAACTGAGACATCTGAGGTCACATTCACAAGAGGCAGAACTATCCTGCAGAGGCTCTTCCAGAAAACAAGGAATTGCAGTAAACAAGGGAGAGGCTTCCCAGAAAGAGTCATTTCGCAGCGAGCTTAGTCCATCGTGAGCTGTAGAGAATTGAAGCAGTTTATTGTATTACTCCTGCAGGTCATCCCCGATGGAGAGTGAATGTGGATGTTTACAGTGTTTACAAATCTGAAGGCTCTGACTGATGTATTTAGGGACAGAGCCCTTTCTGAGCTATGGTGTTATTCATCCTTCAGTTTTTCGTCCTTCAGTACAGTTGCTTTATCTTTATGGCTGTTAAATGTAATCTGTGCTGAAAGGGAAAACTGGTAATGAATTCATTAGTGATAATGCTCATTGTTTTCCTGTACGGTTTGAGTCCAGAGCACACAACATAGCACAGCCTCAAGGCCTTACCCGCTGCAACAACCCACGGAGGAGAGCTCCAGAGACGGTGCTTTCCCATGTCATAACGCTGATGCTCTGAACTGCGCAGGGTGTTTTGTTCTGCTGCGAGGCAAAGTCTCCGGTCAGGTAGTTGTTGTTGCCGACTCTTTCTAAAATAATAAAGACACCTCTCCAAAAGCAAACAGAATTAAACTGTGTAAAGAAAGACGCTAGCTCAATTTCTTGGAGTCCATAAAAATTGCAGAACTCCTGGAATGGATGGATTCCTGGTACTAAAGCAAAATCAGAGGCAGAAAAAATAGAGAATGATACCTGGGCCTGTGAAATACTCACAATCAAAATTTGTGTCTTTTTTTAAGCAAGACAGATGGAAATGTTTGTTATGATAGGGAAGATTACAGAAATGTTCAGGTGGTTCAAGAGTCTAGTCAGGAGTGAGGCTCTGTTGTGTTCCATCTATATAAATAGATGTACAATAATACATAACAATACATATAGATATCTCCTCACCCCTAGCCTGGAGATATTATATTCTGAAAGGCAGGACTCAGAGAGGCTGGGGAGGGATAGAGGCACAGAGAAGGGAAGCAACATGCCCCAAGTCAGACAGCAGCTTAGTAGCAGCAGCAAAAATAGAATCAGAGCCGGCTTCTTCCCACACTGGTGTGATGGGATCTCACGCCCTCCTTGACTGATTGTTGTGAAATAAATCATCATTCGCAGAAAGGAGGCACGTACTACTCACACACTTAGCTGCAAATCTATTCCATGCAGAGGTTTCCAGCTACGAGATGTAGGTTTTCTGCTAGATGTGTGGTCCCTGAATAGTGAATTTAAGCCTACTAACAATAAGTTTGCTTTCCTTAGTAGTGTTTCATGGATCCCTTAGTAGTCGTCCTTAGAATCCCAGGTGTCTGCAAATTACGATTTGAAAGCCTGTGTTCTATAAGACTCTGTATATATCCTTGGTCTTCAGTATTCTTTTAATATCTACACTAAACTTGAACAGCTGCAGAAATTCTGAGCCACTCCATTTCTTGTCATCTTCTTTTGACCACAGTAAATGGCGTAATTGAAATTTTCGTGCTGAATGAAAACGGTGAAAGTGAATTAAAGTGAACTTTGAACAGTTCCTACGACAACTCAGGAAATGTCAAATCAAAATTGCATCCAAGCTAATTCTACTTCCTGCGAAAGCCAGGGCCCCTAAGATACACCTATTACCAACTGATTTGGGGATCTCCAGATGATCAATAGTGGAAACATTTACCATTGTACCCAGAAATCGGTATTTTAATAATCTCCATGGAGATAATTGCCATGGCGATTCAACAATGCCTAGTATGTGAAACACATTCATATTAATACCTCTAATTTGTCCCAAACGCCCTTCTTCCGTTCTTGCAATGTGCTAGAAAAAGATATTGCATGCTGGATTAGATTTCTAATTACTAGCAGAATACTCAGCTGTTGACAGATGTGCCTTCCTGTTAGAAATAAATGTAAACCAGAATAGGAAAGCTGCAGTGATCAAACTGAGGTCTTTTCAAAGTAAAAAATAGAACAATTACCGGATGCAAGTAGATAAAAATTTTCCTATGGGACAAAAATTCCTTGGAACGTGCTGTTTTTGCACAACTAAAGCCTTTCCCAGGAACGCATCAACTCAATTTAGTATTGAAGAAAAAAAAAAAGTTAAATTGTTTAAATTTTTTATTTGTTATTTATTACTTTTGAAGAAATAACAATAAAAGAAATGTCACTGGTAAGACAGAATTTCTACGGCTCTTTATACATATATAGATGTTGTACTGAAACCAACATGGAATGGTTTGATTGTGTCAAAAGTAATTTTGCTTTGCTAGAAGCGTCACAACTTTTGTGCTGCTTTTTCCATTTGGAACAAAGCAAACTTGGAATTACAGCCTTATAGAAAGACTGAGGTTGGAAGGGGCCTCTGGAGGCCAGGTGGGCCAAGCTCTGCTCAAAGCAGAGCTAATCTCTGAGTTAGATCAGGTTGCGGAGGACCTTGTTCTCACACATTTTGAAATTCTGCAAGAACTGAGATTCCACAGCCTCTCTGGATCCCTGTTCCAGTGCTTCACCGCTTTCTTTGTAAACACTTTTTTCCCCTTAGATTTGACCAGAATTTCCTTTTTTCGTAACTTGTGACCATCCTGTCTCAAACCACAGCATCGTACCATGCTGGGAAGCTGAGTTGGAAAAGGGTAAGCACGGAGGATTCCCCTGTCCAGGCATCCTGGAATTCAATTTCGTGTTTATGCCCATGAGGTCAGTCAGCCATAACAGCAGGGCTGGGGAATGCAGGATGTTGCGGCGATGAGGAAGCTAAGGGTGTTGATTTGCTCTTTGACTGTTCCTGTGAAGTCATATCTGAAAAAGGAGCTAGTTAATACCCCACCAAAGAGGTTGGGCAAACAGCCCAACCCTGGCAGTGCCTCACTTGCCAAACCCATGGTTTTTAGTTGCTCTCTCGTACTCCCGCTGCCCAGTGCTCCTCCACCATCTTTACCTTCCCTCACCATCAACATCTTTCAGGGAGTCGATCTTTATCTCAGCAGCAGTTCATCAGTGCAGATCACTTTAGAGACACAGAAAACGTCCCTTGGCCTCACTGTAATGCGCAGAAAACTGTAAACCAAAATGGCTTTCTTACCCTTGTGCCAAGGCTCTGGATCATCTTTAAGTAAGTGGGTGATGCAAAACTGTTAGGTTTTTTTATTTCCTGCAGACCTGTAGCATTCTTTCCCCTGATTTTTTAGCACTGGGTGGAACTGGAAAGCTCTTAACAGCCAGGGAAGTGCCCAGTGTCTAAAGACAAAGACACAACTACGATGGTTTCCTGAGCATGTGAGGAAAGGTGACTGCCTAACACAACAAAAGCTGGGGAAGGACCAAAGTCTCAGATTATTTTTCAACTGGTTGAAATGGGAGACGAGGGCATGTCGTAACAGGCAAACAACAGCTTGCAGGATTCCTCGGGAGTTTGATGCAAAATGCACTTGCAAGGAGAATAAAAACCAAAATAGGTTGTTTGGTGTGTCCTGTGACATAAATGAACTTTCATTAAACTCAGTAAAGGTACCAGCTGCAGGGCTGGGAAATAACAGCAGTTAGAAGTGGCTCCCTTTACGCTGTGCAAGTGTAAGGCTGTACTTCTGAGGAAGTACCTTGTAAACATTGGTGCGTTTACATTAAGCACCCTGCCTAAATCAAAGGTTTCACCTTGCTGCGCACTGCGAAACAGTAGTGATAATTTCATTAAACGAGTGTTTTCTGAAGCTGTGGCTGTGTTTAAAAACTGTAATTAGAGATACAGTCAAAATGAAATAGAATATATGTCCTATTATCCTATTCTCATGTGGGTGTATGGGGGAGAAAGAGGGGGATTAATGAATAAGCTGAAAAGACTTTCAGCTCCTGTTTTCTGGCGGTTTGGGCTGTCGGACAGTACGTGAGACCTTGCATATTTTTCACTTTGCCAATTTTCCTGCTTGTGAAGTGACATACAAAGCCTAAAGATTTCCTCTCTGAGACACGGATTGCTCATCTGAGGGGGGAGTGATGTTTCTGCTTGATGTAAGCCACAGCTGAAGAAAGGACAGCAGAACCATGTCTCAGGAGAGCCCAGCGGGCTTGGCTTTCCACGGGCACATGTGCACACAAGCAGGACACTAATATCACTCGAGGGCCAGAAATACCTGGCCAGAAGCACCTGCTGAGGGAAAGCGTCAAAATGTTTCATCTCGACCTTTAAGAAAAGAAATTCTGAAGGCTGGAGACTGTGCTCAGCAATTATAAGATGAAGATAGCAAATAAATAAACAACTCGACTACCAAAGTGCCTTACATGAACAAGGGCAACTCTCCATAGTACAGAATAAAATGCAAACCGGTACCGGTACAGACCCTGCAAACTGTCTGACACACGCGCGGCTCCTTTGCTGGTTCAGTCCGGAGCAAGACACGGAGCCAGAAAACGCGAAGTCGGTCAGTTGGAGAAGCCGAGCGCAGCTACCATTGCCTGTGGCTGGGCAAAACGAAACCCTCTGATTCTGCCAGAGCCAAGCCACGGCCCTCAACCTGGGGACCTTTCCGGAACCAGCGACCAACTGAACTCTCGTGTCAGGCTGGCAAATTACGTTCCAGTCAGGCCCACTCGAGATAAGTATATTTGCACATGTGAGGATACACCACTCATGAGGATCTTCTGTTAAACTGGAGGAGGCAAAGCAGGTTCCTCGGTTACTTACCCTTGCTATTACCACCAAGGGGTGCAGGCAGGCAAACGAAAGCTGTAGCACAGGCCTCAGCTCTTGTTGTGGCGCTTTAGCAACCGAAATAAGCTGAAACCACCCTCAGACAGATCTGAGGGGGTGCAAGGACGTTACAGGGTCAGTGGCAATGACGTGGAACAGAATAATGAAATTCGGGGGTCTCCAGATGAGCCTCAGTGATTGCCAGAGTCATATATCACACATCACAGCTGCTCCTCGTCGCTTGTGTTCGGGGCAGATAGTCTGGAGCCCTGTATCCTGCCCTACTGAGAAAGGGACTAGGATGATCAAAAAGGGTTTTTCCACATCTAACTTCTCTGATGTTGTTTCTTTTGAAAAGGACTGTAGGGTATTGCATTATTTCCACCTTTGTAGAAAAATCTTATCTTAAAAAGATTCCTATTAAATAATCTCCTGCTGGGATTGAGTTACAGGGTTGGGTTATCTGAGCACTGCAGAGTGCTCTGAAAATAGAAGCAGGAAAATGCTTCAATGAGGAAGAAAATGCATGCCCGTTCGTAAACGTTAATGTGAATTTTCCTGGAGTGCTGCACACACAGAGAATTGTGGCTATTGAATTATTTTTCTCACTAAAAATCTTCTAGTTGATGCCAAACAGTCTCTTTTACTCATCTGTGTTTCCAAAAGTCTTCTGAAGATTTTCTCTTCAAAACCAACCTTCCTGCCATCTCCTCCTTGACCACCTTTGGTGATGCTGTCGGGGTGAGTTATTTTTTCTGAACGCGTTTCGTTCCTTTGGCAGGCTGGCTCGCGTGTAACCGATGCTGTGCCTTCCACTGAAAACAGGCATGGGTTGTGAAAGCATCTCAAAGTCACTCATGAACAACACCTATGTGGTTTAAAGCATTGTACAGCCATGGAAAAGTAGTCCCTCCACCAAGGAATTTGTGATCCAACCCCCAATCAGGAGTCGACCCCTAGACCCGCTCCACCCAGTCTAAACCTAACAACCTCATTTGCAATACAGGATGTCAGATACAAACACCTAGAGACAAATTTCTGATTACGTAGCCACAGACTGCCTTCAGTGTGGCATGGAAGTCTCACTTTTAAATCTGGGCTGCTGTAGGTTTATGTCATACTAACGATTGAATCCTTGCGTTGGTGCTTAGAAATATTCAAGGTGATCTGGTAGCAGCGTCTGCACGTACTGGGCAGCTGGGCTCGCGGGGCAGCACTTGCCTACTGTGGTGACGTTGAAGAGGCTGTGCCTCTAGGAGTTCAGTTTGCTCTTATGAGCTGAGGGGGTACGTATGCCGGCACTCTGATCTGTATCGTTTTCCTCACTCATTTTGTCTTACGAAGGGAGAAAATGATTGAGTAAATGGCCTCCAAGGACACCCCTGCTAATTGCTCAAAGCTAATCTGAAACGTGGGACAGGAGATATTGAGGCCTCTGATAAAACTGCGTATTGCTCATTGCTCCTGAAGGGAATGATTATTTCCTTTTGATGAACTGCATTGAGAGCTTTGGTTTTTATGTGTGTCTTCAACACTTTGGGGAAATGGACTGATCCCTAACCGTGTCAATGTCCAAGCGCTGAAGTTAAAGAAAAATTAACTGCTAATTTAGAGGCTCTTCTTGTGTTCTCTGAATCCAGCTACCTCCCGTCACTGATCCATGGGTGAGCTGAGGCAATTAGCAACTAGAGAGGAGGGTCATCCACTCTGTGCCATCATTTGTCCTGTGATGCACTGTGATGTCCAGGTGGGAAGGAAACATGGGAACTCTGTATGTCCTCTTCTTTATCACCAGTATCCTGGTTTCGGCTGGGATAGAGTTGATTTCTTTCACTGTGGCTGGTGCAGTGCTGTGCTTCGGATTCATATGAGAATAATGTTGATAACACACCGATGTTTTAGTTGTTGCTAAGTAGTGCTGTCATGGTTTTAGCTGGGATAGAGTTGATTTTCTTCTCTGTAGCTGGCATAGTGCTGTGCTTTGGACTTAGTATGAAAACAATGCTGATAACACACCGATGTTTTGGTTGTTGCTGGGTAGCGCTTGAACTAGTCAAGGACTTTTCCAGCTTCCCAGGCTCTGCCGGGGGCACAAGCCAGGGCGGGAGGGGGCACAGCCAAGAGAGCAGATGCCAACTGGCCAAAGGGATATTCCATACCATGTAACCTCATGCCCAGCGTGTTAATGGGAAGGAACTGGCCGGGGGAGGGAGGCAGCAATCGCGGCTCAGGGACGGTCAGCGTCGGTCAGTGGGTGGTGAGTGGTTGTACCGTTTGTGGTTTGGGGTTTTTTTTTCCTTTTTCCCTTTTTATTATATTACCATTATTATCATAATCATAATTATTTTAATTATTAAGCTGTTCCTATCTCAACCCACAACTTTTCTTACTTTTGGCCCTTCCAGTTCTCTCCCCCATCCCACAGGGGTGGGGGAGCGAGCGGGCGGCTGCGTGGTGCTCGGTTGCTGACGGGCTAAACCACGACAACGAGGTAGCAAGCAAACACAGAAAATATTGTTGTTCTTTAAAGCCTTTCTCATAGGCCTTGCAAAGATTGATGCCTGAAGAACACAAAAAAGCATCTTATCACTCGTACATTCTTAAGTTATCCTGAAAAACTATTTTATCGTGCAGGATACTTTTCAAGGAACTGCATCAAAGAGGAGATTACAGCTACTAGAGAAATCGCACTGGTGGAGATGACCCATTGTCAATAGTAAGCTGCTCCTTAAGTCAATATAAAGCCGTCACACTGAAAGAATGGCATAAAAATACAAACACACTGCAGTGATGAAGCTGTCAAAGTCAGAGCACTATAATACATTCTTTTTAGTGATCGTTTCTTCCTGAGCTCATCAAGTAGAACATCTTGGCTCAGTGATCTTGCTGAGAAACACCATATAAATTTAATAGATACCCAGCATGGTGCCCAACCTCCAGCCATCGTTTCTGTAGCACTCGCTGCTTGAAAACTAGTTCAGGACACCTGGCCCTGTGCTCTGAATTAACCTGATCTTGTTTGTAACCAGCATCGTGGGGAAGCTCTGCAGCGTCGCAGATGTGTGCTTGATGCACTGTGCGAGTGATTTATTATGGTGAAACCAAATGTACCTTCTGGTGTGAGAGGAGGTAGAGGAAAGATAATGTTACTTCTGAATCCAATTATCCTTCTTTTTTATACTTAATTAAGAACACAATCTTGCTCGAGGCTGAAAAGCTTTGGCTTCAGTTTACACAATGTTGTATCTGTCTCCCTGTCCAAATTTTTTACCCTTCCATATGACAGCAAAATCTCTGTGCCTGGTCCTATGAAAATTGGTGGCAAAAAGCCTATTGACTTCAGCTGAGCAGGAGCCAGTAGGTGCTGATTTTACCTGAACAATGTTCTTTAACAGATGTAGCTCAGCAATAACTCATGTAGTTGAATCCAACATAAAACTATGAATGCACAGTAAAAAAATCATTGTTCTGAGTCTGGTTTTTTCCTTTCCACTTAATCGACAGGAACAGAGAGAAGGGCCAGATGACCTGTAACAAAAGGTCTTTATGATTGCTTCTGTACTTTATTGCCGAAATGAACACCATCTTTCTCTCTGAAAGAGCGAGAGGGTAACACAGTACCCTATCACTATTTATAAGGCATTTTCTTTGGTGACACTTTTGCCACACTGCATTTGTAACGGTTGAAACATGACCTGGATCAGGAAGCCTGGTAAAGTGAAAAAGGTGGTCGTTCTGCAGAAGAGGGTGGGGAGGTACCATTTCAATTACGGGGCAACAAACAGCTTGTGTCAGACAACACAAGGATAAGAGACATTGCTGTAACTAACTTACCTGCACGGAGTAATTGTGGAATTACTTCAGTTACGCACCCTGCGTGGTATCCAGCCGCAGGGAATCTGTAAGTGCGTGATGAGACAGATAAGAGTTCACCAGTTCTGTCCTGGAAAATACTGGACATCCCTGGGACAGTCTTGAGTATTATCAGGTCTTTTCAGGGCTCCATGCATGTTTATCCTGAATCCATCTCACGCACCGATCGATCTTGTACGCCAGGCTGCTGAAGCGGGCGCTCGCCGGTCCTTTCTGAACGGTCAGTGGTTTCTGAACTGGGTCTGAACATAAACCGTGAATGTGTCTTTCCCCCCTCCTGTGAAATAGAGTGGAAGGTCAAATCTGGCTGTGTATTCAGATAGTGACTTTCAGGTCGATCTGTGATTTATATTGGTCTGTCGTGCTTGTAACATGAAAAGTACTCTGTTTAATGAGAAAGTGGACCCTGTTCCTATTCCAGCTCCCATATCCCTGATTCAATCTAAACCACATTTCCCTCACAAAGAACCTTTCAAAAGCAAAGAATTTCAAAAATCACTATGAACGCTCCAAGAACCTACATTGTAAAGAGGTCCCCAAATGATCTATAGCCGTTGTGGATTTGTTTGTTAGCTTGGATTTCTTGGTCCAGCAATGGGTCAATTTTCACACACGTACAAAAAGATCTTTTGTTTTCTCAAGTATGTGTGAATCTCATGGAATCTCCATTTAGCAAAAAAGCATATCTTTAGTTTCAAAGTGTAACATGGCAGAACCAGTTGCTTTGAAAGATTCCTTGCCTCTAACGTATTCTTCATTAGGAAAATGTATTCCCAAACTGAAATTAGCACCAGTTTTCAGGAAGGACTCAAGCGTGTTCTTGCCTTGACATCTGTTGGTGTAAATAACA
The DNA here is from genome assembly GCF_949628215.1 of Phalacrocorax aristotelis. Classification (NCBI taxonomy): domain Eukaryota; kingdom Metazoa; phylum Chordata; class Aves; order Suliformes; family Phalacrocoracidae; genus Phalacrocorax; species Phalacrocorax aristotelis. The sequence continues at coordinate 4,159,158 of NC_134283.1, read as the reverse complement.
TAGTAAAATGTGAATTCAGAAGAATTATTTGTGTACATTTGAGAAGGTAACTTCTAACTGGGTAGTAATTCTGACAGCCTGCTTGTAAATGCAGAGCTGTACTCAATTCAAATACTAAACCCTGCGTAAAGGGACAATATAATTATTGCTGGATCCCACTTGCAGATCGGTTTTACAAGTTGCAACCAAATAAAAGAGAGAAATTGCAGACTGGCTTGGAAGTGTCACCAGGGAGCAACCTAGGGAACTGTTAAGCTTGGAAAGGAGGTTTACAGTGAAAGCTGTTTTGTTGTTGTGATTTGCATTTCCAATAAAGCTAAACCCCAGGAGGATTTTGGCCTGTGGGGGGTGTTTGCAAGCTGGGGAACGCAGACTGTGGACTTCCTCTACTAACCAGATCTTAAAACTCACCAAAAAAATATCCTTGCAGAATGAAAAGCTGTAAGTTGTGCATTAATATTAGGGATACTTGCATTAATAGGTCAATATGAATAGGCAGTTGCCCTAACAGAACTCTTCTGACCTTACTTTAAGATTTAATCATTATCATTTTACACAGGATTCGCTATGCAAAATAGCTAGTAAGCAACCTCCTCCCTCTTCCTCATGTGCCGCATAGGGATTGGTAAGTAACACCCATTCTTTCTGCAAACAGTGAGATTGACTTGTCGGGAGCAGTTCGAATGCTTGAATGGAAAAGACAGAAACTTGAGCGTACATTTCGCTGCTTTTACTTCAATTTTTGAGCGTTGTGCCCTCCTGCCTTGAGCGAAGGCTCCTACTTCGTGGTGTCCGTAGCAAGATTATAACCAGAACCTCTCCACCCGGATCCACGGGCACTATTTGGGGTTGCTGCTCCGTTTTGTGCCTCTGGGTTAAGTGAAGGCTTTGTTCTTGCTGTTTATCCTGTTCAGAGAGCTTCCGTTTCTATTAATCTGCTGAGAGGAAAACTCAGCGATCCGCACGCAGATTCGGAGGCGGTTGTCTGGGGTGGCAGCGTTTGCCAGGAGGGCAGAGCAGGTGGCTGGGGCCAGTGACCAGTTCTATACCTTGTTTTAATCTGCCCTTATGTTTCTATCAGAGCTCTTTCCCAGCACATCATTCAGAATCTTTTTTTATATTTTGGTCTATCATGCACTAAACCCAAACTTTCTTGGTTTCTTGCCTGGTTTGGATTTGAGAGGATGAACTTGTGCTGGTTTAATTTAATTCTACATCAATTCTTAAATTCTTGTCCCACTAAAGGCTTCAGCTTTTCTGGCTGTGTTGAAAGTAGCATTTGGCATAAGTCATAAACCCTACTTCAGACAACTTAATTTGTTCACAATGGTGCTGAAAGGGAAAGAGAGCACTATTGCAAACAAAGGCTTGTGTATCCTTATCGAAGGCTGAGAACCTTATGGCTATGAGAGACAGGTTGTGTCTCTGCAACCAGCTGTAACACTTTAAGGCATTACTATTTCAGCTATTTGCTGCATCCCTCCTGTCTAGAGTAGAGATGGCTTATTTATGCCTTGCGACTGCGAATGCATCTGAGTTCAGTGAAGATGCACTCTGAATCAGTTCTTGTGTTATTGTACCCGAGGCAGTGAGGATGCTTGAAGTTCAGAAGAGAGATGAGATCAAATCTAATCATCTGCGCACAGCAGACAACTGTATTCCCTGTTTGTTAAGCCCAGTAATTGGAGTTTCGTTCAAGCATCTATTCCAGAAAGAGAACGTTCTTGCTTTGTGTAGTAGAAGTGGTGAACCAGTCAATTGCCTTGACTGTTTCTTCCCGAGGTTAATCACCTTGCCGTATAAAAATGTGCGCCTAGTTTGTTGTTTCGACTGTTTTCAGCCTTTAGCCACTGATTCTCTCTACGTCACGCTGCGCTCAGCTACGAGATACCAGTTCATCCCCCCGCAAAACATCGTCTTCTCTCTTCACCCCCCAGCACCAGCTGGTGTGGTTCCTATTTATATAGTTCGATGCCCCATCACAGTAGGTTTTGTTAGTTGGATAAAATTGTCAGCGGAATCTCTTCGATATCGCAGGTCCGTGATTCTTCTTGGAATATGCCATCCCATTCACTGCAATTAAATTACCAGCTAGGGCAAAAATGTGCTTAGTTTATGACTGACTCCTCCGTGCACTCGTGTAATAATCCTGAGATAAACTGATCATGAGATTGTACTGCTTAAAGCCAGTGTTTATCTTTCCAAGCACTTAAGGCATTAAGTATCAGTATGAGAGGAAAATGAAATGCTGACAAGAGAGTTTTCAAAAGCAAACATGAACTGGAATATTAAGAGGCTTGATGCAAGAAGGGCCATCCAGCAGATTTATGGTTTCATCTGAGAGGTTCTAGCTTTTAAATATGGAAGATAAAGATAATAAATTTTCTAGTGTTTCTGATTTACAGCTCTGATGTAAGATATCTTTTCCCTGGAGACATTCACCCCCCGCCTGGACGCGGCCCTGTGCCCCTGCTCTGGGGGTGCCTGCTCAGGCAGGGGGTGGGACGGGATGAGCTCCAGAGGGCCCTGCCAACCCCTGCCAGTCTGGGATTCTGTGATACGCTCCTCTGTACAGATCATGGTTGAGATTCTCCATCAGATCACTCCATATTTGCATCCATATTAACCCGGTGGCAGCGCGATTCCGGAAGCTTAAGGATTCTTCAGAAAGTTTGCCTGAGTGTGTTCGGAGGAAGATACAGCTAGATGTATGATGCTTCCTGGAAAACAGCTTAAAAGAGAAAGGAATTGGTTATTTCTGACTTGAAAAGCTTTTTGTGATTCTGTCTGAAATGTTTTCTGTTAACCCTGTAATTCCACCCAAACCAAACGTGTTTGGGGAAAAAAAAGGCTCAGCATTTTCAAACAGAATATGGTATCTGACAACAGCCAGCACAAGAATGCTGAAAACTGCTGCTTCTCTGTGTAGTACATTGCTAAGGATACTGAAACCCTTTCATTGCAAAATAGACAAGAGTCACTTTTAATCTAGAAAAGAGTATAGTGCTTCTCTCTAGTCTTACTAGCTATTTTCAAATGGTTTTAATAGCCTATGGATAACAGAATAATTTGTCACTTTATAACACGAATATAATTTTATGATAAAGATTTACGATTCTTCTGAAAGAATGCTAGTAATTTTTGCCTAAAACTTTAGGGGGTTTTGCAGGATTTCTGCTCTCAAGAGTTGTGAAAGCTTTTATTTCCTTTGGTTTGGAACCCAGCAAAATTGAAACATTGAAATTTTAAGTTAAACACACTTTTCGTGCTCTTTGGTATGGTAATGCACCCTTTGTTGCTACATTCTAGATGGAAGAGAGCTGAAAATTCAGTCCTTGTCACAGCACACTTTAAGTCTTTTCTGAGCCCTGTATTCTGTAGTCAGATTTCATACAAGTTCCTTCACATGAAACTTTTCTTGGTGCGTAGTAACCTAGAAATCAGTGTGAGAAGGCAGCATTCACACCTTTGCATAGGGGCGATCTCACCACAGCTCCTTTGCTCCCAGGGTCTCTGACTCGGCCAAGGACACCCCTGCGACCTGTCTGATTTCTGATTTTGGTGAAACACTTCCTCCCATGAAAACCGACGTCAGAATTAACTTCAGTGGGACAAGATTCAACTCTTATTATTTTTAAACCCTGTCACTAATATACTTACTGGAGTCTTGCCCTGGGTGTAATAAAACCTAGTTTAAATTGCCGAAGGGTTCAGCTGCTGCCTTGAACAGCTGCATTGTTGTAATTTGCCAATAGGATGTATTACATCCCGATTAGAGTTTCTGTTGAGTGATATGCCAAAATTACAAGGCAGAAATGTGGCTAATCACGATAAAGGCGATAAGTCTCTTCATCTACTGCCCGCATTTAGGATTTGCAGAACAGATGCTGTTTGTTCCCCTTCAGCTGCATTTGCTTTCATTCTGAAGATGTCTTAAGGTTAACGAAAAAGCTTATTGGACATTTGGATGGGGGAGGAAGGGAGAAAGGTGGAATATCTTGGAAGGTTTCTCTTTGTTTCCCAGCCCTGATAAAATTCCACAAATCAGTCATCATAAGATGAGCAGAACGAGCTATTCCAGGCCAGAAAGAGATGTCTGTGAAAGCTGAAGAGACCACGTTTTTAGCATATGGATTGCCAGCATAGGTGCAAATCACACCAGGAAAGACTGTGCCACTCCAGGGATTAAGGCTTGAGTGGGCTGTGAATGGTCTTTTGTTGCACTCATTGCCACCAAGCCGTAGGCTGTTCATCGCGCTGCAATTAAACCATCTCCCAGTGTTTTGCCTCATTGGTCCATAAAGCCAAGCCTTAGACGAGGACTGCATTAACACATTGCCCCCATTATACAACAGAGAGGTCCCAAGCTTGTGAGATTTGGGGGTGGAGGAGATCTCACTTCATAGCTCAGTAAGAGATATTATATTCCGCTCGCACCAGCCCACAGGTCCAGTCTGGGGAAATCTGTGAGGGATGTCCCAGCTCCCTGCTTTCAGCCCCCACCCCAGCACCACCACGACTGTAAGAGATGCAGTGCCAGGAGTAAGCGGAAGCACGTCCACCGGGGACGAGGCAAGAAAATGAGCTGTTGTTGTCACGCCTGGAACAGAGCTTATAGCTCATGTACTGACGGCGATTGAACAACGTCCCTTTTTGTGCTGTGTCGCGGAGCACTGAACTGAGCCAGACTCATACTGTAATGCACAAAGTATCTTGCATCTGCCCTTCACCCCCCTCTCTGCAGCTCCGCCGGTGCCTTGTTGCTAAATAACTGCAACAATTCAAGCTGGAGAGATTAGATCACCCCAGGGGTCCGTACAGCAGAGCCTACTTAACACCAGCCAGTAATCTGGCATTAGGCACTCTTTGGGACGGCAGTCTATAAAAACACACGCGGAGCACGCCGGCGGTGCCCATGGGCCGGTCTGTGCGGCCAGGATTGCCGGGTTCAGCTATTTTCTGTTCTGCAAAGGCCCACCTACTCCTCGGAGTGAGAATTTGCCGTTCACGTGTTGCAGCCTGCTGTGACTCAGAGCAGCCTTGCTCTCTCCCATGCTCAAACCACGACTTCGCCCCTGGCAACCGAGCCTTCTTCTCCCGGATGGCGACCATGGCCTCCTAAAAATCTCTTGGGGGTTCACCCTTTCAACCCCTCCCTTACTACCATCTGCATAAAAGCCCCCCAGTCTGGGCTTGCTAAAATGAAGTCATCTGCCCTGTCTGACTCTCGGTATAAATCAAGATTTTTGAGAATATTTTGCTCAGCTCTGTTGCTCCTTCCCTGCTAAACGTGGATGCTGCCTGGTGTCTGCTGCACTCGTAATGTGGAGGAATAGAAAATCCTTCGGCGATGCCAAATATAAAGCAGCCGTTGAACCGTTTCTATCTGTTCCTTGCCAGACACAGCCCCCAGTGTGCTGTCGCCACCGCTCACGCTCTCCCTCGCTCTGTTGGAGGCAGAGCAGAGCCTCCCCGGCCCCGAGCCCCAACACACGGCAAAGCCCCCGCCGGGCTGCGGAGCGAGGGACGCCGCAGGCTCCTGTAACGCAGCCCGCAGGCCTTTGTGCCACAGCAGGTCTTTAAAGCCTGATGAAATGGCTGATAAGGCAAAACCAGGCTTTGAATACTAAATGGGCACAAAACAGGGCACCTGGCTGTATAAAAATTACGTTCAAAATGAGAAAGAAAACCTATGTCTCATATGGTCATTAGCATAAATCCCAGGTTGGAGCATTATCAGCATTGCTCTTATAAGGTGGGGAATGCATATATTAAGAGGCTGACTCCCCAGGCCGGGCTGTGGGGCCCTGTACACATAGGCTGCTATTTCTGCTTCAATTCCACGCTAAAAGGCCCTTTCCTAAACAAGGGTATTGTGCTCCAGGAACGTTTATGGTTTATACTATTTCTGAAACACTCTGAGACCTCCTGATGAGAAGTATTACAGAAAAAAATAGGTATTCTTAATTCCTTCTTTGTCTCCACCATGCCGGGTGCAAAATACAGTGCATAATAGAGCCCCTAATACATCCGATCAAAGTATCAGCCCCTTGCAGACATTCAGCTACGCTAATGTGCTGCGCAGGATGATACTGAGGAGGCCTGGAGTCTGAAAATAGAGACAGTTTCCAATTTGTGTTGTGTTATTGTGATATGCCAAGCGTGAGATCCCAACCGCACCACGAATAATTGGTCTTACGCTTCTACTCTTCGTGTCCCAGCCTTCCTTCTCAATTTTTGTCAATTGTTTCTTGCATTCTTAATCATTAGCAAGGAGGGATAACGCATGCAAACACTGTGGGGTAAATACTTTTCCAGCCAAGGAACAGCAGACCCCAGAGATAAGTTTCAGCCTGCAGAGCAGATGATGAGATACCCCAGGCGCATATAGCCCCTGTGACTAGCCGAGCTGCTCCTATTACAAACAAAAGAGTTGGACACAATACCAATAACCTCACTCTCTTGAGGAAAATGAAGACCATTTGGTAATGCTGAATTATAATCAACATTTTATAAACAGAGCCGTTTAATTTCTAATTCAGATTACTCTTACAGGAGTGATGAGTAGAGAGGGAGGGAAGCACTGAAGTCTTGAAACACGCTTTGCCCCAAACACTCATAGGCAGCCACCTGGGATGTACGTTCGTCAGCCTGGGCTGGGGTCGGGCCCGGGTGTGTTTCCAAGACATTCTTTGTGACAAAGATAATCTTATATTCGACTGAGGGTTCAACAAGCAAGTTGATTAACTTGGCTGTGGCAGTGCTGTTAAAGGAAAAAGACTGTACAAACAAGAACTCCCCAGTGGGTTTTTCAGAACCGACCTGGTTGTGCTCCAGTGAGGCCAGCGGCAGACCAGCAGCAATGCTTTTGCACATCTCATCCTGGTTTTTTCCCCACCCAGTTCTTCAGAGCATTAGCAAGATGGTGTAGCCAGGTAGCCTGCCCGAGAAGATGAAATTGAGGCTGGAAACAAAACCAAACCCCACTAATTCTCTGTTATTAGTGTCATTCATTAGGCTAGTTTTTTCCATCAGGATTTGTCCTGATGTCTTATCACAAACTAGCAATTCCTTCTCTTCCTCATTTTTCTCACGTGTATCTAATGTTGCTCATGCAGTTGCTGTACTATTGACTGCAAGCTTGAAATTCCTGTGGTCAAAATGGGACCACGCGTGCCAGTACACCACAGAGGCCATTCGAAGAGGGAATGAAGGATCTTACATGTTCTGCAAACTGGACTAAGGGCAAATGGGATGGTTATCTTGTACGAGTACTTTGGAGTCTCGCTCCAAACCACTGCAGAAGTCAGGAGAAGATCCAAGGGAGGGGCAAGCCCTGTGTCTCCCCTCCCAGCTGGTCCAGCTGCCACTGGTGAGTCAGCCCCAGATTGTACAATCATGGAATCATTAAGGTTGGAAAAGGCCTCTAGGATCATCAGGTCCAACCATCAACCCAACGCTACCGTGCAGGGCACTGGGCGCCAACAGCGGCTCTCACGGAGGGCGCGGAATGGGCACGCCTGGAGAAGTTACCCAGAGGAGACGCATATTTAGAAAAGATTTAGAAAGCCTTTACTAAAAAACTCTATGGGAGGCATATGCTGACTGAGGATAGCAAAGCAACCAAAGAGGCCATCCCTGGAGCCAGCTCACCAAAGGCAGCACAACTGCTCCGCTTTGCCTTGCTGAGATGCCTTCAAGCAGCCGAGAAAGCTGTTTTCCCTCTGTGCTGAGCTCTTTCTTGCATCAAACCCCACAACACAGCTGATGAATTTCTTGAGATACTGATGCCAGGCTTCAAGACCAGACTGAGATTGTTGTCTCAGTACCCCACAAGGTGTCAAATAGAAGTTTATCGTGGTCACTGAACCGGGAAGGCAAAGCCTCAGAGCATCGCAAGCTCTCTGCAAAGCTTCTTCCCATTAGTTATGTCTGCTCCTACTGTCAGTCCTGCAAAAAAAATAACCATTTCGCTTCTTTCAGGGCAAGTGTTAATAAGTTGAGTCCAGAATTGTAACGCCCCATGTAACCCTGTGCAGGAAGCTGAAAAAGTTCACTCTGGAAGTGTCGTTCTCACTCCCAAATCTGTTCCTGACCTCTCTGCATTTATTTTATGTGGGTGTGAAATTCTTTTTGACCTAATTACAATTCCCACTTGACATTTTGGCACTGGAAATTTAGATGTAGAGCTGCTGAACAAAAAATGTGTCAGATGCACTGTGGTCACCTCTGCCTTTCAGAGCAGAGACAAGCAGACAAAAGCTGTGGGCACCCAGATCATTTTACATTTAAGCCAGTGTTTAATTCTCCTAATAGCCCCAAGATTGCAAGAGCTCAAAGACTTACACCCAGGATTAAGAGACCTCCTAAATATAGGCTTCTTGTTGCAGGGAAGGGAAAAGAACAACAGAGTCGGTGAGAACTGTTCTTGAAAAACATTTATTTCTGTAATGGGTTTATAGCGCTGACTCCCAAGCCCCACTACATCACAGTTTCCCCCTACACATAATTCTGGGGACAATTACCTTTGATGGAAAAGAAAAAGAAAGCCATACAAAGAAGCCCCCCAAACAAACAGCTTGGTACCAAACAAACTGTGCCCGGGTTATCTCTGCTGTTGAATGTTTCGTCCCGACTGGGACGGAGCTGCCCTGCTCCATCCCTCGGGCTCTGCTGCAGCGTGGTTCACTGCCCGAAGGCCCCACATAACCAAAGATGTTGTGTTTAACTGCAGAAAACCAGCGGGCGCATGGGCAGAGAAGTCTATTAGGATTCAGCGGCTGCTATTTTTGGAGACATCATTTAAAAAGAAAATCTATGCTTTTCAGTTTCACCTCCTGAGCCCCAGCATTAGGAAAGTCAAATACAAACCCAGAGACCAATGTACACAAAATAGTGAACAAGTGCCCAGCCGTTTCTAAGCCCCTCACTTTACTGTGCCGTGACACGTCCAGAAAACAACAAAACCTCCACATTTGGATCATGTTGGATCTTATTTTTAAGAGGGAGGGGTAGAGATGCAGCACATAGCATAGCAACTGTCAAGCAATGTTTAAGGCAAATTTATTCCCATTTATTAAGAGTTGAAGAATTTTTTTTGTTGGTTCGCTTTGTTTTTTAAGCTGTTAGATAAGACCTCCGCTGGACAATTAAGCTTAGACAATTTATTAAGAGTTTGAGTGAAGTCAACTCAAGTTGATCTGAGCCTAGAACAGCAAAAAACATTATTCCCAAGAATATCAGTGAGAACACATTAAACAAAAAATGAAAATAATCGATGTTCAGAACTCCTCCAAAACTTTCTCCCCTCAGAGACCAGGTTGAGCCCAACTAAAACACACAGACACGCATGCATACGAAGAAGGACACAATGGCAAGCCTCTACGAACACAATGCTGAACGGGACCAAAGCAGAGCCAAACCTAAATTCCGCAGATGAGAGAACATGGACAGAGTTATGAGTAAAAAAAATGGGAAGGGGGGTGTACGGGGGGGACCAGAACCCCAGAGAGGGATGTTTCATGAGATGGAATGGAAAATAAAAGTCCGCTGTACGCAAAGGAAGGGAGTTCTTAGGTGCACACACAGAAAGCTGGGGATTTCAGTTGCCTCATCTCTCAGTTGTGTTAATTTGTTGTGCCTTTCCGCTCCCTTTGAGATCCAAGTGATGGTGCCAGGAGGTTCGTGGGTTTACTCAGTCTGTGCATCATAATTAGCCCCCCCTGCTTTCTTCAGCTCATTCTTGATGTAATCTTCATCCAGCTCTTTGTGGTCACTGATCACAAATTCTTTGGCAAAGTTCTGCAAGAGATAAAGAAAAAGCCTGTTTAAAAAGCGGATACTCGTCCGAGTACCTGAATAAAGAAGCATCATCCAGCTTGCGTGGTTGTATGAGCTCTATACCCTTATCTGCTGTGGTAGGGATGATAAATAGAAAGCTGTGGATGAGACAGAAGACTAGTGATGGCAAAACCCAAGACTTAACCTGGAGAAATGTTATGTTTCTACTTCTACTGTCACTGGCTGCAAGCCCCAATCCTGCCCTATGCAACAACTCTTCCTAGCGATAAATGCACAGGCTAGGCTAGGTCAAGTTTCCTAAGTGGTATGAAAACAAAAAATCTCAGAATTGTTGACCTTCTGACTGCCACGAACCATCAGCATAATCTTCTGCAAGTCACTAATCCCGTCTGTGCCCTCGTCCTTTTTAGGAGCCCTCCTCCCAAAGCAAGAACAGCGCTACACTACAGTACCGTACCTCACCAGCTGACGGGAGGATGCTTCAATTAAAGATTGAGCAACACACAGATGGTGCCAGGACCAAATAAGGCTACTTCAGTAGATTTACTGACTCCTCCTCTCAGCTATCTAACACGCATCATGGCCAAAACAAAGATACTGTGCTAGACAGGCTGCTGGTGGTGTTAATAGGCTCCACTATGCTCTGTGGTCTAACCTCCAAAGTGACCTTTGGGGACGTACTTTATTAATACACTGGTGTACTGCAGGGCAGCTACCTAGCTTCTTGACTGCTCTTTGCAACTTCGGGGAGCTGGGCAAGCCCTAGGCAGCAGGCTGCGACGAGAAGCTGTGAACAGAGAAAACCTTTCTCAGAACAGATCGCTGTGAATGGGATCCCACGGTGCCTTTAGGGCACTTGTCACGGCAGTGTCACTACAGTCAGGGATTTGTTCCGTTGTGGGGGCTGTCCCTCCTGCCTCCTAGCAAGGGTGGCATGCATGTGTGTGCATGTGTATTTCAGCAAACACGCACATTTGCTTCTTGCTTTAGTGTTTTCCTTCCCTTCCTCACCACAACTGAAAACACTGCATGTGTCTTTCCCTTCCCCCCAGCCCACAGAGGTTTTAGACAGCATGAAAAACACAGGCATTCATTGCACTCTGCAGGGCCAGGGACAAACTGACGACAAAAAAAGAAAAAAAAAGAAACAACCCAGAATTAAAATCCCAGCAGCCCTACTGCAATGTCTCGGGGCAGCTGCAATGCCTGGCTCCCTGGGCAGCGAGCTCCCCGAAGGGTGGCAGAGGCTGCCTGGGAGAATGAGGCGATGCTTTGAGCGAGAAGCAGTTGTCTTGTCCGGGTCTCTCCGGCACTGGACCAGCCCCGGCACAACCGCGGAGAGGGGGGTTCTAATTGGTTTCAGACTCTAAGCCATGGGAGAGCTCTTTATTTGGCAGCGTCTCAAAGGTCTCAGTTTGGGATCAGAGTCGAGTAACAGAGGGGGTGGAGAAGGATTCAGCTTGAAAGAGCCTCAGCACCTCTTTCATGCGGTGGAAGGAATGGGAGGCAGAGCAAAACAGCTCCCTCCCCCACGCCAGTCTCCCAGGCTGCGGCTGATCCTGTTTCACACTGTAGGAAATCCTCACTACGGAAGAGTTGCTTGCGGGGGGGGGGGGAAGGCTTCTAGCAGCCATGAGAAGCCTTGTCTGCTCTGCTTTAGTTTGTCAGCAGCTAGACGAAGTCCTACGAAATAACAGCTGCTTCACAGTACCATTTTGCTCCATGCTTCAACGGTCAGCTTCTCTGGTGTGAGGACAGACGGACATTACAGGCACTCATCCATATCTTAGCAGAGTTCAGGGAAAATTGGAAGGAAACTGTTTATTTAGAGAAAAAAAAATCCTTTTTTGAGATGGGAAATGAAGAGGCAAACTGCCCAAGACATCAGACTTGGTCGTGCTCACAAGTGTCCCGCTTCCAGATCTGTGTGAGATCTCTGCAAAGCTCATCTCTTGCTAAGAACAAACAAATGATTTTCAAGATGATGCTCACTGAGGTGTGCTACCTACATGATTTTTGAGCTCAGCCTTTTCAATTTCTTTTCTACGTGCTAACACGTTTAACAAATTTTCCTTAACTCAGGCAGCAGATTATCCAGGACTATCTGACTTCAGTGCTAGCCTTTGCCCTGACTTTAGGGAGAACTGAGACAGGCCCATAAAATCATTTCCGAGAAGGATTCCATGAAAAGTGTGTGTGTTTTATAAATGCAGAGAGGGTTTCCTTCAATGCCCTGCAGAATTCAGCTGATTCTGAAATTAAAACTGCAAGCGCACTCATGCATGAACGGAAGGGAACTGAATTATATGTACGACAAATTATAATTACTCAAATGTCTTCTCAACTAGACAGTTACCCAGATGATTCCTGGGTGATGATCTGTGGGCGCCAGCCACTATTTCATGTCAACGCCACTGAGACACCTTGCTAGGTCTGAACAGTCTCCCCCCAGCAGTGGCCAGATGGGTTATGTTCCCAGCCTCTCTTAAATATCCTCTTAGCTGACTGGGCCACCTCTTGTGCCAGATTTGTACACTCGGAGTGCAATCTGGGTCACTGCTATTAATAACTCTTTGCTTTATTCCTTTCTGCTGGCAGGTGCTGGCAGGGGCTTCTTTGGTTCTTCGCACTGGCTCTTACCACCACAAGGTCTCATCGAGCCTGGCCACAGAGGGAGAAGATGCTGCTGGTGAGTTTGCTGCCTGGAACTCCTGACTTCAGTACCCTGATTGACCCTTCTTCAGCCATAGCCTCCCTCATCACTCCAAATTCACTGTTTGAGCTCTTTGGGGTTCAGCTTTCGTTCAGTGCGCAAATCATAAGGTAGGGGAGGCATATAAGTAGTTTAGAGGCACTTCAAACCGGCCCCTGTATTGTCAGGGCAGGAAGACAGGAGGGACTCCGGCTCTCAGATCAGGAGACTGGGCACCCATGATCACCAGCAGCTCTTCTCAGCCAAGGGCCATCTTATCCAGAGTTCACTTTTTTTCTTGTCCCCACTGAAACTGCCAGAAGGTAAAACTACTCCCAACTGATTTAATTGGGTCTGATGTTAGCTAGACCAGGCAGTGGTCCTTATTTGGCATGACTGTCATCTGCAATTAGAAATAACCGACCGTAGCAAACAGGCTCCTGCAAAGCAGCAGGAAAAGTCCTAGCTTCAAGCAGGTAACGGCAATGCCAACTGGCGCCTGGCTTCAGCCAGATCTCTGCTCTGCCACCTGATTTTCTTTCTGCCCTTAAGAGACTGGGATGGGGAAAGTCCCTGCTTGCTCTTCTCTCACACATACCGATATCTAATGCCTTTCAAGAGAACTGCAGAGGTTATAGCTGCCTAAGGCACAGCGCATAACTCTGATGCTTGGGCCCTCGCTTTGCTGACGTGCATCTTCATTTCACATCCTCCACTTCCTTTTTCTCTTCTCCTCCCCTCATCCCCAAGCTTTTTACAACCGCAGCAAGCCCTGCGAGTGAATTCTAGCCTTTGTATTCACCAGTCACCAGCAGCCTACAGATAACAAAAACAATAATGCCATTTATCTTTATCACTCTCGTGACACAACAGTGACCATAGCCTCTTTGCTTTGCCTCTCAAATCATGGAACATACAATGTTCAAGTAAGGTTTACTCATGGTTTTTCAATACACCTATCTAGCATGTGCCTCACTCTGTGCCTGAGTAGCAGAGGGTCACCATTTTGCAGTCAAGTCCCCTGTGTCAAACCTCATGTGACACTACAGAGAGAAAGGGCTCCCACCATGCAGGTCAGGCTGCAAAAAGTGAGCCTGCATCCCTCCCTGGGAAGCACGAAATCTGTACAGCAAGCTCAGTCCAGCCTTTCTCTTCCAGACAACTTTATGGAGGGAGAAAAAAAAGAGGGTGGAGTAGATTTTCTTCCTATTCCAGGCCTTCAATGTTTAGCATATGAGGCCATAAAATTTCCCTAAGCTGGCCAAGGGAAAAATCTGTCTGGTGCAGATACGGTACCAAAAAAGTCTGCAGAGGCCCTTATAAATCCCAGCACGGGTAGGCCTGGAGCCAGAAGGAAAATCCTTGTATCGTCTACAGGCACTTGGGTTCTTAGTAGCTAGGGACGGTGCCAGGTAGCTGAGCAGCTTCTTGCTGTTTTTGTTTACGTTGGGGTTTGCAGCAGCCTCCACGGATATTCAGAATCCTCAGTTCCACTGTGCTTAACGTCCTCACACCCATCCTCTGCTCATCTTATTTTCAGTGCAGATGCAGTACAGAGGAGATGGCATCTCCCATGTTTCCTTTCCAGCACGGTATGGAGTCCTAGACCTGGGGTCATGGGGAAGAAAGGACATATCCTGTGGCTGCAGCAGAGGTATGTTCTAGCAGGGCTTCTCTTGAGTACAAGGAGAGCTATAAAGTGACAAGCGCCTACAGCAATACAGTACCATTGCCCTCCACTCTACTCTGGCTACACCAAACCCGGTCCTGCAATCAGCTGTCAGAATCCAAGCTATCAGCAAAAACCCTCTTTTCAAATTTACTCCTTGCCAATTTTTACATGGACCAGTTCCAGCCACTGGGAGAAGCCAGCCCAAACCTCTGGCAAACGCATCTCTCGGCAACGGGAGCTACATTTCAGCTGATCTGCAAATTCTTCCTATCTGTGCTGCATCCCACTGGAAAAGTCACAGGGCTGTGTGTCAGATGTGGGGGGATGAAAAGCTGCTTATTCTGGCCTGGAAAAGTTACTTATAAAGTTACCCCCTTCTCTAGGCTTGGACTAGAGGTTCTTGTAAAGCCATACCCATTTGGTATGGTCATTACAGTAAACCAGAACAGGAAAAAACAGTCAAAAAGAACAATTCTGTTCGTCTTCCCAGCAGGATCTTACTCACCCTCCTGAGAAACCCTGTCTCAAAGCCACCATGATATAGCTGTTACCGTATGAGTTTGATTTTCTGACTGCCTCTAACAGTGTTATTAAATCATTTCTGTTTAGCCCAGTGTACTGACGTGAGAAACCTAATGCACATGCATGGAGTTAAATGTGTTGCGTCTGCCCCGAGACCAGGGACAGTAACGCCGTAAGTGAGGGACCAGCACCGTGCAGTGAGGAATCCAGAGGAAAAGACAAAGGTGAACAAAAAAGATCTGGCCATGAGCTCCAAAGCAGGAACTCAATAAACTTGTTGGCATCACTAAAGCCAGGCAAATTCCTCACCAAAGATAATAATGAAGAAAATGCCACAAATATTTGCTTACATAAACAGAGCTCTCTTACTCTGAACATGATTTAGGCAAATAAAAGAGCACATGACTTTGTGGGGGCAGGAGTGCTGAAGAAGGCAGAGAAGAATCAAAATTCATGGAAAATAAGACAAAGTGGCAAAGGTTGGGCAGTCCCTTTGCTGAGACAGCCCTGCAGGGGAATCCAGTCCTGTCAGGAAAAAGACCTCCATGCTGCCTAATGAAGCATTAAAATCTCCTGGTGGGAAATTCAGTCACGAAGGGCCACAAGTTCGCAGAGAGGAAGCAATGCTCAGAGGGAAACCAAGTCCTGTTTTCAGTTCTTCAGCATTTACATCGAAACCAGACCACTTCAGCACGGGTTCCCACTCCCAGCCCCACCGGCTGCTGTGCCTGGCCTTGTCCTTACTAGAAGAAAAGCACCATAACATCATCCCTCTGCCTCTCTCCTCAAAGCGAATGGGGCCGTTCACTGGAAGGCCTGATGCTCCTGTACTTAAAACCCACAGCTGCCAGGTTTCACCTTGCAGGAATTTTTATGGCTGCGCTGAACCTCATACTGGCAGCCGTTCCTAGCCATGACAAGCGGCTTACAATAGCCTTGATTTCTGGGCTTAAGCTGACCGACCTGTTTCTCCTGGGCCTCTGGAATAAAAGAGGTCAAAACAACAGCCTTCAGAGCACAGAGAGTCTCCTGGATGGATTTGTGCTGAGGCCGAATGAGCCTCAGCTTGTGTATATAAAGGAGGTAAAAGGCAAAACCATCCTTACTGCCAGGGACGTAAACCATGGGTTTAAGATCAGCTTTGGATGATCTCCTTTTTAGCCAAGTAGAAAACTTGCCCAAAGCCCTTCCGTTCAGCTGGTACGTGCTGGCAGCTGGGTGCAGCCTTGGCCCGACGGCTAGTGGCGCACAGCGATGCGGCCGTGCAGCGGACACAAACGCGTGGGTCTGCCGCATGCGCGGCTCACCGCAAGCACCCGCCGCTTCACCCACGTGCACGGGGTAAGGCACGCTACTGCCGGCGACAAAATAGATGCAGCCTTGTAGTTTAAGTCATCCTGGCTTACTGTTTCATAAAGCTCCCCAGCTGTTAGGTTTGGATCATTCTAGATCTAGGTTTAGGATGTACCCCTGAGATGAACTCCTGAGCACCTCAAGCAACAGTCTGCAAAGCATGGGAGGTTGTGTGCTACTACCCCCACCCCTAGGTCTGTCCTTGGCCTAGGTGGAGCTCAGAGGAGGAAAGATGGGATACTGCATCACCTTACTCCATGTCTTCATTTACACAGGAAAGTCTCCTCACATTAGCACTTAGCTATACCCTTAAGAGGATAGAGGTAAATACTTGTTCCCCATCCTGGCCTTACTTCTAACCCGCTCTCAGCTGAACTACTCGGACCACCTCACAGGCTTGATCCAAGATTTCCAGTTGAGGTAAAGAGGAAAGCATTGAAAAATAGTGGCTGTGAAAAAAAGCTACAGAGTGATCCTTAAATGCAAAATGCATTTTTCTACAATCCAAAATAAATACAATAAACGCAAAATCCATTTTCCAATAACATTAAAGAGGCAATAAGTCCCAAATAAGAAAGAAGACCTGATTCTCAGCTGGTACAGATCAGGAGAACTATGGCTGTTTGCACCAGACGAGATCCATCCCCGTAATTTTACAGTTATTACAGCTAAAAATCAATTGTCCTTTCTTCCTGAGAGATTTTCTGGCAACCTCCTCCGCTGACTATCAGCACTGCTTCCCAAGCCACCTCCCTAGATTTCACAGCACCTGCTCCCCCTTCCAAGGGAGGAAAACAAAAGCAAGGGCAACCCAGTTCCTCTCCTTGCTTTATAATATTTCAGCCTTTTGTTCACAAACCCATAATCTACTCTTCAACAGTTAATGTCCCTTACGTTTTCGGTACGCAGGTGCTTCTGGGACACCCTTAATAATCACCATGTGTGAACACTCTTTATTCTACCGTCGCAACGTTGTGGGTTTTGCTTGCTATTCAAGCTGACTGTCTTTCACTTTGAGTGTCTCGGCGGAAGCACAATGCTTACTGGCCTTTGCTCAGCTTTGAGCAGAGCTCAACCGTAGCTCATCAACGCATCTACAACGTAGCAGAGAATACAAAGCAGGCCTCCCCTCACACTGGAGCTTTGGTCTTAAATAAAGAGCCACAGTTAGCTTTTGCAAATATTACAAGATAGTGAGAGCCCTTCAAGTTTTACTGAGGGCTTCTCAGACTGAAGAGCTGTTGTTCTGGAATCCCAACCAATCACTTCTACAGATCACAAAATCAAAGCTGCTACCTGCTGTACGGAAACCCTCCTTGTGCCACCCTCCCTCGGAAGGAGGGCCACGTCGCACACGCCGGGTGCACCTTCGGGCCGTGCACGTGACTGACGCTGCCGAGCCAAACTGCATCGACAGCCTGGATTCTCTTCAGGGTTTGCAAAGAAAAAAAGTTCCCGCTTTAGGGCACTACTTATTCCAAATGATGAACCAACACTGAGTCAGATGTGTAGTTTACCATTACAGCAAACAACCAACTGTATTTTTCTATGTATAGCTCATATCTCAGTCTCTGTAAAAATCAGAAGCAGTGGGGTGACAGGGAATGCACTTGAAGGTCAAGGGAACTAGTAGGAGTGAAATAGCTCTGGGATAAATTCCCTCCACTAAATTTCAGTTGGACTGTCTTGTCCTTTTTTGTTCCGACAGATTATCTGCAAGGTTACATGCATAAAAAGAAAATAATTCTCACTCCACTCAGAGGGATTCAGCTGCACACGTAGAACTATTCAAAACAGTTGTCAAGGTAATTTCTTATGGAAAGGAGATCACCGGCGACATTACATTCAGAAATGCTTTGGAGTGGGTTATAGACGTGGCTGCTCAATACAAGTGTATTAAGCGCAAGTATTGCTTTCATATTTTAGTACAGATTAATTGGAATATGAAAGCTTTTAAGCAACATCCAAGAATGGTTAATGTTCCACCAGATTATTAACTCATATAGACTACTAATCAAAGATGAAACAAGTGAAATTGTAAATTATATGTAACAGACCTGAGGGACAGATCTTGGAACAGCATTCAGGAGCGCTATTCAACTCAACAGGAATCAACTGTCTAAACATATTTTTAAAAAAAATCTTGGGCTTAGTGACTCCTCTATGAATCATTCATTAGTACTCTATAATTTCATCCTCAGCTACAATTACGCAGTTTCAGCTGCTTCACACGCACAGAGGTTTGCTTTCCTGTCTCTCAGGTGTCGTTACAGAAGTTTCTATTCAGAATGGACCCCTCTGCGTAGTTGTCATTTTGAAGGATTTAGCACCGGTGCTTATCTTCTGGAAGGGTAGCAATTTGTTATATCCTTCATGCTTCTTACTGAAATATAATCTTCTGTATCACACAAACTACCAATGAACTGAGGAGGACTTCATTCTCATCCTTCATATTGTCCTACTGGGAGATTTTCCTTACATAAGCAAGAACACAGTTACTGAGGGAGATTATTTCAATGCTCAGCCTGTTCTCCAAGCACATAAGAAAGACCACTACTCAGGCACTGGAGAGCTGGCCCTAGATTTAGTTGAAGGAGCTAATCTTGCTTTAAATAATTCTTCAGAGGAAACATGCTAGACATTAGCATCTTCTCCACTGAAGCCATCCTTTTGGCAGCAGTTCTTTGCAGCCTTCCACAATTCACTTCTCTCGTGGCTGTGGCTTGCTTTCATTCGCTTGGACTGAGCTTGGAGCCCAGCAGAGCGAGCCCGGCTCAGGGTACCCTGGGAGGCCTCAACAGAGTTAAATGATGAGCTCAGCTGGGGCAGGCAAATCCAAGTGAAGCCTTTCCAAGGTGTGTACTAAGCCCGTTTCTCTTTTTCCCCGATACGCCCAAAGCCAAACAGAAGACTATTCAAATCTAGTTAGCTATTAAGAGCTGTTAGTTAATTGGTACTGATAGGGACTTCAGACTTTAGTTGATTAGGTCCATGAATTCATTGTGTTGCGATAAAAGACCTCAAGAGAAAAGTTTAAACAAGGGCGTGGGTTTTTCTGTTTAATTTTACCTGCTTAACTTAATACTGCCTTGTTCTCTACCATTCAATATTATGTTATTTCCACATTGAGGAAGGAGATGGCAAACATCTTAATGGGGACAAGGAGGAGAGTGCATATATTCCCTCTTCATGAAATAGTTTAGACAGCTTTAAGCTCAAAGGTGCTTCTTTATGCCTGAGTGCTCAAAGGGCAGATGTTAAGTCTTTCTAATAGGAAGACGGGCAATAGGAAACCCTCTTATTTTTAAAGGATTAACTACTAAGTTGAAGGATGATCCAATCCTTCCCCCTCTCTTACCCTCTGCTGGTGTTTGTAGAGCTAAAAGCAATGAGAACTGGTGGTTAGAAGCAGAAGGAAGAGGTTACCTGTACTACTTCTTTGACCAGAGTCTTGTCGGTCCCAGTTTTGGCTCTCTGCAGGCCACTGACATCCTCTCCAATCCAAGTGATGAGGGCAAACTTGACTCGCTTGCTCATGGCATCGCCGGTCGTGAATCGGACAAAGCCAAACAATCGAACATCATCTGGAGAGACAAAGCAACACGGGTAAAGTGACTGGAAACAGAAACACCCGTCTTGCCATTTGCCGCGGTGAGACTATTGCTCTCAACTTAGAAGACCACGTCAAGGCACTGATCCTCTGTTACAATAGCATCGTTCTGGATTAACAGGGTCTCTTATCACACGCCCTTCACTTGCAAGGTTCACTTTGCCAGTGTTAGGCCTGCCTCTTCCAGGGGTGCTCCGAGTTATTGGGAGGAATCTGGCTGTGCCGGCCACCCCGCGCCACATTAGCGTGCAGCTAGTGAGTCTGGAAATGGCTAAATACAGTCAACAGGCAGCTCAAGAGCACAGAGCTACCCGCCCCGGCATTCAGCCAGATCATTCATCTGCAGGTCGCTGGTCAAGAAGGGAAGAAAGTGACTTCCCAGCATCCCTTTCTTACAGGATAGCAGGATTAGGGTAACATTTTATAACCTATACCCAGGAACTGGCCATTGTGCAAATCTGATCCTTTCCTCTCGTTCCCTTCAGCAACTTTTCTGGCTCACTTGTGATATGAGTTTACAAGGAGGGGTGGGGGGACAAGGAGCAAAAGAAAAACCTACAATGACTTCCCCAGATGTGCTTTTCTACTCATTCCAAACGCCTTGGATTTTAAGACTGTTCTGATTTTTGTTTCACAGCTGGTTTCTGCTATGTCACACCATGCTAGAGTTATTTAGTCTGGCCATATGTGTAAAAACCCTTGTAAACTCCTTGTCTCAAAGAGTTCGTTCCTTCATTGCAGGGTGACTCATCAAGCGAGGCAGTTGGACGCCTTCACAATCACAGGCGCTTAGAAAGCGTGTGATACCATCCACTCATATCCCCAGCCTCGGTGGCACGCACGATACTGGAGCCTTCAACCAGGATTGTGCAGAAAAGCAGAGCAGATGGACAGTTGTGCAATCGTGGAATACACCTAATCATAGCTACTTCATCTGTTGCAAGTCACTCAAGACCTTGTAAATGAAATGAGATGACTCAAAACAGGAGAACAAACTTGCTGTTTGAAAAGAATCATGTTAATCCTGGTTACACTTGTTGCGACCAAGTTCAACATGTTTTATAGTTATTTGCTGTCTCAGCTCCTGCAGGCTCCAGGTGTAGCAACGTCTGCCCACGTCCCCATCCCTGGATCCGTTACAGCACGCTCCGCGAACGGTCAGGACAGCCCCGGGAGCGCCGGGTACAGGGGCGAAGCAGCCCTAAATTGCTCATCCTCAGAAAATAAGCTGCTAGAAATCAATGCAAAAAAAAGGGGGATTTTCTCTGAAAGCTGACAGATCTCAGAGCTTCTGTTAACACTTTGTTTTGCCAAAGTGCGAGTAAAGACAACTTCCCCTTGGTAAAAGGTTAGAAGTTTTTATGTCTGAAAACCCCCCACCTATGCTCCCCCTCTTTTGTTCTCTATGTACTTTTTGCCACTGACTGGAGACTACTAGGGAAAACGGAAAATGTATGTAGGGGGGTATGTGACCCAGTGCAGTGTTTAAAACAAACTCCTCTAAAGATTTCAAATTTGAAACAAAGAGGAAGAGATCTTACTCAAAAAAAATATCCAGATGGATCTTTGGAAGGAGAATGAGAGTCATATATCAGCAGTGCAGGCAAACAAAACTTCTCTCTCAGATACCCTATTACTTTTAAGTACAAGAAACACACTGAGAGACTCCTGTTTCTACCAGTAAATCCTCTTCCCAAGATTGATTAGAACCATAAATGAACCGACAACCAGGAAATACCCAAGGTGAAGAGAGACAGTAAATCCCCTAACGTTACTATTAACGGTTCTATGAAAAAACCTTGCTTTCCCAGATCTGACAGTAAAGGAGGCCACGCTCTGCTAAGAATTATGCTGTGGTTCCTATGGGAACACAGCGCTGAAGGCACTTTAATGTCATCAAGTCCTGGCCCCTACAATACTGTAACCGTGTCACAGCCCTTCCCAGGGACCCATCACTTTCCACCTTGAGTGTGTAGGCTTTTCATCCCTGCCCCTTCTACCAAAGGCTGTTACAGATCCTGAAGACTGCTTTGGAATATTCCCCTTTCTTATAAAGATAATGCAAAACCATAATGAATGTGAAGAATTCCAAGTTTTTCTGCAGTGCTTTTTCATAGCGACATAGAAAGGAGGTTGAAGGAATTTATCTGTCAGCATGAACTTTAATTTGACCTGAACCCACAGATCATGGGCAGCAGCAGGATTTGCTTCTCAGCAGAAGAGTTTGAGTGCTTTCCTGTCCCGTCTGAAAGCCGTGGCACCACAGAGAGCCAACGCCAGCAAATTCCACACGGGCTTTTATCTATTAGATCACCTGCTACTCAGTGATTATGAGCAACTCTTACTTCATCGTACTAAATCCCAGTAAGTGTAATGAGCAATTGAGGTTGGATGTGGGGCTCTGAGTCACTTTCTTGGGCAGAAGTTACCTGGGGCAGGTTTACCTGTGGGGGCTTGAAAGGTTACGCCCGAGCTGCCGCCTTCTCCTGCCTCCCCATGGAGGTCGTATCCCCACGGTAGGCAGAACAGGCTCTTCAGCTGCCAGTTTTCAGCCCAGTGTATTTAATATAAACTACCAATACGTGATGCTTTAACTTCACGTGCCAGTCTGTGACCTGCAGTAGCTGAGGAGCATTTCAGCAGCTGCAGATACAGCCCAGAGGGAACGTGAATTGCAGCCCTTAGCAATTAACACGGCTCTGGTCCTAAAAGGGCAACAGGGACAGACATAGAGAGTTTTAGCACTAGTTCAGCCTGGGTATGTGCCTCTCCAACTACTGCAGGTCAAAATCCCTGAGCAGGAGCGATGGACAATTCCACAATTATTCTGAAGCACCTTCAGAGCAATAACGGGATCGAAACACAAGTTCTTTTATACTCCCAGATTTGCTCTTTCACAGTAAATCGGTTCTACCCTACCAGAGGATCTCGCTGCGCTGGAAGCCATCAATGCCCTCAGTGCCAACTCCCCTAGAAATCTCAAGGCATTAATATCCACCAACCCTCACCCCCAGCCCTTTTCACACAAAACCACTTATAGTGGTTTCAGGAATTGCTGGGTGTGTGTGTGGGGTCCAACAAATCATAGAGAGACAGTAGATTTCCTCTGAAAGAGGAAATCCTGCCTAGCTCTATGCAACCACCTTCCTCGTCGCTAAGCCTGGAATTTCAGGGCAGAGAGAAGCAAATAATAGATCTGGATAGAACGGAAATAGCGGCTTTGCTTGAGAAGATCTCACAAGTTACAAACAGCAGAAATTAACGTTAATTCCTACTAATATCACTACTCCTTTAACTACGGTTGTGCAGCAAGACAATAGGGCTACACAAACAATGAAAAGTACAATTAATGCCTTAATGAGCATCATTTAGTGTTTTCCTCCAAACCCCTTACTTAGCAGTAGGCAGGATTTTCCAAATACACTGATTAAGCTGCCCCTGGCTGTCAGCAAAGCTCGACGCCAAGCTGCAGAGATTTCCTTGACGGTATTCTCTTTTTCATCCCCTCAAACCCTCTGGTTTAGCTGTACTACAAAAATTCCCCATTAGATTAAAATGCACTGACTCATCAGTAAAAGATAATAGCTGCAGGGAAGAAATACGCTGTCAAGAGCTTCACGGTTCTTAGTCTTACGGCTCTGAATGGCCAAGCCAGAGACATGCCAAGATAAGGCCGCCGCTCCCGGCTTCACCTGCCTGCTAAATCAAGGTCACATACAGCAAGGCAGCTGACGGAATGATCTGCTTTTGCGTTCTGTCCAACCATGAATTACTGACAGCGTGCGACGGATTTCATTGAAGATTTGTTTGTTTCAATCAGATTCATTTTAGATTAATTTGTCAATTTTCCATCTCTTCAGTCACCCCTGGCTGGAAGTGTGGACAGAAAACCTTCCCTACCTCTTACTACAGTGTTTTTTCCCTCTCTAACCCCGTACTGGTGTCCATATCTCTCTGACGCAACGCTGCCTTGCACCATGCGGACATGTTCATAAAGTCATCTAAGATAAACACAAAATGTTTGACCTCAGGACCATAATAACCACAGGGTGTCCTGCATCTGGGGCACCAAACCTTTCCCGTGCAACCCGGGGGGGCTGACATGAGTACAGGCTGCTCGGGACACAAGTGCGTGGGGAGGATGAGCTCCCCCTGACTTGTCTGGTGTTCTCTGGTCCCATGAAGGCCCCAAAACAAAGGGCATGCAAAAGATGCAACGCTCCTCTTTACCTGCTCTTACGCCTAGCACAGGATGGTAAAACGCAGACCCACAGCCATGCCATTTTAATTAAGCATCACAAAACTAAACTGAACGCGAAGAGTTACTATTTCAGTGCAGAACTCGACCTGATATGTTACTCCCACAAAAATGAATGAGAGTATTCCCTAAACTGGCCTCTGGTGCAAGGGACGGTCTAAGCCACAGCTCCAGCTAGCAGCCAGGAGATCGCTGTCAAACACATGCCTTCTCAGCTGACCCTCCCAAGAGCGAGCAGGGAGGGCACGGGGGCAGGGGAACGCTGCAAAGACAGAGCAAAGAAATTCCCGTAAGCCACCCATGGCCCCAGGTCTTCCTTTAAATAGATGTTAAGAGAAAGCAGACAAGACAAACGTTAAAGAGGGAAAAAAAAAAAGCAGTCGGAGGCTGATTTACAAAGCCCATTTTAGCAACTTAAGATGTAGCCAAATGCAGATAAGCACCTATCTCATTATATGTCCTCGCGCATTTTTATGAATCTTCCCTACAACCCACGGTGCCAACGTAATCTTGGTGATCTCTCAACTCGTAGCTCCTAAATTTTCTATGCAGGCCAGGCCTTATAGGGCAATTGTCATAAGCCCAAAAGAGATTGCATTTGTCTTAGGAGCCAATTCTATTTTCTTCCTAATATTTTATGTCAACCAGAAATTATTTTATAGGGAATTTATTTCAGACCAAAGGTTTTCAGTTCTTCCTCATGCCGAATGCACAGTGTGGTTTTGGTCTGATCTTTTCAGACACATGAATAACTATCCCATTTCATGCTGTCACTGCAATTATTTATCTGGACCGGGGCTTTCCAAATAAAAGGCTCATTATTTCTTTTGTCAGAGATGCACTGAAAAACAACTGTTCACATGTGGCATGGAGGGGAAGCACAGTCTTCCGACCTCTCCATTACTTAATGGCAGAATACGCTCTTTAAAGTAAACCACAGACGGAGACAACGCAATGCTCTGCTGCTTCGTAATAGAGAAACTGAGGCAAGCTGGGTGGCGTAGTGAGGTATTACTGACACACACTAAAGTTTAAGTGGATGTTTTTGGCCTGACTTTCAGTTCAATATCTCAGTTGTATGTTGTTCTTCTCTTCTCAGCAACAACATCACCAGCCCAGTTATGAGACTTTGAAATGAAAAACAACAACAAAAAACCCCAAGAGCCTTCACATCCTTCTGTACAATAACCTTCAACTCTTGTCGGTGTTTCTGGCTTCAAATCCACCAGCTCAGCTGTTTTGTTAGAGGTGTACTGATGGCACGTACTGCTAAACACCAAATTAACGCTATGTCTGGATCCATGCCATCTGCAGAGGCAAGAGCTGGAACTCTGAAGTAAAATGGATCAAAAGCCATGAATTAAGTCCTTGTTTAATGCAGAGGTAGTCTGGGCTGTTAAGCCCATCCAAAGCAGTCCTTAGCCAGAAGACACAGGGGGTGCCCACACCATGTGTTTAATGACCCTGACGCAATTAGCATCCTCAACTTTGGTCTCCAGACTCTTTGGGTCAGACAAAGGCCAATTCAGTCAAGTACGCTGGTCATTACGCAGGGCTGCAAGAGGAAGTGCCACCAGCAGCCACCTCCTCATCGTATAAGGACTTCACTGTGCCAGCGGTTGAAACCAACCTCCTCGACTTTACTTTGGGATAGGCTGGAGGAGAGGTGTTCACGCATCTGGGGCTGGTCTTTGGAGGACAGAGCAGACTACTGCCTGAGGCTAAAGCAGAGTCTACTACCTCCCATCCCAAGTGTTCGAGTCGTGTTGTGGCTTGACGCAGGCCTTGACAGCAACAGCATGACAGCGACTGATATGCAGAAGTCCAGGGTTCAGCCTGTGCTTACAGCATAACCCTGGGACCCTGAACAAAAGGGCACTGAAGAAGCTTTTCTTACCATGTTTTCTTCCTTTAGCAGTGGCAATTGCTGTCCCCAAACGGTGGGATGGGAAAAGGATAATAGTTTGATTATGCAGTTCCTTGAACTTTTCTGCTGGTACACAAAGCTTAGCAAAGAGCTTGGGAAGAAAAGGCCTCCACCCCAGGATATGCAACGTGTAGGTCTGAGGTGCAGCGCGCGCCTGAGAGTAGAGCAGCGCGGGATGAAACCCGCACACGGCAGACCGGGTGCAGCAGCAGTGCCTGGCTCACGCGCCTCCGGACCCCCGGAGCTCAGCACCTCGGCCTGTCGCGTGTTCATTCACCGGCAGCCCACAGAGCGTCGCCGGAGGTTTGCAGAGAGCTGGTTTCCAACACGGTATTTTTGAGCTGTTCCTTCCATTAAAAGAAGCAATTTCAGTTTCTTGCTTTTTCCCTTTGTCCTCAACCACTCTCGTTCCCCGGGGAGGCTTGCAGGACCAGTAACAGGCTGGGCCGTGGACTGCATGAAAAGGGTTATGCATGGGGGGAAGAAAAAGCAAACATAGAACCCTGCTACCAACAACCCCCTCCAGCCCTTCATAACCTCCGTCACTGCAGGAGGAGGATACCCACCACAGGCTTCCCAACTGGTACAACACACCTTCTTGGTCTCAGAGCCACATGAATTAGCACACGCTGACACCGCCTGCTCTGTAATTTCATGCCCTGGAGGGAAGCAATATGTACCGCATGCCCAAGGTGCTTTTAATAAGAATGGTTATTAAAGAAAGCGGGGCGCATAGACGTTTGCCACTCAGAACGGCACTGAAAGAGGCGGTGCAGAAAGTAGAACCGAGCAAGCTCGGACGGAGGGGCTTGGTGGCACTTTGCACACTGAGGTTTTCAAGCCCAGCTCCCGCTCTCACCTTCAGTTGCCAAATTACACTCAGCTTCTAACAGAGGCAGCTGCAGCACTTTGCGGCTTTCAGGGCAGTGTTTTTCACAAAACAGGAATTTGAAACAAGGAAGGAAGTTTATTCTGATGCCATTTTTTAATCTTTTAATCACATTTTCTCAAGCTGATAGTAGCTTTTCTCCCCTCCAGCAAAACGTAGAAGGAGGTGGGGTATAGGCCAGGAGGGAAGAGATGTAGCATTGGGAAGGAATAATGTTTAGCAGCTCTTCCCATCCCTTCCTATTCTTTCTTACTGACTTTGTTTCAAGTAGAACTATTCCAGCCAGCTCTACTTCATAGTAACATCTGGTACCTTTCTTCCAGATGGGAAGGAAAGCTCTAACTTCACTGCTGGCACGAGCCTTGCTTTCTGACCACGTCTAGCAGTCCAGGCGAAGGGTTGCTGCACGGATGGAGGCACCGAAACTTGCATCTCTTGCTTCCCCAGCTGCTGCACCGTAATTGACAGGTGGAGGAAGATCCCTTCCAGGACTTAGCCAAGCACCCCGTACCTGAACTTGCCTAGTTCCTTAGGCCTCCAGCAGCTGTGCTCCAGGGGTAGGCTTGAGGATAACCTCTTTCTTGCCTCTGCTGTGCCGAGGAGCAGCCCATACCAGGTGCGTGGGGAGGAAGAGGGAGAGAAGGAAGACGGGACGGGAGCAATTGAGTAGCTATAAAGGACTTAGCTCCACATTAATGGCTAACAATAGGCCACAGCCTACCCCACAGATGCCCTTTATTTAACTCCTCCATCTCTGTGCTTACGCTTAAAATATGCAAAATTTCCTTTTTGCCATGAAAAAGCTTCAGTATTGGGGCCAGCTTGGCACTTTGCTGGTATAAAACAAGGTTTCCTTAAACCCTGTTTTAATACCCTGCTTATAAATAGAGAGTTTGGCACATGCAAACGATGCCAAGAAAACAAAACTGGCCATATTCCAAAGTGCAGTATGTGCCTCCATGAGTTGTTACACGCACCCTACCCGGCCCAACCAGTGACTGCTCTCTGCCAAAGCCCCTCTGCCTGCTCAGCCACTCAATAAAGGTGCTCCCTTTGCGACAGAAGGGAAGATAGGAACTGTTCTGGAGAGGGCACCATTGCAGACAAAACATTAAAACTCAGTTCAAACTAAGAGACGGACTCCTTCAAAACAAGGAGAGAATATAAATGGGGAAGGGCTTCCTCTGCAAGCCTCAGATGTCTGGAGGCGCTGGAGATGCTCACTTATCTTGGCCACAAGAGCAGACAGGGAACATGGCACCCGGATACTGAAGCTGTTGCCCTCCCAGAAAAACTACTAACCCTTTAGATAACATTGGCATGAACTTCTGAAGTGCTGAGCCCTGGGTTTCCCCGCATACCAGGGAAACTACGTTTTCCTTATGTTGCCCATCAAGAAGAGCTGGGTGGGAAGGGGTTCTTGCGCTACAGGGCGTCAGCTCCTCTGACATCAACTACAAGAGGATTCTTTTCGGTTTTGAGAATTTTCCCTGCAAAGGGCCCAAGAACAGCTGGAAGCGAGTAGCCCTGTTAATCCTAGTAAGACCCCACTGCAAATGTTGTGGCAGAACAGACTAAACCTTCTTGATTTAGTGGCTACTTTCCACGGACTAAACCATATTTTTCTCCTGTGATATTTATTGACTAGATAAATATCAGTCCAGTCCTGTCCTCATTTGAGGTACTGAAGTCCTCCCCTACAACTCGGTAGAATACAGCCAAGCCCTAGGACTTGGCAGGCCAATCTGGACAGGCACTAGTGATTCAATAGCTGTAGGACTCTGACTACAGCGCCTCCAGGACTCGCCCCACCTTGAGAAGGGAGAGACTGCTCGATATGCAACTCCTTCGCTGCACAGATCCATAATTCTAAGAACACAGGTTAACTGCAGTACTTGACTGGAGAGTACCTAGATGAGTGAGGAAGGCTTTGTTACAGTCCAGTGTTAGTTACAGATGCTTCATCTCTCATGTCACTTGGTGACATTGTCAAATAGCAGCCCAGACAGGGGGAAAAGCTATACAATTCCCCCCTTGAAGTCATTTTGAGAAGAATCAAAGCTCGCTTTTGTAAAACACATCAAAAGTTCTGATCAGATGAAGTTAAATATTCCTCAATTTATTTTCATTTTCCCCAGGCTTTGTTTCTCCTGTTAATATCCTACAACCGACAGTTAAACGATCAACTGCCACGTTTAGACCCGGAGCCGCAACCCTGGCGGTTGTGCAACGCCACATATACGATTGTTTTCAGCGCTGTATTGTTCGAGCCCATCTTCGGCATAACCACTCTCTTCTCGGGTTTCACGTTCTCAGAAAATCCGAGCAAGCCTTCTAACTGCGGTTACTTTAGCGCTATGAGTACAATTTACAGAAGAATTCCATTGAAGATGATCTGTATGAATGCATCTTTTTAGCCACCAAAAAAAGAAAAAAAAGTCTTTTTTGCTCTTCAGCGGTGATTTGAAACTGCGGCGCTGAACAAGGGGACCGTTGCTAATCGAGCGTTTTACCTCATTTATAACCCAGAAGCAGTGAAAAAAATAGGCAAAGTGGGGGAAAAAAGCCCAAAGGACCTTAAGCATGAGGGTGAGACAAAGGAGCGGCTGGACTACGGACTTGAGTGAGTTGCACTCCGTGGCGGCTGGAAACGCGACCATGCAGGACAGGGCAGACACGGGGCAGCACCGGCACTGATTTACCCAAGTTTTCTCCTCTCCCCCCTCGCACCGGGCAGCGAGAAGCGCGGTAAGGTGCCAGCGCAATCGAGACGGAGCTTACCTGTGCACTTCCTTTTAAAGGTTTCATAGTCTACCCCTTGGTCTCCGGGGACGATTGTAGAGCCATTGTATTTAAAAGTCACCCTTTGGGAAGGGGAAAAGAGAAGGGGAATAATACATTTAAAAGTCACCCTTTGGGATGGGGGAAAGGGAAGGCAAATAACATATTTAACAGCATTTGGGAAGGGAAAAGAGGCGGTGGGGAAGAAAACACTGTAAAAAAGCGTCGTTTGGGAAGGGGTGGGGGGGGAAGAGGGGAAGGGGAATAAGGTCTGTACCAGTCACCCTTTCGGGAGGGGACGGGGGGGGGGGACGGGGGTCCCGGAGCACCGGTGCCCGTCCGGGAGATGCCGGGGGCCACCTACCAGTTCACCTCGGTGGCATCGTCCCTGACGAGGTTGTACGCCTCCCTGCACGCCTCCTTGTCGATTTTGGTGGCCATGGGGGCGGCCGGGCCGGGGGAAGGGGCGGGGGGGGGGAAGCCCGCTGCCGGTGCCGGTGCTGCTGCTGCCGCCTCCGCTCCGCACCGCTCCGCACCGCACCGCCCCGCGCCGCGCAGTGCCCAGCCCGCCGCCCGCCGCCCGCCTCCGCCCCGCCGCCGGCTGCCAATGGCTCGGAGCCTGCGCTGGGCCTGCCCCTGCGCCCGCCCCCCCGGGCCCGGCGAGGGGCTGGGGGTGATGCAATAACCGGGGGAGCGCGGGGGGGAACACGCAACCCCCGCCGGGGCGGGGGGCACCGGCCGGAGGATGCGCAGCCGGGGCGCCGCCCGGGCCGGGGGGCGAGGGGCTCGTCCCGGCGCCGAGGGCCCGCCGCCGTGAGGGGTTCGTGCGGCCGCTGGTATTTTTCCAACACACGCCCCCCCCCCCCCCCCCCCCCGCGCTCTCCCGATGTTTTTCCAGCCCCTGACGGGCGGGAGGAGGAGGAGGAGGAGGAAGGAGGGAGAAGCGATGCGCAAGATGGAGCAGCCGCTGCCGGCGCGGCGGGGCCGGGAGCCGGGCCGGGCGCACGGGAGGTAGCCGGGAGGAAGCACCGGGAGCAGGTAGGCGAGGGGCCGGCGGGGGCTGGAGGCCGGCGGGCGGGCTGGGCCAGCCGCCCCGGCCGGGCCGGCAGCCGGGAAGAGCTCCCCGCTGCTCCCGCATCGCCCCGCACGGCCGCGGGTGGGAGCCAGGGAGCGGGCCCCCGCCATCCGGGGGTCTGCGGGGGTGACCGTGAGTCGTGACAGCTCGCTGCTGCTTCGGGGGTGTGGGGGGTGTGCGGGGGGCCTCTGCCTGGGAGCCGGTATCTGGGTGCCTGCGCCTGTGTTTCACCCCGATTCGGATGGAGCGATCTCCCCCTACTGGGCTGCACTTCCAGCGCTGCGAATTAAAGATACAAAATCTAACCCAAGTCGATACGCTGATGAGAAATGGTGGGTTTTAGGCAAAAGTCTGTAAGACTGCACTTCAGTCCTAGGTCCTGAGAGACAAGCCCTTTGCTTTGCAGAACCCGGCTTGAAATAAATGTCACCAGATGTTCCTGTGCCCACGGACCGGAGGTTTAAAAACCAGTCCTTAAACTTGTCAGGGGGTTTCTACCCTAAACGTAGGGGGCCAGATACTGCAATTTTAATAAAAAACTACATTCCGTGATAAAAAGTATCACATTTTGTTTCTTTTCAAGTTTGCAGCGGGATGTTAATCATTTATTTCACGTCAATAGGTTGTAATTGTGAACCGAACAGTAAGCAACCTCATTACCACATACAGTTACTCAGTGTTTCCAGACATCTCGAGGAACGAGGTCGCCCGAGCACGCGTTAATTGTCAGCCACATCACTCCCTGCCGTACCGTCTGAAACCCTAACCCTGCACGAAGCTCCTTGCAGAGAGCCGCTGACTGCCGGGGGGTTCCCTGTAGGCTCAGGGCCCAGCCACGGGCGGGCTGCTGCAGTGCAGCTCTGCCGCGTGGGTGAGGTCATAGGGAAGAGGGAAGTATTTCTCAAGTCGGTACAAGTGCGGGACACGGCATCCGGGTGAATCGCGCTCAATACCTCTGAGATCGCAGGCTCTAGATGGTAATACAATCACACATTAACAGCTCTGAATTTCTATCGATTTTTCTTTTGGAACTGTCTTTAGGAAGACTTTTTCTTTTTTAAAAGCCTTTATGCTGACCATTATCTGCTCGTATTTTTTTTTTCGTAGTCTGCATTTATCATCCTTTGGCACTACCTCGCTGTTTATACCTGGAACAACTGCTGCTTGTCCTTGTCTCCTCACACTTGTTCCTCAGCTCCTGAGGTTTCCTAGGGGAGAGGTGGGTGACTGAAATGTCACTTCCCTTAGAAGGAGAAAACCTCAACCTCGTTTAGGTCTCTGTGACCCAGTGGCTGGAGCGTTCGAATTATATTCTTTAGGGACTTCGCACTTTCCAGTGCCAGATTCAAACCTCAGAAGTGCACACCTCCCTCGTGGGACCACACCTCTTCTCTTTGCTTCTCTTCCTTGTCTTTGACACATTTTCATGTTGGTTTTTTTTTTCTTTTAACACATGGAGGAATAAACATTGTGCTCTGTTTCATCAGGCTGTAACTGGAGAGGGGGAAACACCTACTTTTCTGGCTTCGGTGAGCTCTGACTTGCTTTTCACTTGGGGGTTTTGAGACCTCCACCTTCCGCACATGGGTCTTTTCTTCCTGTGCAGGAGGATGTCACCAGCCTGGCAGGAAGAGCAGTCCATCTCCTGGGAGTCCTCGGAGGGGAAGCCCAGACAACAGAGAAAGTGAAAGGACTTAAAAGAGCACTTAGGGACTTCCTCAAAAAAATGTCTCCAGCAAGCACAAAGTCTTGGATATCTGGACTGACCTTCAGCTGTCCAGACTGTACTAACGCAGTTCGGGAAGGGGCTCAGAATCTGTGGAGGGAGCTGAGGAAGAGGATGGTTCAGCCCAGCCATGGTCCCCCAGGAGGCTTAGCTGCTCTCCTAAAATATACTGCTCCTGTGGCTCTTTGCCCTCACACCTTTTTGCTTCTTTTCTGATCTTTCTATATGGCTGTCCCCAATCCTGCATCTCCATCTGTGTCTTTTCTGTGCAGGAGCAGAGAAAATAATGGAGAGAATAATACCCCCTTCCAGGAGGAGGCTGCTGTGAAAATTCATAGATTCACAGATCACGGTTAGCGTTAGGGTTGTC
The DNA here is from genome assembly GCF_949628215.1 of Phalacrocorax aristotelis. Lineage (NCBI taxonomy): Eukaryota > Metazoa > Chordata > Aves > Suliformes > Phalacrocoracidae > Phalacrocorax > Phalacrocorax aristotelis. Next base: position 4,126,482 of record NC_134283.1, on the reverse strand, counting down.
AGCGGAGTACGTTTTTCACTCAGACAGTCCTGGAATTGTGGGTCTTTATCCTGGGTCCCTGTGGTCACAAGGGCTACAGGAGAGACCAAAGCTAGCAAAAATGCTTCTCCTTTTCAGACTCCAAAATCAATTAGGTTAGTAGGAACCCATCATCATCGCCAGTTTCTCTGGGGTGGCTGAAGAGCAGACACAGATGGCCGCATGCTACTGCCCCAGCGCTGGAGTGTCACCTGCAGCGCGGGGCTGGGGGACGGCTGTGGTAGTATGAAGGTGCTAACATCCCAGGCAGCCCTGGCACGCTCCCCGTGTTTAAAATTGGCTCTTCCCTGTTGTGCATATCGTCTTCTGGCAGCAACCGCTGCCCCGTCACCGTGCGGGACACGTGTCCGAGCTGGGCTGTCCTCGGTGAGAGCGGACGGAGCTCGGATGCACGCACGCTTTTGCTGGCTTCTGCTGTCCTCGATGCAACTCAGTGCACACACTCCCCCCCACTGCACAGTTTATCACCGCTTTACAGAACACGGCCAAGTATCCCGCGCTGGCTCTAACGAACACCCCTGGCTCCCCCTCTGCTCTGCCCAAGTGAGGCCACATCTGGAATACTCAGGTGTGTGCTCCAAATGTTCCACACCGAAATTGCGCAGGGCCGAGGCACAGCCCCGCCGCCCAAGTCATGCCTGCCCCTGAGGGGTCTGGCCTCCAAAATCTAGTCATGCTGGCGGTGAAAAGGAGACGGTTTTACCTCCAGCAGCTGTAGCAAGAACTAGCAGTCCAGTTCTGGGCCCCCCAGTTCAAGGACAGGGAACTGCTGGAGCAAGGCCAGCGCAGAGCTGCCAAGGTGATCAGGGGCTGGAGCATCTCCCTTGGGAGGAAAGGCTGAGAGACCTGGGCTTGTTCAGCCTGGAGAAGAGAAGGCTGAGGGGGGATCTCATCAGTGCTTATAAATATCTGAAGGGCGGGTGTCAGGAGGATGGGGCCGGGCTCTTTTCAGTGGTGCCCAACGCCAGGCCAAGGGGCACCGGGCACAAGCTGGAACACGGGAAGTTCCACCTGAACATGAGGACAAACCCCTTCCCTGTGCGGGTGCCAGAGCAGGGGCACAGGCTGCCCAGAGAGGCTGTGGGGTCCCTTCCCTGGAGACATTCACCCCCTGCCTGGACGCGGCCCTGTGCCCCTGCTCTGGGGGTGCCTGCTCAGGCAGGGGTGGGACGGGGTGAGCTCCAGAGGGCCCTTCCCACCCCTGTCACGCTGTGGTGATTCTGGCACAGACCTAGCGGGGGCCTTGGCAGCACGGCCACGGGTGCCGGCCGGGCTCTGCGCTCAGGCCGTGCCCTCCGCGCCCCACGAGCGTCGCCCCGGCCCTGCCCGGCAGCGGCAGGGAGAGCCCCGAGCCCTCCGGGCGGCCCCCGCCGAGGGCCCGGCCGCCATTTGCTGCCGGCGGGGTCAGCGGAGGCGCCGCCGCGGCCCGGCCCCGGTTCCCGCCCCGCCTCGGTCCCTCCCGCTGCCGCCAGCCGGCATTTCCTGGGCCGGCAGAGCCGCGGCGGGCCCCGGGGGGAGGCCGGTGCCGCCGCCGCCGCCTGAGGGGACGCTGCGCTGCGCCCACCCTTCGCTCCCGCCGCGGGGGGCGTTGCGGCTGCAACGGTGCGGGGCCCCTGCCCCCGGGCGCCGCTGCCGCCTCCCGAGGCTTGCCGTTGCTTTGGGGGGGTTTTACTCCCCCCCCCCCTTTTTTTTTTTTTTTTTTTTTTAAATTTTCCGGGTAAATAAGCGCTGTGGAAAAGCGCAGCCGTTATGTAGCTGCCGGAGGAGGGGCCAGCGGCGGGCGGGGGATGAGCTGCCGCGGCGGGGCTGCGCGGAAACTGCGCGGAAACTGCGCGGGGCCGAGGCGCAGCCCCACCGCCCGGGTCACGCCGGCCCCTGAGGGGCCCTGGCTCCGAAACCTGGCCTTGCCGGCGGTGAGAGGAGATGGTTTTACCTCCGGCAGCTGTAGCGAGAACTAGCAGTAAGTAAATAACTCATCGTCGATAATGTATGTGCCGGTCTGTGTGCCCTGGCACGCGCCCGACTTGTTGACACACCAAGCGTTAATAACACGAGAAAACGACGTCAGGGAGCAAAAAAAAAAAAAAAATTAATCCTTTTTTTTTTTTAACTCAGACATTTTCAAACTGGATTAGCATGCGCGGGTCTTAATTGTGTTATTTATTCAGCACGATATGGGTTTTAGCAGTCTGAAAGGATTGGTGTGCTGCTAACATCTTTCTTTGATTTTGTTCTAGAAGTACCGTGGCTCAGCCTGTCATGGAGGGAACCAGGCAAACCAGGATCTGCCGTCCACACAAGATAAGTGAATCCTCAAAGGTTTGTACGTTTTGTGTTGCCTATCAAAAAAATCAAGTTACAGAAATAACAAGAAGGGGTGCAAAGGCTCTCCTCTGGATGGACTGTTTTGAAGCGATGTGAATATTCTCAGCGTTTAAAAAGAGGTTTGAAAACAGTGGGCTACCTGCTCAAATATTTTTGGTAGAAGTTGCTACCTAGTGATTTAAAAAAAAATAGAGAAGCAGCAGCAGCAGCAGCAAATGGGCATCTGCTCGTTGTGACTCATAACTTAAAAAAGAAACCCACATCATCGCAGCACAGTATCTTCTCTACACCAAAAATTCAGTCATTAAATGCGATGTATTTATTCTGGGGATTTTTCATACTGATCCATCTCATAATATCCAAGCTAGTTACAGAAGCAAAGCTGGGATTACTTTTTAGATTTAGTCTTTGTTTTGTACAAGACGGGATTCTTGATCCTGCGAACAGTAGTTACTCAAGTGACCTCGAGATGTTTTCTTTGGTTTGTGAAGTTAATTTTCTCTGTATAGAATCTGTCTGTACAAATACATAGGCTTAGTTGGGAATCCACACAAGTCCATCTTAGGTAGCTCTTTATGCAGGTCATCAGGATGATGAATTAAGATTTATAAGATGTTAATATCAGCTGTAATTATTATGTTCACTTTGTTTCATACCAGTGAAAACTGCTTTCCTGTTCTAGCAGGAGCACAAGGTTGTATGTAGGTACAGATGCTGCAGGGCAAGTACCTTGTACTGCCAACAACAGCTAGAAGAGGAAAACTTCTCAGTGCCCGTATCTGTCTGTTGCTTGAGACAGATCTCCTTTTCTTTTGCATCACTGACGAGCAGTGGTACTGCATTAACAGTCTGAAAGAAATTAGATCTTTGAATCCGAAATAAGTTAAAATAATGCTCTAATACAGTTGATAAAATAGGACTGATTTTTAAATGCATCCCTACCCATATAATCTTTCCCTGAGTGCTGATCCTGTCTACCATTTAAATGGCTTAGTCTGAATGTAATAATAATTCATCACATTAAAAATTAATTAACTTGACAGCATTGTTTTATTTTCTTGCTTAGGCAGCAGCTGCCACTATCTGCTAAACTTAGATTTACTAGATAATGCTAAAGCTGTTCTACAGAATATAAATAGCTTGAGAAAGATGTTCGTGTTTAGTATAAAATTAGTCTTGGTTTTGAAATGTGCAGCTATCAGCTTTTGTTATTTGCTCACTGAACGAATGAACTTGCTAAGTGGCTGAAATATGTTAATAGATTCTGAGTCCATCCAGAGGCGTACGTAATGATTTTATGCTCGGTTTCTGAAGTAGCAGCAGTTCTACATGGCAACAAGGATTTTAGGAGCACAAGTTGTCAGGCGCATTTGCGGTCAGGATTATGCTGCTGACTCGACAGCCAGCTAAGTAAACAGGGATCTCTGGCAAATCTTACATTCCAGTGTAATCTTGTTATGCACGATGGTGGTATTAGAGAATATTAGAGAGAAATGATCAGCCAATTTACAGAGATGAGAGGGGATATGGTTTTGGTTTAATCCAATAACTGTCCCTCACGAGTCAGATTCAGAAGAGGGTGCTGTAAGATGTTAGTTATTGTCTGTTCATCCTCTTCCCTTTATCGTAGTTGTCACAAATGTGCGCTTTGTCTTTTGCGATGTTTCTTCTTCTTCCCACCTCCTCCGTCCCCTGGTCTCTGCTTGGGCTCCTGTGTGATATCAGCGCCTCTCCACCTCAGAAAATGAAGATAAAATACTTGGCAGTCCTTAAGCCCCCGTATTCTTTTCTGCTACAGATCTCTGGTAGTTTTGTTCCTCAGTGGAAGTTACTTTGTTGCCTGTGCCATAAATCCCTTTTTAAGTTCAGAGATATGATGAGGCGATGAGTATAAGGCAAATTAAAAGAGTTTTCGTCCAGAAAACTTATAATTATTGAAGCCTCTTCACTGAGGTCAGTTTAACTCTGCACACTTGCATGTACAAAGTCACTCCAACAGGCGGCTTTTTGGCTGCTTAGTCTCCATTGTTTAGAGAAGAGCGTAAGCAAAACTGAAGAGAAACCACTGGGATATCAGGCTACGAGCAGCGCTTTTGGTTATTAATGTGGATCTCATCTTTGGCGGTCTGCCTGTTGCCATACCACCGGCTGAAAGGCAGACGTGGGAGGTCAGGCTCCCAAGGCTGGTATTAGCTCAGGATGATTGGCCGCCATCACGTCTGGACAGTGGTGAGCTGCGTGCGTTAATCCTGGTTATCTCATCGTGCACAATTACCAAATTATGTATGCAGAGTGCGTATCTAGAGTGAGGGTTGCGTGCAGGGGAAGGAGCTTGGCTCGAGGACTTGAACCTTTCCCATCCAGGTGGGTAGAGAGGTTGTCTCACTGTGATTTAACCAACCCATTAATGGCTTAGCCAGCCAGCAATAATCATGTGCTTTCTGTTTGGGAAACCAGGAAAGCCACAGATCGTTAGGATTTCTAGGAGAAGCAGCAGTTTGGTGATGGAAAGGTTGAATGCCTCAGAGGCTCGAAGAGACCTCGGGTCATCTGCGTGACTGTTTGCAATGTAGATATGGACTGAGACACCTTTTCAGGGTGTCCCTTCTGGGAATGCAGCCTGAGGGCGTAGAACTGGGCAAGACCCTGGGTCCTACAGCCAGAGCTGTTCAGAGCTAACTTAGGCACAATACAAAGATGTGCTTCCCTTCCACCTCCTTTCATTTCTCTTACATGTTCTTACAGGCTCTGCAACTCTGCCTGTTTTGGATTTGGTAATTAAAATTATGTATTTGCATTTAACTTAACCTGGCTTTTATTAAGAGAGATCACAAGGTAACTGACTGTACCATCAAGCATTCCATTCCTCCAGAAGGATGGTCCTAAAAGCTGCATTGCTTGCCATACTGGGGTGACCAGTACATGTTCTGCAGGACATTCAAGGGGTAACAAAACGTTTCCATTTTGGTTCTTCTTAAGACTGGTAACGTGAGTCTGTGAGAAAGAGGCGAATGCTGGTTGCCTCAAAAGCCCTGTGGCACGTACAGAACTGGTGGGAAGAATGTCTGGACCAGAGGGATCCCAAGAGGGCACTTAACAGACATGTTCTGAGGGCATTTTCCCCTTTCTTGAAAATAAAAATATTTAGTCGTATTCATTAAAACAGAAACTACCCTGGCTTCTGGAAGGAAGTAGAAGTCTTATGGGAATAAGTTATCCACATGTGTGGCTTTGCACATGAATAAACAGCTAATATTTTTGAATGCAGCGTGTGTGCCTGGAATAATATGGAAAGAAAGAGAGGGACTTTACCCTAACGAGCTTAGAAATGCCGAGTTCTGAAAAGATTTAAGAGGGGGTAGCTGTCGAGTAAGCACTAACCCAAACAATACATGGGCTGAATGAAAATCTGGCATGCTGCTGCATGTGTGTCTCCCACTCCGAATATTTAGCGAGTAGCTGAGTTGAGAAGAACTCTGTAAGGAGTCATTTGGGGGACAAGTAAGAAAGGAAATGTCAGCAAGATGTCTCGAAGACAATGTGTGGAAGAGTTTCAGAAAATTGTGCCTGTATAAATCATCGGGGAGGAGGTTTGGATTCAGCATTGTGGAGGAGGTAGGAGTAAATTAAAGGGAAAAAAAAAAGGGAGTAGGAAGCAGTAAAAGTCTGCAGAGGCCTTTCAGAGTGAAGGTGAGGAGCTCGGGCTCGTACTGCGCTTGCCAACTGTTTAAAGTCAGAATTTATTTGAAATGTGCAACACAAGTAAGCTCTCTCTCATGCATGCCTACACCTAACGGGAAAAGACTTTGTGCACACTGAGATTTATCTTGGTGAAGATAACATCTGCCTCACACTGGCTGTTTATTCCAGGTGTACAGGTGGGATGACCACTCTAGTCTAGTTCTTCAGAGCCTGAATGAGCAGAGGCACCGAGGCCTCTTCTGTGACATTGTCCTCGTGGTGGATGAACAGAGAGTTCCTGCCCATCGGAACCTCCTCGCTGTTTGCAGTGACTACTTCAACTCCATGTTCACCATCGGTATGCGAGAAGCCCACCAAAAAGAGGTTGAACTTTTTGGAGCTTCTTATATTGGTCTCAAGGCTGTGGTGGATTTCCTTTATGGCAGCGAGCTGTCTTTAGATGGAGGCAATATCGACTATGTGCTCGAAACAGCTCACCTGCTGCAGATCTGGAAGGTGGTTGACTTCTGTTGTGAGTATCTGGAGAATGAAGTCAGCGAGGAGAACTATTTGTACCTGCAAGAGCTAGCCTCTATTTACAACCTGAAGCGCCTTGACTCCTACATTGATTCTTTCATCTTGCAGAACTTTGGCACGCTGTCTTTCACCCCGGACTTCCTGCAGAACATTTCCTTGCAGAAGTTGTGCCAGTACCTGGACAGCAGCAACGTGCAGCAGGAGTGCGAGCACGACTTGCTGCAGGCTGCCTTGCAGTGGCTTACCCAGTACCCGGAAAGGGAGAACGAGGCTTACCAGGTCCTGGATAACATTCATTTTCCCTTGATACCTAAAAGCGATCTCCTCCATCGAGTCAAGCCTGCTGTCTGCTCTCTTCTTCCCAAAGAAGCAAACTGTGAGGGGTTTATAGAGGAGGCGGTGAACTACCATAATAACGTCACGGCCCAGCCGGTGCTGCAGAACAAACGCACAGCCTTGCGGACCTGCGAGGAGAGGCTCCTCTTTGTGGGTGGGGAGGTTTCCGAACGGTGCCTGGAACTGAGCGATGATACCTGCTTCTTGGACATCAGAAAGGGGCAGTGGGTAGCAGAAACCCCTCTGCCAGCCAGGCGAAGTCACCACTGCGTTGCAGTCTTGGGAGGCTTCATCTTCATAGCCGGAGGCAGCTTTTCAAGAGACAATGGAGGGGATGCAGCTTCAAATCTCCTATATAGGTATGATCCCCGCTGTAACCAGTGGATAAAGGTGAGACTTAAGCTGTATTATTTCTCTGTTTAAAGTCCTTAATGTTTAGAGCTTTTTCTTCTTTTTGGTGGAAGGACAGGGCTCATTAGAATAGCCAACATAACAACGCTTGCAACTGGAAATTCAAGTTATTTGAGTTGAAAAAGCAGCTGCTTGAATCCTTTGTGCGAATGCTTGAGTTACGCACACAGCAAAAGAGTCTGGGGCAGATTTTCAACTTCACTTGGGATTTGGGCATCTCACGTGTGACATTCCTGGTCAGCATCCACCTACAACTCTTCAGGTTACTTTTGGGAATAATGCTAGAATGGACTTACAGAGGTGATTGCTTAGTTCATCTTTCTCAAGTAGGAGCACGTTCAACTAAATCAAAAATGGGTCTGATGTAAAAAGAAAATGTCTCTGACAGTTGTCAAATGTCTCTGTGCTAAATGTCTCTTAGAACAAGCTATTCACTTCCAGTCCCGCTGTAGATCCCTGCGGCCAGTGCAGGTTCCTACATGAGCCAATCCTGTGTGGTTCCGTTGTGGTTTTGAGTGATTCCAATATACGTTTTTTGCAGAGTTTTGCAAGGAGGCCCATGTAACACAAACATTTATAGAGTTACTTGTCTCTTAGATGCTTCCTGTTGTCCCCTTTTTTTTGAAAATGAATGGTATGTAACATGCTACTGCAGAAAACCAGAAGTATTTTATGAATATAACGGTCAAAACCAGTAGCTCCCCTTTCTAAATAAATGGGAAGAAGCAACTAGCCTATGCTCAGACGTGAATGTACCTTAAGTCAGCTTGCCTACCAGATGTTTGAAGGTGTCAGCGTGTTATTTTTTTTGACAGGTTGCCTCCATGAGACAACGCCGTGTAGATTTCTACCTGGGAGCTATTACCGACATGCTGGTAGCTGTTGGTGGCAGGAATGAAAATGGGGCGCTTTCTTCAGTTGAGACCTACAGTCCTCAGAAGGATTCCTGGTCCTATATAGCAGGCTTGCCCAGGTAACAGCGGTGTTTGGAAAGTTATGCTGTGTTTGAAGAATGGTGGTAAAGGGAGCTTGTGTGACCTTAGCTCATGAGTGGGTATCACTAGAAGGGAGGTGGGGGATATACGACCAACACGGCACCAGCAAGTAACACACCATTCCAGCATTTGGTGTTTGAGCGACCGTCTCCTCCAGGCAGCGTGCCTCCTGTCAGCTTGATTGGGTTTAACTTTTGTCCTGAGGTACATCTGAAGGATGGAGGGAGAGCTCTCGTAATTTCGCTCTACTCCTCTTAAAATATTTTTCCTGAGGTCACTCGGAGTTGGATCTTTTCAGAGGCACTGTTCAGATCTTGATCAAAGGCTTTTATAATTTATTTGGCCTTATTTTGTCACCTTGGTGTGATTGTTTTCCTTGTAAGGTGCTTCTGTTTGGCTGCTCAGGTTGGCTGTTGCAGATAAACCACATTTACCTGTATTGCAAATAGGTAACCCCAGCAAATGTGACTTTTCTTTCTCTCAGTCTGAGTTAAAACTTAGCTGCTTTACTTCTGAGAGGCTTTAGTGCTGCAGCTCCTCTCGTAACAGCAGCACAGGACATTGCTGGTATTTTGAATCATCGTTTTGAGTGGTGACTTTGTAAGAATGGTACGATAGCATTTCATTTGCAAACAGCTATTCAGATTTAGTAATATTTCACATTCTTGGAAAATACAGGAATATTGGCTACACGCATGGTATTTTCATGGTGTCTGAAACCTGTAACTTCAGCAGCGGTGCTTGCTTTCCTAGTGACATCATGAACAAGATACTTGCAATTTGATTTGAGAGTTTGGGTTTTCTTCCCTTATTCCCTTAGCTGCAGAGCTGCAGAGCCACAGGCAGCCAGTGAAGGCACAGAAGCCTGTTGCCCAATTCTATTTTGGGTAGGTGCTGCAATGCGAGTCTGATCCAGGCTAACAGCTGGGCTCGAGCGCTCTTCAGAAGCGGGATGCTTTTTTCCATTTTATTTCTGCTCGCACAGGCAGATCTAGCAGTTGAGGCTAAACACCACAGTCTTTCCTGGGAAGCTGTGTATGAGAGTTCCTAAGCCCTTCTGTTAATTGGGGTGACCTGTGAGATCCCAGTAACATCTCCTAGAAATTGTAGCACAGCTTTTCTTTTTTTTTCCTTTTTTTTAAAAAACATTTTTCAAAGAAATGTACATGTGCCCTGACTACCTTGTATGTTGTTAGAAAAACACTTGCCTTAGAACCGGTATGGATAAGTTTTTCCCAGCATATAAGTGGTCCTGGGGAAGCTTGCAGACTGTACGCTGTCCGAAAAGGGGCGGTTTTTCTCCATGTTCCTACTGCTACCTGTGTGTTGGCTTCATGAATTTTGCTGCTGCAGCATTTAGAAGTGAACTTTGACACGAGGAGTGTTGATTTTTTGTTAGATTGCCTAGCCGATCTGCTTGGACTAGGCAAGAGTCCCCCTTACGGGACAGACGCCCCTTACGCTGACTTGGTTGCTGAACCGCAGGGTTAGGCTCTGGTACAGTGACTATTTTAAGTGATTGCTGCATCCCAAAAAAATAGTTCTGCATCCTCTCTTCCTGCCTGCTCTGTCCTCGTCCCATGCTCACTGCGCCCTGTGCCAGCTCAGGTCTTTGTGCAGCTGCGTAGCGAGCTAGATAGTTTCCCACTTTTCCACATAGCTGCTCTCTTGCGTGTTAATATGTCTTTAGTTAGATCTTAGTGGACACTTACTACCTTCAGATTTTCTGCCTTCTCAGCCCTCTTTCTCCTGTTGGAGAACTCCTGCATCAGGCAGTATATTGTTTGCAACAACCATTTTTCTACACAGAAGGAATAAAGTTAAAGGAGCCTTGCGCAGGTTGCAAAAGGCAAAATCGGCACAGAGGTGGATGATGGGAAGAAACTTTCTGAACGCTGGGACAAGCGAATGCTGCTTGAGCTCAGAGAGATGTGGCTCTGGCAGGTGTGGGTGGCTGCCCGGAAGGATCTGGGCAGGCCTTTCCTGGCGTACTTCAGGTGGATTTGCTGACAGCAGAGGAAGGAGGAGAGATAATTTTGTGATAAATTCAAGACTAGAAGGAAGCATGCTAGCTACAGTTGCTTCTGTGTCCTCCTGTCTTCCCTTCAACATACTCTTGATCTGATCCCTGTTTTCCTCTCAGCTTTTGTTTCTCAAGCTGATTTTAGTTACTGTTTTCACCTAAATAACAACTTCCCCAGGTCTATTCTAGCAGCAGGTCTTCTCTCCTTGTGTAGAGCAAATCGGAAGGTCCAATCCTCTGCTTCCTGATTGCCCGATCAGGCAACACATCCCAACATAGCCGCCTTGTTTCCTGCATTTTTCTGTCCTCTTCCCTCTGAAGAGAAAACATGCAGGTTTCTTGTCCTGTTGGGTGCATGGCCGCCAGAAGCAGGCTCCCTGCCCGCAGCTCTGGTGTTGTTTCTGACTGCTCTAATCCAGCAGCTGCCTGGAAGGCTGTTCCCTGGAGTGATAGGCACATGTTGAGGTCATTCTGGGGTGTAGGCTTGCGTAGTTCGATCTGAGCTGTGTGGGGTTGGACTCTCAGAGATTATATTTATTAAAGCTTCTGCTCTGAACATGCAGAAAATGTTTGGGGTTTTTTTTTTCTTCCCAAGAGTTAGAGCTTGCCATGTGTGTGGAGATTTTCAGGGGAAAGGCAGTGGTTGCGTCCTTGCGTACACATGGCTCCCATCCACTGCCAAATCCTGTGTCCGTGTTGCTGTACGCAGGCACAGTCGTGCTCCTCTAAGGAAGAGGTTTGCAAACTCTTTTTTTATCTCTTCTTCCCACCGCCCCCTCCTCACCCCAGCGTGGTCAAAACAACACGTTGTTTTCCCTAACCACTTTCTTGGAAGGAGCTGCACTGTTTTGACTGAAATAATGCTGCCTTACTGAAGAAGAAAACACAGCCTCTTGAGGCAGATGCTTAATGTGGAGAACTTCAGCCAAACTATCTAAAGGGTGGACCTGGTCCAAGTTTGCTACAAGTACATTTTGCCTGACTCTCATTAGGGTCCTTGGCTGTGGGATGCGTTTCCCATTCTTCGGAAAGGTCGTATATTTTTTTTTCACCATTTTCCCAGGCTTTTTGGGAGCAGTTGCTGCCATAGTTTCTAGCCCGGAAGGGAGCAGCGGTGGCTGACAAGCTTGGCAGAGCAGAAGTTGGTGCAATGTGTTCTCATCTTGAATAGACCATGAAAAAGTCTGCCGCAGACATGAGTGAAATTAATGGAGTGGCCCTAGGTTAAAGTTTGGCAGAACAACTGAAAGCAGTTGTATGAGGAAATGTGTTGGAGCAGGTTAAGGAATGATGGTATCTGCTCTGCTAGTTGTGTCATGAATAATCTCGCAGGGTTGCCAACAGGTGGACACTGAGATTCAGAGCAACCACAGCTCGCCTGGACTTCTGCTGGAGTAGGGGATTCCCAAAGCTTTATCGAGTTAGGCCAAGTGTTCTTCTGTTTAAGAAAAGAAATGGTACATTTTCTAGCATTTACTGAATGGTGTTACTGTGTCAGAAACTGTAATTTTTGCAGCAGTGTATCTTGGTGTGCTGGTTTTGGCTGGTCATTCAAAATTGGCAACTGGCTCTAGCAGATGTTGTGACTAGAAACATCCTTCTCCTTAATGCCTCTGTCTCTGGGCACTCTTACAGACAACGCTGCCAGAACGCTTGCTGCTTTCTGTTGGGGGATGTCTGGACCCACTGTATTGAAGTGTCCTGGTCTGCTGGACTTTTAGAAATGCCCCTCTTTAACCACAGGGCTTGCAGAAAGGATTCTTATTGATTGTTTTCAATTTGTGCATTATATTTCATGCAGCTTTCTATTAATATGAAGCAGGCTATGTGCAATTTCAGATGAGCTTTTCAGAAGTCAGGCAAAGTGAAGCACCTCTAGCGTATTTCAACGGGTAATCTCCCTGTATTGAAAAATAACAAACTGATGGTCAATTTAATGCTCCAAATATGATTGCCTCTTTCAAATTACTCTTGCAGCTATTGCTGCTCGCTAGACATACCCATTGATTGAGGCAAAAGAAATGCATCAGTGTTTTTTCTGTAGCTGTCTATGCTAGACTGCTTGCATGCTCTTGAGAGAAAATGGCTATTGCTTGCTTGTTTACCTGTGGAGAATTCCACTTTTCAGTTAGTGTAGGAAAACATTTAACCTACTTTGCCAAAGGTCACTCAAATTTTTCTTAACTTACAATCCTTTTTTTTTTTTCTTTCCCAAATGCTGAATGTTATGTGGCTGCTGTCAGCAGTACGATAACCCTGGGCTTTGTGTTGGATTCAATGTCATTGCACCCTTCTGCTTCTCACTCCTCAAACTATCTCTTATCTGACACTACCTCCACAGTGGAGTCTGCTGCACGTCCTTCAGGTAGCTTCCTGGTTAAAAAGCTTCCTGGTTTAAAATCTAGTGCATTTTGAGAAAGGAGATGAGTTCAAGTTGTCCATCCCACTTCCCAGATAGGTAGTCTATCCATAGCCACATAACATTAAGACCCACTCCTGTGCATATAGAGAAGCAAAAATCTCTAGCAACCAGACCGGGTGCCACTGGAGACATACGCTCCTGGTTCTTGTCTGTAAGAGCACAAACCAGGTAAAGCAGCATTTGTGGCAGGTGTGAAAGCCGGAGTGCATGTGCTTAGGGTATTTCACATCAAACAGAAGCACCGAGCATGAGTTACGTGCTTCCATGGTTAGGCAGATTGTGAGTTATGGAATTTTTGAGTTGCCTTTTTGGATAAAGTCTCGTAACTATGCCTTAGTCCTCTCTTTTTCTTTCTTTTTCCTGAGTGGCTAAGGAGCAGTGCAGTTCCGAAGTCACCTCTGTAAGGTCTCCGGGGATCGTGCTCCGGCCCCTATAGTTGAAAGGTCCGTCCGGGTCACTCAGCATTCTTTTGCCAAGTGTGTCAAGGATTTTTCGGTTTCTTGTAGCTAGAGCCTGTTAAAATATCTGATTCAGACACTGGTCAGGGATCAGAAGCTTGGGTAGGCATCTAGAGTAATAAACATCTTTTAGCTTTTCTCAGAAGTGCTGTGCTTTCAGGGTAAATGTGGGTTTTCTTTTCTATTCCACCTTTTCCCTTGGCACAAAAGTGCTTGGCACTTAGGTGTGTGGAAGAAGTTATGATACCATTTGTGTAGCTGAGAGAAACTATTACCATGTGAAATAAAAACAGCTCAAGGTTCTATCCCCGTTGAGTTTTGAGCATGTTCAGGCATGGTTCAAAAGCATTCCAGGCTAAAGTAATGCTAACGTAGGTTTGTCTGCCATAGAGGTTGAGTTGTCCTGAGCCCTTGACTACAAAGGATGGTAGTAGAGGCTCGTGAGTGCAGCAGGATGAGCATATTGCTCCGCAGCCCTATGGATATTAAATTGTTTGGGCTCTTTGTACTGGTGTGTGAGACAGTTTGCTGTGGCTGGTGCTGCAGCTACATTTTTTTGACACCTCCCCGCACCCCAAAAAAGAAAAAAAAGGCATGCGCAGGAAGGGTATGTTCAAAGAAGCCGAGGCTGTCCCTCGCCTTAGCATTCCAATTCTAAGAGCTGAATGGGTTTGGTGAGGATTATCCTAGTGTAACGTTAAGAGCAGCCTCAAGAATCAGGTTTGTAGTGGCGTCATTATAGCTGATCAAAGGGGTTTTCTCTCTGCCCTGTGGGAGAGCATGCATGGTGTTGGTTCTGCCATCTCATTTTGTCTTACTTCAAACATGGACTCTGAGCTACAATTGACTGAGGTCTGTTGCCTCGTCTTGGGGTGACCAAAGAAGTCATCACACGTATAGCAGAAGTGGTAGAGCAGATGGGTAGCTCGTGAAAAGGACACTGCATGTATCGTGACTGTAGATAAACTGGGCTGTGACACTGCTGGGTAAGAAGTGTGATTCATGATCCTGAAGCTGCGGAAGGGGAAGGCAGCAGTAGTTTTCTTGTTGGGTTTTCTCCGTTAATCGCTACTGGTAAGTCTGACAGGCATCATGATTATTTCCTCTTTCTGTCATAGAAACCCGTGCTGAGATGTGGATTTTTTCCTCTCTGGCCCTCTCAGACTGATCCAACCCAAGCACTGGAGCAGGAAAATGGGAGTGAAGGCCATGCCAAGTAGAGCAGGATGGGTTACTTCTGTTGTATGACACACTGTAGAGGATGCCTTAAAAAGTGATTGTCATACCTTAGCGCTCGGTAGTGACCAGGTATGAAAAGGATGCCTTAAAAAGTGATTGTCGTACCTTAGCGCTCTGCAGCGCAGGGTGAAGCAGTGTGAATAAGAATAGTTACTGGGTAACTAACAGGATTAGGGATTCTTCTGTCTTTAGTTACTGTTTATCTTCTTCTGTGGTACCAGTCCTTGTTGAATGCTTGTGTATCCTGATAAAATCCAAAGTACTAAGTCAGATCGGTTTTGTTTGCCTGTCCTAGGTTTACCTACGGCCACGCTGGAACAGTCTACAAGGAATTTGTGTACATTTCAGGAGGCCACGATTACCAGATTGGCCCCTATAGAAAAAACCTGCTGTGTTACGATTACCGCACAGATGTTTGGGAGGAGAAGAGGCCAATGATCACTGCCCGAGGGTGGCACAGCATGTGCACCTTACAGGACAATATCTACTCCATTGGTGGCAGCGATGACAACATAGAAACCATGGCTCGTTTCGACATCCTGAGCGTGGAGTCGTACAGCCCTCAGTGTAATCAGTGGACCAGAGTTGCTCCTCTGTTGCAAGCAAACAGTGAGTCAGGGGTGGCAGTTTGGGAAGGCAAGATTTATATCCTCGGAGGCTACAGCTGGGAAGAAACGGTCTTCTCTAAAACAGTCCAGGTTTATGATAAGGAGAAAAATAAGTGGTACAAAGGCACTGACTTACCCAAAGCAATTGCTGGTGTGTCCGCATGTGTCTGTGCATTGAAACCCAAAACAGAGGACAAAAAGAAAAAGACGAAAACAAAAAAACATCAAGATCGAGGAAGATGACTACTTCTGGATAACCACCCTTCGATGGTGGACTCCAAACGGACCTTGCATTTAGTCATTTCTATCTAACCTTGATTCTTTCTCTTTCTTTTTAAATGGGGGGGAGGGGGGAAGGCATCTTCTGAAGCCTCAGAAAATGTACAGTTGAACATGGTTTTTGAATTAAGCTCATGTTTAAGGTAAAAACGACAAAAGAAACAAACAAACAAACAACACCTCCTACTGTATGAGGGGTGATACAGCAAGAAGGGTTATGCTGCTCTCCTGAATATTAAGGCTTAGTCTTTTAATTCTGTGGTTTATGGCATTTCCACATAGATCATATTATATCAACGTTTTTCAAATAAGGTTGAATCTGTGGCTGAGACGATAACGTCGGGGGGGAGGGGGGCAGAGTAGTAAGGGTCTGGTTTGAAGTTACAGAGCAGTTCAAAGGAGTTCAGAAGCAACTGCTAAGAAAAAATGAAATGGATCTTTGATGTTGGAAATCTTGAATTTTTGTAACGTTAAATTCCATTTACAATACATTCTTGACTTGGTAGTATCAGATCTCTGGAACACATGAGTACTCAGAGAGAATATTGCTTTTGGTGAATGCGGATTAGATCAGCTTGAAGAGCAAATAACTCCACTGTACTCTTAATATTAAGAAGGCCTTACTGCGTGGCTAAAGAATAGATGGGCTTGACTTGGGCTTGCGCTGATAGCATTGTGAACTTTAAAACCTGGGAAAGGAGAGATGCCTTTTGCATCCCCTGTTGTGGCACTTGTCGTATCTAAACACAATAGCAAGTTTTTTCTTGGGCTTTACAACATACCCCAGAATGAGGACAAAAAAAGTCTGTTGAAGAACTTGAAAGAAGATTTGAGGATTTGGATGGAAACAGTTTGCCTTGGGCTTCAGAGCAGATGGAACTGATAGAGCTCACTGTGCGCTGGGGTTTGCTGAATAGGGTAATGGTGGAGAGGAATGGCAGGAGCATCCTTCAGGTGAACTTGAAGCAAGATGTCCCTCCCCAGCCCTACCAGGCTGGAGAAGCTGGGATCCACTCCATTTAACTCTCAGCGGTCACAGCTAGCAGCCAGCGTGAGCAGGGGCCCATACTAGAGTTTTCTGCTGTCAAAAAGCCTATTAACTGAAGATGATTAATTGGGGTTCTGTAGTCCTGAAGAAGAGCATCTTGGATTTTTTTACCTGAGCTAATAGCTCACACTTTCCTCTTTTTTTTTTTTTTTTTTTAAGTTCAAAATGTCTTTTCACAAGCGCAGCCTTTTCCGAAGGGTTTGTGTGGGACTAGAAGCCACGGCTCGTGAGGCATGCAACCCAACACCTGCCCCGGCGAGCCAGCTTTGTAAGGAAGAAACCCAGAATACACTCAGGACCGTGTTTGGGATCTAGACAGTGGGACTGAGCTGAAAATCGTCTGTTAGATCCTCTGTGTCACACCACCCTCTGCATACCAAGTAAAGAGATTTCCGACCCAAGTGTTAGTCCACCCTCTACAAACACAGCTGATTCTGCTGCAGGTATTAAAATTTCCCAACTGTCTGGCCAGCTTTCAGGCATTCGCCCTGGGGCATTTCACAAATGCACCTCTGATTTGCAGGAAGGCGATCACCAGCAATCTGATACAAGCACTTCAGTTATTGTAATAATGCCGGGCCACAGATTAATAGTCCTCCTTCGCAAAAGAAGAAATTTTTAGAAAGTTTTTAAAAACAACTTTTATACTTTTTTATAACACATTTTGCTAACTTAGTCTCTTGTTTGCCATGTATTATATTATTTACTGTAGAAGCCACTGCTCTGCAATTGTGACCCTGTTGTTGCCGCCAGGAGCTCATCATTTGATGGATCTTTAGTCTCTGTGTAGTTGGTCGGGATGCGACGCAGCTGTCAGAGCAGCGGCCGCATTCCCAGCGTTGTCAGGCAGTCAGCTCTAATTGTGACTATTGTACGGCCTCTTCCCCGAGAGTCCAGCTCGCCAGACATGCTCATAAACACACTTTATTTTCAGCTAGTGGGGATCTGCTGAGTGGATTTCAAGGGCTTTGCTTTAAAGTTCTGCTGGGAACTGTGGATCGTTGCTGTTATTTCTTCCTCAGTCCTTATTTCACATCTCCCTTATGCGCCGTTTCAGATTTGCCTTTCATTTTCCCATCTGGTGTACATACAGTTGATGTCCTGCTACCCTCCTTTTTATTTCTTTTTTTTTTTCCCCCCCAACTATTTACCTCAATAATTGGAAAATACTAAGAAAACATTTTTGCACTTAGATTAATTTGAAGCTCTTGTAAATTAAAGAACTCTTAGATATATTACAAGAACATATTTGTACTGAAAGAGGTAACAATAAATTGCTGGAGTGCAAGGAAGTTACAGGTTTCTTCTTCAGTGCTAAGAAAGGATATAAGAAAACTAGTTGAAATTAACTTTGTGAAACTCCTTGAGGTTTTATTGGTGTTAAAAAAAAAAAAAAGCCTCAGGAGTTAGTCTTTCATTTGCATTAATGGATTTGTTTTAAAGCCTTTGTAAACTGCATGAGGTAATGGTTATTCTTTTTTATCCTAAAAATAAATTATAAAAATAAAACCACAAAAACCAAAAACAAAACAAAAAAAGACCAAAACATTTTGGTTACGACAAATTCATTAATGAGTTGTTTGGGGTTTTTTTATATCTGAAACCCTTGCTACGTTGACTGACAACTACTTAACTTTTTGGGACATTTTCATGTGTAAGTATAGAACAAAAATTTCCAAGACTTGCTTTGGTTCTGTTAATGGGTTGCTTGTTACTATATCTCCCCTTTTAAAGTGTTTATGTATTACATTTAATGGCTGGAAACAATAAATCCTGTTTAGAATATTGTGTTCATCACCATCTGACTTGGGTATTGATTTAATTGAGGTTTTCCTTTTTTGATAAATTGGAAAGAAGTAATTCTGTTATTATTTTCAGGTGGCATTGATAATGGTGGAAACAGGTTAATATGCAGAAGATACATGTAACAATATGAAGTAGAAATACAGCTTGTTTGGCCAATCCACCTTTTCTTCATCATATTCCAAACCAGAGTGTCAGGAATTACTTTTCCCATTTTTTGCAGCTGTGAGAAAAGGCCCAATTCAGTTTATATAGTGGTTTCAAAGATAGTATTTAATGGGGAGTAGAGAGATACAATTATGACTTCATAACATTAAACTTAATTGCATAGGCAAAATATAACCTCAGTACTCATCAAAGCAAGCCTTATTTTTCACGATCCATTTATTGGTCCTTCAAAAAGAGAGGCTAGAGGTGAGTATGGGACATCTTTCACGGTGTTAGAGGTCACTGGCGTATCGTACCTGTTGTGGCCGTAAGCATTTTCCCACTATTAAAGGAACAAATGCTTTCCATTTGCACCTATGAGGCCCACGGTAGCCAGCATTGCTAAAAGCAGAGTCTGGCAGAGTGCCCTGTTGTGTTTTGGATATAGTACACCCAGAGTGGCTTATCGTCGCTCGGAAAGCATTAGTAGATAACGCACGATGCTTGAAAGTAAGTGCAGCTCCTAAGTGCTGAACTGCTTTGTGAAATGGGTCTGCTGGAAGTGAAGTGCAGAAATGAAAGGGCGGGTGGATTCCTACTCTGGTTTCTGTGCTGCAAGCAGCCCTCTCGGCGAGTAATTAGGATGGGTAGGGAAAAAGCAAATCCTAGTGGTCTCTGCTCTTAGAGAATCAGGCCCCTGCACCTGTACACGCCACTGCCTTCAGCTGTAAGCTTTGTAAAACGTTTTACTTCTTGTCAGGAAGCACAGCTCTTTCTTCCTGCCCTGGGGAAAAATAACTACTGCTCTACCTCATTTTTTTATAAAGGCTCCTATTGCCAAAATCCGAGCAAAGCTTGTTTTACCCGACACAAAACAGCTACCAATAACCTCAGGTTTTCTCTTCCCACACTTCCATGCCTGTATCTTGGCATCAGCACGTCGAGGAGCTGCTGCTGCTAACACTGATGTTAGATAACATAAATCCCTCGAGATACCCTGAGGAAAAATTACACCGCAGCGCGAGATGCAGTTGTTTTGAAGGCTCGACAAAGAAGCTGGAAATATTTTTGTTCTCAAGTCAAAATCTTAAATTGAGAAAAATGTGCCTGAGTGTCTGCCTTTCTCTGTCAGAGATCAGACCGCTTTCTTCCAAACACTGCCGTTCAGGATTTGGTATTCTTAAGTGATAGTGTCTCACGTCTAGAGAATTTAAATAAATAATTCAACCTTTAGTATGCTTTTTCAGAAGCATTTTAGCTTGCAGGAAAAAAAAGTCTGTGTTCTAACTGTGATTCTTGTCTTGCTCATACGTTGTAATGAAGCTCTGACCCGTAAGAAGTTTCTACAGAAAAAAAGTGCAACAAACTTTAGATATTATTTTGTTTAAGTTTCTGCCATAGTTCAGTTCTCTTCCCATGAAGGTAGAAATGAGCGAGAAGCTAATTATGCCTTCGTGAACTTAATGGCGCTGGGTTGTTTTATGGACCAGGTCGGGGCAGATGCATCCCACCCAGGCGGAGTTGTTCTGTCGCTGCTGCGCGAGTCAGGGCACAGACGAGTTCCAGCTACTTCCAGTTTCCTTCTGCCTTCTGGTAACTCTGCAAGTAGGTGAGCGGCATGCAGCCCAGCAGCCTGTTTGTTGATACCACATGCATTATTTTAGCATCGCATAGGCTCTGTCTGGAACTCAGAATAGCTTTGGGGAAAAATGTACCTTTGTTTTTATCATGATAGTTTTGGTGACAGAATGTGAGAGGAAGGTGAGATAGAGACCTGCGGGTTCCAGAGTGCAGCCCTAAAATAGATGATTGCATGGGAAGAGAGGAGGCTTGTCTTTAATATAAGGATGAATAAGACATAACCGATTCAGCCAAAAGGTCTGTGCAGATAACTGAAACACAGAACATACTGACTCAAGCACCCACACGATCTACTAAAGGCTTGTCCGGGCTTCAAATTTGTTTCAGCTTAACTCGAACTAGTCCAAGCTTAACATCCACAAATGAAATAATGAAATGAATTTGTCACAAATTTTCAGCAACTTTAGGAATACAGAGTTTGAAGTCAGGTTTGCATTAATGTACTTTTGGAATGAAACACCTCCTACTGTTGTCCTCTTGCTGCTCTGCTCCTTGCTTCTACCCACATAACCCTTCCTGCGCCGCTGCTGGCTCAGCTTCCCTTCCTAAACTCCGGGACGCCTGCTGCTGGCCTGTGCAAATCGGGCAAACACAGAAAGCCCAACACTTTCTCTGCAAGCCTGTTTCAGTACGCAGGGTACTCCGAAGTGTGGGGCTTGGGGAAACCTCAAGAGTGACTACCCAGCACAAGCAGCTGTCCAAAAACAAGGTTCGACAAGAAGGACATAAGCAACTTCTATCAAGGAAGAAGCCCTCAATCAGGGTTATAAAACCCAATGGTGTTTTAAAACCCGATTATGTTTTACTATAACCACATGCAGCAAAAGGGACCTCCTTCAGGAATGATTCCTGTTCCTTCTTCATAGGTTCATCACGTAACAGCTTTTGTGCCCCCAGGACCACTGTGAAAACAGCTCGACTTACCTCTGACGACGTTCACGGCGTCTCTGTGGACCTGAGGCTGGAGCAGCACCGGCGCAGCTGATTTGATAGACGATGCTGATGGCACCTCTGTGGACGCTTACCTACAGGAGGCTGGTTTTCTACTGAAAACTTAAAATACAAGGAGCCACGAGCAGAAGCTCCTGCCTGCGATCCACACAGGGAAGATGGCTGCTGCTTGTAAATACTTCATGGTAGGCAACGGTGCAGATGGAGTGAAAGGAGCTTCCGCCCCAACACTATTTTTGTGCCATTATGGGCACGAGGATGGTACCACTATGGTCCCTTGACTCCTGCTGCTTAAAATAATGTTTCTTGTTTTTCTCTACACAGCAGCCACCTTACCTTTCTACATCTTGGTCCCTCCAAAACACAGTCTAGTGCTGACTGTTTTTTTTCTTCACAGTTGAATCTCATTACCAGAATGACTGGAGAATTAACAAAGCCCTTATTGTACCTAGAAAAAAGTCTTCAGAGCTCCTAAAGCTCTTAGCACTTGGAGGAAGCTTCACAGGGACAGCAGTAAACCTCCCGCAGTGATCAACCAGGCCTTGCAACACTGCAGGAAGATATTCCCTTCTGCCCCTGAACGAATGGATGCGAGAGTCCTGCTGGCTGCTTCGGGAAAGTCAGATGTGTAAATCCTTCACCTCCTGGGCACTGTCATGAGTGCAGCTCTTATGATCTAGTGAAATCATGAGGAGCACAGTATGGAAGGGTGAGCCATTCCCAAGCACTTTGCATTTACAGTAGGGTAAGAGCAATTACAGTAGTTACTGGGAGGCAGCTAACTTGGGAGTAGTTTATTCAGCTCACTAGCTAATGCCAGACAATCATTTATTTTCATAGCCATGGACTTCATTTGTTGTTGATCAATTCACAAAAAAATTAAGTCAGTACCATGTTGTTAGGAACTTTGCTTATGTTACTTTACTCTGTGAGTCTTAAGAACACTGAAAGAAAAATACAGCACCACCTTTTTACCATCAAAAAAACAACATGTTGTTTGGGAGCTATAATTCATGGCCACTGGCAGAAAAGACTGAAAAAAATAAAACTGATTTGGGCAACGCAGTAAGCAATAATGAAGTAACAGGCCATTAAAAATGGCAAAAAAAATGAATGATAAAACAGAACCGAGGTGGAAACTTTGCAGCAGGTAAGTTTCTACAAAGCATGCTTTGCACTAAAACTTACAAAACTTACATTATTGCAAAATATTGCGGTAGAATGTTAACAGACATTACAATGAAACTGTATTTAGACAGGATAAAACTGAAGGTGTAAATGTTGCTGAGCTACGAGGCAGTGGCATCCTCTCTGCCCACGTCAGTTTTCACCATCAGCTACAGCTTCGGTTAACTTTGAATTAACCGGTTTTCAGGCGGGAGGCACTGTGCTCATTTGTATTTTCAGCCATTTGAAGGGGCAGCTTTTCCAGCAAAAACAGTCAGTTTACTTAGGCAGTATTGTGGGCAGAAGGGAATTTTGCCTTCAACCAGATGAGCTATGTAAGGGTTTTCACTCCATTATTTACCTTGTAAATTAGATTCCCGAGGGAAGAGGGGGTTTCAGATGTTTCAAATGCTGTATGCAAAAAGTCTATACATTTGTGTCCCTTTTTTGTTTCTCTCCTTTAATATTCAACAGCCATTTTCGCTGCTAGTTCTGCGCCTTAGGACAGAAGAGCTAGAAACAGAAGAAAGGGAGCGGCAGCAGGGTGTGTCAACTAAAAGCTGATATAGAGAATCATCTACTGTCATTCCTTCCCATTACTGTCATGAGCACATGTTAACTGTTGCACTTCATAAAACGTCCTTAAAAAGGAGGGAAACGTCCTTATCCTAGAGAGGTGGATGATTCTTCTTTCCACTTTTCAGCAAACCTCCTCTCTGAACAGCCAAAGACACAAAGTATTTTATTTCCTTTTCTTCAACTCCCACAGTAACGCTAAGCTTCCTCTAGCGCTTCCCAACTGAAGCAGACTTTTGCAGGATTTGGTAGTGTGTTTAAGGAAAAAAATATGGAGTAAATTAGCAATTAATGTAATGGATTCTTGCCTGGGGGTTTCAGTATTCAGCTATGACTCAGTCCTCTCAAAATCATGAGATTGGCTTACTAAATTTTTTTTCCCTGATAAAAATGCTGAACCCATGCCCACTCTGCTTATTCGGGACAGATGTGGGACAACCTCGCCCTCCCACACGCAGGCACGCAGCCTTCCTCTCACCTGCCGGAGTAACCCTTGGCATGCGGCCTTTCACTGAATTTTGAGGTGAAACCATTAACTCCTTGGGGGCAGCCTGGCTGCTCGCATTTTTTCAGCTGCGTCCCGCCTGCACGGGGGTAGCACAAGGCCGCATAAGCTTGCCTAGGTTACTAAGCCAGGGCTAACGGCCGCAGCGCCAGCAGTGCGGGACCAAACTCCCGCCACTGGCTCGGGAGGCGCCTCAGCCTGGGCCCGTCTCACGGCAGCGCCCCCACCCCAGACGACGCCCGGGGTCTAAAGGCGAGGGTGTTTGGCGGCCTCACCCCCCTCTCCGCCCCGCTCCCCCTCGGGGAAACATGCCGCCGCCCCCCGCCGCCGGGCCCCTTCCTCAGGGCCACCCCGCCCCCGGCGCCGCCGCCACTGCGCCTGCGCCGCCACCACAGGCCGCCGCCGCCAGCCCCGCGCGCAGGCGCATTAGCGCTCCCGCCCCGCCCCGCCCCTCCCCGGCGGCTCTGTGCGCAGGCGCACTGCGTGCCGCCTGCCCGCCCGGCTGGTGCGTGTGAGAGAGAAGATGGCGGCGGCGGGGGCAGCGGCGTGAGGCGCCCGGGAGACGCCGAGCTCCCCACGGACGCGGAGCGCCATGGCTGTGAACAGCGCCCAGGTACTGGCCGCCCGTCGTGCTGCCGGCCTGGGGCTGCTGCGGGGGCCTCTGACGGGCTCGGAGGGGCGGCCGGGCCCTGTAGCGCGGCTCGCCGAGGGGGGGAGCGTGGTGGCCGGGACTAGGCCCAGGGTGATTCTGCAGCTTCATTGAATCTCCTCGGGGTGGTGGAGGGGCCGTGCCGCTGGCCGGGACGGCGGCCTCCCGCGCTCCCGGAGGCGGCCCTGCCCCGCGGAGGAGCCCAGCCCGCCGGGGTTCGCCCCTTCGCCGCGCCGGTGGCACCGCGCCTGGGCCAGGGGGAAGGAGCGGAGGGGAGGAGGCGGCCTGCAGGCGTCCTTTGCGGGGCGAAGTCGGTGCGGTACCCTCATCTGAGTTTTTGCGAGGAGAGGATGGTTGGAAGAGAGTCGATAGGTTAGCTTGCCTTTTTTTTTTTTTGGTTGACGGGGAGAGGCAGAAGTGATTCTATAACGAGAAGGGAATAAGGAGATTTGTAAACTAATCCCCTCCCTCCCCCCGCCTAAACACTCAATAAACCTGAATGCATTGGGGTGTAAAGGGCTGACTGTTGCAAGATTGCTATGCATGGGGATGCGCGTACAGTTTCCCTGTCTCTCACTAACTAAACCAGCCGGAAGATTTGTGCACGGAGAAGAAAAAACCAAACCAAACCAACAAAAAATCCCTCATAAAACGAAAGAAAAAAAAAAAAAAAAGCCGTGCAATCGTGGTAGTTTTTCGCTGGAAGTTAAAAGCGCAATTCCTAGTGTGTGCTTAGAGCAAATGATTGAATGAGTTAACTTTACTATTTCTTTTCTGTAAGTTTTTTTTTTTTTTCCCGAAATGGTTTAAAGCAAAAAACGTCAGGTAGGGTGTGTGGTGCACTGAAGTGTTTTTTTGCAAGACTTCGTACAGCGTTGTTTGTATCAAATAATAAAATCTAGAAAACTTTGATCGTGTTAAAGATAATTTTGTCAAGAGCTATGTCTTTTTTGTGGTGGAAAATACCTTTCATAAAATTTAAGTGGTTTAAACAAGGTGATGCTTTATTCTGAAATCTGTATTTTTTTTTTCCTGAAGGGCAGTTAAGGTACACATGTAGTAAAGTTGTGCACCAGTGGCACTGACAATGATTTTTCCATATGGAAAAGTTTGTAATCGGTGAAAACTGTCATGGCGTTTCTTGACCAGCTTGATTTATTTGAGAGAAAGAGGGACGGACGTGATTTTGCTAACGTGGGTGTTCCGAGGGCAGTTGCAGTTTCTGGAGTTCGTTTAAATTTAAAATTGTTTTAAAACTTTGTATCCTTCAACTTTTCTTTCAAAGTGGAGGAAACTCACTTAGTTCTGCACGTTCTTTTACTGCCCTAAGAATGAATGGCACACATATCAAAAGGATTCAGTGTCCAGCTCAGAAGCTGTTTTACTTGCTACTTTCCCCTCCCCTCAGTACTAGTCAGCAGTGCATGCGATCAGTCTGATAAGACTGGGTTTTGCATTCCTGCTTTTCTCTTGATTTAGAAGAATTAAGGACGTTCTTGTGTTTGTACATAATTAAGTTGGTGTACCTTGAAACAAAAAAAAGAGTTGAGCTGCTGATTTAGTTTATGGTGACGCACTGCATAGCTGTAATTAAACCTAGACTGTGAATTCACCTTTAGTAGTAACTCATACATAGACCTCCTCTCTAGGTAAAGATAGATACTTAGGTCTCGTGAGGATTGCTGCTTGAATTTGTATATAATTCAGAAGCAAATCTGCAAGATAACTTTCAGTTAATGCTTGCTTTGTGTCATTAAACACAGCCTATTCTTGTGTTTTGGTTTTCCCCCCCCTAATGTAAACGTTTTATTTAAATGTTGTGTGGGTTTATGTGAATATATATTCTAGAGCAATGCAGTGCTAGATTGCTGAAGGTAACAATGTTTTGGACTTTTTTGGATGGAGAACCTGAAAATAAGTTCAGGGATGCAGTTTGACATGTAGGTGTTCCCTTTTTATTTTAGGATGGTAGTGTTGTGGATCAGTAGAAAAATGAGAGAGTTCTGATAAAAATTGCCTGTTCTGAACACAAGACTGAATAACATTATTTAGTCAGTATGTTCATGTCATAATGCAGAGTCCTAGGCGAAAGTGCTTAGTTTCTCCGTGTGACTGTAATTTGAGTGTACTGCAATTGAGACTTTTTTTTGTCACTCGGGGGGAAAAAAAAGCCTTCAAGAAAATCATGCTCTTCTAAATAGCTAAAATGCATAAGTCAGATTTCTGCCAATTAATGAATTTATGTAATAGTGGGCAGAAATATTTCATCAGTCAGTTTGCACATTCTAACAAATGAATCCTGAAACATGACCATATCGTGTATTTTCAAAGGGGTGTTAATTTTGGATGGCCAGCTAGTCAGCAAGCACATGACTATATAGTGACACAGTTTAGATATTGCTGATCGTTTGTACTGCTGTATTCCATGTCATTATTTCATAATCATCTAATGAGATATTTAAGTGTTGCTGTCAGTTTTCTGGGTGTGCTCTGAGTATATTAAAAATGTAATATTTTTTTTATTAAGGTGAGCTAGAAGTAAACCTGTTGTATCACTACAGGTTTTGTGTGACACTACAGATGTTCAGCTGATTTAGCACTGGATATAGCTGAAACCATTTGTCAGCAAGGTCATCTAAAAATCTTGGAAAAAAAGAAAAAAGACATCTAAAAAACTGTTTCCCTGTTTGGAAAGATTAATACTCTGTAGGAACTGTATAAACAATTGTTTTAGCCACTTTTCCTATTGTTTTTCATAGAAAGAATTAATACAAATGCATCATTTGTAAGTCTTGTGAAAACAAGTTAAGCAAAAGAAAGGATACCATAGCAGAATGAATCATTTATGCTTGTTTTGTTCTTTCACCATTACTGCGGTGTCAGATTAACTCAGTGCCATTTTAAACGTACTGTATTGCCCCAAAAGCCAGCTGAAGTAACAGCCAGTAGAGTTGGAGTTCAGAAAAAGCTGAACAAGCTCATAAGCTGCTCATCCTCACCCAAGCCTGTGTCTGGCCTGGCAACCAGAATAACTGGAACTCGCAACATGGCATGCAATCCGACTCCCTGAAATACTGCACTGCAAACTACCTCTTTTATGGCTGGCTTGGAGTGTTGCTCCCTGGCAGGGTGTAGTTTGATGTTCCCTTAAGCCAGTGCTGTTTCTGGAAGGGGCGGGGGGGGGGAAGCAGCATTCTGTAGGCATTTGTTCTGTGCTGTCTTTGCAGTGTATTGCCTGATGTTTGTGGGTGATCTTGATTAGGAAATCGATCTGTCTCTGAAATAATCTTAAAAAAAAGTGGTTGTTAGGCAGCTGGATGTGTTTCTTGTGCTAGCTTGCTTGCATCCCTGCAAATGTGTCTAATGGTACAGTGTCCTTGCAGGCAGAAAGAAGTGTTCGGAGAGAGCGCAGTGTGGTTTGTCAGGTTCCTGAAATACGCTGAAAAGTGGCGGGCACCCTGAACACAAAACGAAAGGCGCCTCTGGGCAAAGGCTGCCCCTGGGTGGATCTGGAGAGAGGTGTTTGAGTGTATCATGCTGTAGCTGCTGCTTCTCCCATCCTGCTCAGTTGCTGTTCAGGGTTTTAAAGGAGTGAAGAAACTGGATTTGTTCCTCTGCCCCCCCGCAACCCCTTTTTTTTTTTTCCTTTTTGAGTCCCACTTCCATTGCCCGTAAGGGGCTGGGTTGGTCCTTTTGCCAGTGGAGTGAGTAGTGGGTCTAGGTTTCTGTGGTCTGGGACATTCAGGCTGCAGCTGAACCTACGAATTTAGGTAGCCAGAAGGTATCATTTGTCTTTCTAAAACGTGAACGGTGAATCCATGCAGAGTGCAGCGGGTGAATGTGGGTTGGTTAGCTTGAAAGGAAGCCTGGGAAAACAGACATGGAACTTAAATTTGGAACTATATGGCAGCATGCAAATAATGGAATAAACCGTACAGGTTTTGTGAATCACTGCTGTTTATTCTGTGCATTCTAGACTATAGCAGTAATTCGGAGACTTTTTAGAATGGATCCAGCCTTTACTTATTAAGAAATCCAGTTTTTATAGGCAATTGCTTAGGCACACTGCTTTTTCCGTTCATGTAGGTGTTAAAATACCTGTAAAGTTAAGTGGGGTTTTGTTTATAGGTAAACTAAGCAGTCTGATTTCTGTTTAGGGATATATATGCAACATGCTGTGTTGTACAAAACAGCCAAATCTGTTGTAATAGAAGTTGCTGGCCCTGGGCCATTGGATTATAGTCATTTGTCACTCTAATGCCATTTCAGCAATGTAGATGTTCATTTCCAAAGAATTAAACATGCTAGAGCTGCGGTTTTTCTTTTTGATGGAAGTGTTTTATGTGTGATCATTAAACATGCAACTGGGGATTATGGAACAAAGGGTTATGCTTCATGGTGGAAAAAAGGGGGGTGTGTGTGTATGTGTGTATATACATATACACACACGAACTCTCCATAGTGGAGTAGTCTGGTTAAAATTGGGATTCTAAACCCTATTTTTATTTTATGAAATTATAACATATGTGTTCAAGACTACATGTTTTAAGTATTTCCAATAATTGTGCTGTGCTGATTATTTTTAAAATACTTTAAAGGATTTTGTTAGATTAGCGCTTACGTTAACATATTCATTAACGCTCTAGTAGAGTGAAACTTTGAAGTACATTAGTCTTTTTCATTTTGTATTTGACTCTCTAATACCTAATTTAATTGCAGATGTTTTTGATATTTTAAATACATAAGAACTTTTCCTCCTTGTTTGGCAGTGTAAGATTTCTTGACCTTTGGTGCATGCTACAAGATCTTTTTCTCTTTACCTGTAGTTAGGCAGGAGGTAGCTTAAATCACAGTAGCCCTAACAAAGTGTTTGTGTAAAGCTTATTTAAATCATAAACCTTATGGAAAAGCATGTGTTTAACATAAAATTAAGCAAGGCCTTCTTGAGATCCTATGGTAGTAGCAAATTTTAGTGCTGTACAAACTGAAAGAAGTGTGCAGGAGTGCTGCTTATAGTATTGTACGTGAATTCATATCATGTATGGAAAAGAAGCATTGTGTGTTATTTGCATTGAAATCATAGTAGGAAAGAAAGGGATATGGATCAGCTTCTGCTGAATGTAATGTTAACACAAACTGGAAAATCACTTAAGGGTGCTTTAAGTTTTTTACTTTGTTAAAAAAGTAGGTACCCTGATTGGGGTTCAGCTTTGAGGTGGAAGAGAAAAATGCCCTATCTGTAAGAAACTGTAAAAAAATAATGTATCTCAAGGTTGTGTGAAAACATAGTTATAAAAACATACAAGAAAGGAGGTTTTCTTCAAAGAATTCTGTGTATGAAAGACCTCTCTCTCTCTCTCTCTGTTTTGTTTGAACCAAACTGAACATACTAGCAGAAATAGCTGTGCTGTATTCCCTCAGTGCAGCAGGCATGGTTTTTCATACAGCATTTATAGCCTGCTGTAGTGATTCACAGATTTCCTGCCTCGTTTTTCCCCATGAATGTTGCAAGCTGGCAATGGATTTACCAGTGTAACTTAAAATACAGGAATTGTATATCATTCATGCAAAGAAGTGAAGGCTTTGGTCATGAATGTGTTTTGTCTTGTTGGAGTGGGATTCCTTTGTAGGTGGGGTAGCAGCATGTTACCAGTAGTGATTCTTACAGTGTCGCGGTAGTGTTCTTATTTTCATGACTACTTAACAGCTTTGCCATATGCCCATACCTTTCTCAGCAGGAACATGTATGTGGTTTGTTCTTTAGCCTGTATTGCAAAAATATGCATATGTGTTTTAAGTTGGTTAAAGATCACCTGTTATTAGCATAGAAAACTTCTAGAATGCAGGTAGGATTACCAGGTATCGGATGACAAGGGTGACTTTAGATGTGCTGGCTTTCATTGTGTGAAGGTATCAAGACTTGAAATGCTGCACATGGTATCGAACCACAGGTATTCTCGCTCCTGGTTGTCTGGTGGAGGAGAGTTCCTCTTGCACGTGGCTCTCATTTAAACAGGCTGAGTGTAAGTTTTAAAAAGGGAAATTATTTCAAAGCTAACCTTTACAAGGTGGGAGGTAAAGAGATGACACTGACAGGAAAAAGGGGGAGTTAGAGGCAAGATATTGATAATCCCTTTGATCCTTGCCGCAACCATTAGGATGGATGGAGAGGGAAATGGGAACAGTTCAGTTGCTTACTTTAATGGTAGCAAGAGGCAGTCAGATGAATCGTATTCAAATAATGTTTTTGGACCATGCTACTTAGGAGGGTATTTGGTTAAAAATGATGCTATACCAGTACATAATATGGGATAGTCTTGTCATTTTAAATATGAGTAGGTATGATAAAAGGAGAGGGAAATAAAGCAGAGAGAAAGAGAGTCATAGTCAGCAGAAGTTACAGCTGAATTGCAAGAAGAATCAAGTTCTCTGGAGTTCCTGTCTACTTCAATCTATCGCTTAAATCATATGGTCTCTAATAATAGCTAGCTGTTACCCAAGAAAGTAAGAAATGGTACTGTAATGTCATTAAAGCATGGAAAACCTCAGTTTCTGTTCCTCTGCTGCCTTTGGGATACAAAACCAAAGCTGCCACTGTTTGAAAATTTCTGTGGAGCACTGTACTTAATTGATATAAAGTTGGAAAAAAGTCAAAGACAACTTATTTAGGCAATTCCCAATACTTCTTTTCTCAGCTAAAGACTGTGACCATGACCATAGGCTGTTGCCCCTTAAACAAGAAGTTTAAGTTTCCACAAATCATGAATAGTGAAAGCTCCATAACAGAACTTAAGATAACAAAAAAAGGGTTTATGCTGTTAATATGCTTTCTTAGCAAGCAAGAATGAGATATATAAAATTATCCTGGCATTGGAAGTGACAGAAAATGTAAATGCAGCAGAATCATGAAAGTGTGAAAGAAGAGTAGTCAGCTTTCCGGGCAGGAGAAATAAAGCTGTTGAGTTTGCTCATGTCAACAAGTTTGTGTCCTCAGTCTTTTGAACTTCACCTTTGTTCAAACAGAACACTGAATTGTGGTGGTCACTCTTGTTGCTGCGAGTCAAAACGACTGTAAATACCAGATGCTGGCATGTGGTGTTTCAGACGTTGCCAACGACTCAGAGTTTCCTTAATTGGGGAGGATAAAGGCAATGGACATGTATTACACTTAGTACTAACGACTGTCACATAAAGGTCATTATGGTTTTCTGCTTTGGTGTAATTGCATCCTTAAAATAGAGATTCCTCAAGTTGTCATCAGTATTCACCTGTGGAACGATGCGTTAGGGCAGTTGTGCATGGTTTTTCTTTTCCTTTGCTTTGGCTGCTGCTAGTAATGGAGGGTATGGCAGTCAGAGGTTGCAAGGGGCTAGACTGTGTGCTGAGCTACATGTCATGTGCATGTACAGTATTTTCATGGTAGTATGACTTTATAGTTTGATTTCTTCACAGCTTTTTTCTAGCCAAAAATCTTTGGGCTTAGCGAAGAGCTAAGGTATTTTATAGCTGTTTGGTTTGCATAGCAAATTTTGTATAAGTGTTTGTGCTTCAGATTTATTTATTTTATGATAGCCTTTTTTTTAAAAAAAGGGGCTCGTAATTAGTGAATAATTGCCTATTATCTTTGAAGGTCAGCTCCAGGTATGAATGTCCAACACATCCAGTGTGTTTACTGAGTAGCCAGAGGTTGTCCTGTTTGATAATGGCAGACATCACTAACTTGAAACTTAGCTCAGTTTGTATTTTCTGTTTTATTTGCAAAACAGCCATTTTGAGCAATGGTATGAGTGACTGATTGTGTTTGCCAAATGTTTTTGTGATTTGCAAGATTTTTAAATTGGATTTGGGACCAAAGGAGGCAATGTACAGCCACATGAGAAGCATGTTCTTTCAAAAACTGCCTAAATTGGTGGTGTTTGAAAGTGGAAAGTATGATAAATTCACAATACACAGGCTGAAATATGAGGGTGTGGTTTCATCGATGTTGCTCAACCTTGTCAACATTGCAGATTAGATGGCAGTTTACTAGTATTTACGTGGGGTCCCCTAAAAAGCTCTTGCTCCTTTGTACCATAGATGGATGAGGGTGAGGCTAGAAGGTGCTGGAGCTGCAGACGTGCTGCTGGTGCTGAGGGGTGTGAGCAGGGACGCTGCAGACAGCAGCTGCTCCTGCCTCTGTCCTTGCAGTGAGTAAGCTGAAGAGCCAGAGCTGCGTTGTGTTTGTCTCCCCTGCCACATATCGATATTCCCGTTTGTAGGTGGCTGGATGTGCTGGCCGAGGAAGTGGTGACTCCAACTCCTGCCTGGATGGAGGTGTGTACATGAGCTGTTTGGGGGTACATGAGCTATCGGTTGTGTACTCTGATCTCACAGCACTGCAGGCTTTGTAGTAATATCATGTCAGAGTACACTCTGGTTTAGTCCCTTCCCCCCCCCCCCACCCCCCCCCCGCCGAAAGCAGGAGCATTTCAGTGTCTTCAGTATTGTCAATGTGTTTCGAGAGCTCTGTTTTGTGTTCTGTTTGTTGATATGCGCAAAGGAAATCTGAATGCTAACAGAGGACCTTGTATAAAGAAAGACATAAAGACATCAAGTAACACCATCAGTGTTATTCTTTTGAAATGAGCTACCTAAAAAAACCCCAAAAGGTCTTAAAATTGACAGCATTGTTTTCATACAGTAAACCTACTGTCATATTCCAACCCAGTTTTTAATGCTGCCATTTAAGAATATGGGTGTTTAATACGCTTACTATCTGTGTTGTAGTTGCGGAAGCGTATTAATCTGTGCATTCATTTTAACAGCTATCTTGCATCTACACAAAATTGTGTTGCAGATACTTAAGCTCTAAAACCATCTCAGGAGGAGGTGGCATGTATGTGGTGTCCCAATTTTCATTTCAACTTGCATACCACTTCAAAGTACAAAGTTGCTGTCATGGGCAGTGCCAGATCCTCTCAGGTTTCCACCTGCCACTTATCCCATGTCAGGCTGGCCAAGGAGATGGCTGGCTGCATATATACTGAGAATCAAAACAATAGCTGGTGTCCTCAGTTTCTGTCTGCCAGGGGACATTGAGCATACATGTGTGTCATGTGGTGAAGTAGTGTAAGGGGCATGAGTTCCTGCAGAGGGAAACTAGCATAAAAACCTTTGTAGAATTACTCTGAATCTTAAACAGTTACAGAGCTTAAAATATAGGAGATTTTATTATGTGGTGGTAGTTGTGTTTTGTTTCTGTGATCCCCGTGAGTCATTTACCAATCACGGTGTTTTTCACAAGTTCTCCGGTTTATTTTTGGCCGTTTCTCACTAAGATTATAACCTATTTTTGGCATGTCACAACTTGCAAAGGGGAAAGTCTAATTCTCTTTTGCTCCTAGCCACTTGCATCTTTTGCTTTATGCTGGTTCCTCACCTTCTCTTACCCCTTCTTCCCCCAGTGCAAAAAAAATATATCTGGATCACTGTATCTCATTTTGAGTATAATCATCTCATTGATCAGTTCAGTGTGTGCCAGAACTGGCACAGGAGAAGAGGTGGGATTGTGAATCCAGCAAGATAAAAAGGCGAGTAAAAACTGTGTGGCTTTGGTGAATGGAGCAGGTGGTGCTTGTTTTTAATGATCAGCCAGTGTTTTCTCTTACTGTCACTGTTAAATGTGTGGTGCCTTGCTGGGGTGGTTACCCCTGTATAGGCTCTGGGTATCATTAGCTTTTGCATTCTTTTTTAATTCTTGGCAGCCGGTGTGGTTTTAATAGGACTTTGCACCACATTTATATTAATACTAAACTTCCTAGGTTAAATCTCACTCAGCTGTAGTTCTAAGCATTCAGCACTAATGAAATTTAGGGTTGAGATGTGAAGTTAGGCCTTCAAGAAGAGGCATATCAGACCTGGGTAGGTGGGCTGAACTGCATTCTGAAGGTGCTAATCTGTATTCCTTGTCAGGATGGAGTCCAGGTAGCTAATTTTTACCTCACCTAATCTTAGCCATCTTAAATCCTGCCCTGAGTAATTGCTTGTGAAAAGCACTGTGTGGGTGACTTGTCTAGCCCTGGTGCTGTTAGGGATAGATTTTAGTTTTCCACAACATTTAGCTACAGTTATTCAGAGGCTATCCATTCTTTTCCTACTTTTCGTTCTCTTCCAGTGTATTTTTCAGCTTCTGTGACCACCTGGCATTGCAGTCTCCTTACTGCCCAGGGTGGAATTGTCCCCTGGGAAGGGTCTGTACTGATTCTCTGTGAATAAGCAGAGAGAACATCAAACGTATGCAAACTAGTGGGAATCAAATGAAGATACAAGCAGTCTCAATTTTTGTGCAGTTTGCTTTTAATTACTTGGGTTTAGAAGCATATTTTTTAGTGTAATTTCTTAAATAATAGGGTACTATCCCGAATCTTGCTGTATCTGCAAGGTTAGCGCCTTTACATATGTGGAAAGGGTATCTGCTATTTAAACACACGGAACAATTCACAAGAGAGGGAGTATTATTAAAGGAACTGACATGTATACTGCTGTAACTCAATTAGAGAGTTATGGCAACAGTAGAAGGTTTATGCTGTTCCAGAATTTTGGGTGATAATTCAGCTTTTGGGGAGGAGAGTGGTCTGGCAGGCACAGACCAGTTCTTTCCATTCCTTTTTTTTTTTTTCCTGTGCTGTCTCTCCCACTAACTTCAGATCCTGTGTCATCTCTTCTTCTACCTCTTGTTCCTCATCTTTGGCCTCATCAAGCCTGTTGTTGTCTCCTTGAACTACTTAAAAATGTGCTTGTATTCAAACTTGCTTAATTTCTTAAAACTCAGGGTCCTGCTGCACTTTTTCTTCCCAGAGCTCTACCTCTCTCTTTTCTTTTTAATAATCTGATCCAATTCTGTACGTATTATTTTACGTTTTAAAAACATGGATTTGAAGGATAAAAGTTGCCTGTGAGGTAAATTCAGGTATGGTAAGGACAGAAGAAAGGCTTTCCTCTGCCAGGGTACTGCCAAGCACTTCTGAAGCTTGCTAGCTGGAAGCCATTACAGGGAAAGCCTGTCTTTGTTCTGGTAGCCCAGAGCATCCTGCCTTGCCGGGGTAGGAATGTACTGGCTCTTCCATACTACGAACTATGCGGATAGTAGGAGAGATAGTGCATGTGCAGTTCTTCCACCTGGAGGAATTGCGAGAAGCTCATAGAAAACAATCCTTCAAAATCTTAGTTGCTAAAATACCTGCTAAATAAAGATCCTGTAAACTTCAGAAGAATGCTGATTTATATAGCATGTCTGGAATTTGGGTGGACTGCTGTGAGGTTTTCAGAGACAATTTGCTATTTAATGTGGCCAAAGCGGCATTCTCCAGATGCAAAACTGATTTTACTGCAGTGTTCTTAGAAGTTTGTTCTGCTGCAGGAATCTGGCACAAGAGGTTTCAGCCCTAATGATTTTAGTCTGTCAGGAAAAAATGGCTAACACCAAGGGTTTTCTGCTGGGAAGCATTAGATAAAATTAATAAGAGATTGTTTTGCCTGCCCCACCTGTAATAAAATAGTAGTTTAACTGGCTGTGTTCTTGAGTAACTTCATGTTCCAACTTCTCTCTCCTCAGTGCTTATCATGCTAGAATAAATGAGAATAATTCAGGTCTTAATTATTTTTGTTCTTTGTTATAGGAAGAGTTCACGATTTGCACATTAGACTCCGTAACTAGTTCAGTGCAAGCAGAGCTTGCAGAGCTTGAACTAAATGTGCTTGCTCAATTATGAGCAACCAGCTTGAAGCTGGTGTTTTCAAACTCTTTGAGGGTGCAAAGATAGAGGCTGAGCAATAGGTATTTTACCGACCACTGTTCTTGAGTTCAAAACTGAGGAAGGACCAATCTACCCATTTTGGAAGTATTTCTTTTGACATTTGCAAGGACTGCCTGCTTGGAGAATTGAATAGGAAAGTATTTTTGTTTGGCTTTTATTTTGATTTAACATCGCAGGAAAATAAGTTGGAAAATATTACTACTTTGGATCACTGGCAGATGTTCTGTGGGCTTGTGGTGGAGCTGCTGGTTTAAAGGTGTCAGAAATTCCATCTTTTGCTCTCTAAAGAGCTAAGATTTGATGTAGTCAGCTCTGACAATTCAGCTGTCTTCCCTCTTGCTTGCTGTCTGGAATGCACTTTCCAGATAGCCTGCTGTAGTCCCAAAATGACTGCTCTTCACTGCAGCTCTTGCTTGTAGAACAGATCAACGTATATTCTTAATGTGGGTTCCAGTGGAAGGTCCAAGGAAGGTATTTCTTTCTGTCTGAAAAAGAGTAAAGCAAGAATACTTGATGCTGTCTTACGGGGTGCAAATTAAATAGTATATAAAATGTAGATGTAAACCTCTTGTCACTGGGCCATTGCTTTATGATTGCATATAAGAGATACAGCTGCATCATCCGCTTTATACTACCAGTATTTACAAAATAAGATCGTGGCTTATTTTGGGAGTACTTTTGTTGTTGTGTGTGGAACAGAAGAAAAATACCAGTTGGGGAAAGCTTTAGATGTGAAACAGCAGAGGTTTTTTGTTGGGGCAGCCCTGATTTGGAGACCGGAAGCTAAGAGACTTTTTATGGTTGGGGAAGGTACACCGCACTCAAATGCAGTGGTATCTGTGAAGATGATGGGTTGTTCTTTATTCTTCAACCTCCTTTCCCCCCCTACTGACTACAACCAGCACTCTATAGACAGCTTCCTTGGGCTGCTCGCACTTTGTGGCAGCTGCTGTTTGTTTGTAATGGAAAAATGCCAAGAAGCACCTCATTTTTGGTAATAGAACGACGAGAGGTCATAAACAGAATTTCTTTGGGTGTAAGAAATCGTCTGGTGTTTTGACAGTTTTCGTATGGTTATTGTTCAGTTTGTTGCTCTTATTTGAAATATGTAATTGATGAAAACTAATATAATGAAAGAGTACAACCTGCTCTGCTTTTGTGAATGTTTGAATTAGAATCCTCAGGATAAGCTCTTCTGATCCATGTTGTGCCCCCATGATAGTGTGAGGCTGTAGGGGCCGTTCGTTCGCTAAACCTGCCCTTCCAGTAATGCTGTGGCCACAGCTGAGATTTCACCAACTTGTGCTTTCATACTAGCGAGCAACTTGTTTTTTCCCCTGATCAGAAAATGAGCTTTTGAGAATGATCGTTCTCTTTTTTTAATAATGGAATGAATTCCCCTCAGATTAATTCATGTAAAATGTGTGGAAAATGCCTAGCTTTCTTCAGCTGTAAGAATTCTGAAATAACATCCAGTAAACCCTGACTTGGAAGAAAAAAAAGAAGGAAAGTAGTCATGCACTATATTTTTTGAGCCTTTGATTGCTTAAATGGTGGGCAGGCAGAGTTGCACTGACTCATGGGCTTAGCTGACCTACATTTACCTAGCTGATCTTTCTCCAGGCACTGTGTAGATTCGTTACTGTTCTAGTTTTAAGCTGCAGGCTAGTGATAAAGTACCGTAAGCTGTACTAAGAGTTTGCTCATGATTTGTTGCATTTTCAGCTGTTAGAAGCTTTAATATGCAACTGCTCTGCCTTAAAGTACAACTTTATTTCCATACATTTTTATTTATAAAAATGGACTTTATTTTTCCGTAAAGATGATATAGTAATGCAGGATTTTTTTAGAAACTGGTTTGCCTAAAATACTACTATTTAGGATGTGATACAGCTGTAAATATATGGCCAGTGGTCTTTCATAGCTCCTGATTATGGGTTGTTGCTTACAAATTCAGAATCTATAACGAAAAAAAGACGCAAACCCTGGTTTTCAGGGTTTCAACACACACTGTTGTCTCTGTTCTTATAAGCATTTTAGCAACAAGTTTCTTGGGATTTGGAAGTTCAGAAAACCTTGTTGTATCAAAATGGATAATTGTCTGTGTACTAAGACTTAATGGATTTTAGTCTCAAAAGGAAGGAGAACCTGAGGGAAGATTGTCTTTCCCTATACTTTCCAGAAAACAAAAAGTTGACAAACCGTGACAAAGCAAGAGAGGAGTAAAGGCTGACGGAGAAATACCTTACTTGCTGCTGGGATGACTAATGTAAGAACATTTTCTCTGCTAATAAAATCCAAGTGCAGTCATATGCATGTGCCCTTTTTTCCTTGCCAGAAAACAGACTTCAGTCTGAATGGTTCATTTTCTTCCTCTACGCCAGCCTATCCTGATAGCTGTAAGAATAGGTACGCTTTGTGGAAGTAACTCGGTGAGCAAGATTGTATAGCTTTTGGTATACATAAACTAATAATTTCAATTTATAGGTGAACTAGTTTTGACTTGGTAGGCCTTCTGCTTAGATACAGTTGAATTATTGCTTGCCACCATTAAGTAAAAGCTGTATTTTTAACTCGTTTGTGGAAAAGCCGTTGAAGTGGGAATATTTGCAGCTTACACTTATTTGACTGGAAGATCTGAAGCTGTTGGTTATAAGATGAAAGCTACGACGAAAGCTACGTTAATGCTTCTTGAAAGCAGAAGTTGACACTTCATTTTCCTAGCTTTCTTGTAGAACAGGTGATGCCAAGATGATGATGCGTCAGCAGTGCTATTTCTGCCCATTTTTCTAGGACAAGCAGCTGTGTAACACGTACTCTTCCTCCTTGTGTTCCGGCAGGAGAGCGTTCGTGTTGCTAGACTGCAATGCCAGAGGAGATTTCATTACAGGCGGTGGGGTAACATTAGCATTGATTTTTTTTTTTTTTTTTTTTAAATTAAAGTGGTTAAGGAGAGCACAGCAACAAAACAGTCAGCATGAGGAGAGCTTGCAGGTCAGGCATTTTAATGCTTTGGGGTCTTTGGGGAACCCTTTTCCCCCTTCACAGGATTAGTTCTGTTGCTGCTGCTTTTGTCTGTGGTTGAGATGTTTGGTCGGTTATGGTCATCCGAGTTATTGTACAAATATAAAAATACCCTTTGTTCCATCATTGTGTGGTAGGAAACAGTTTTTCTTGTGTAGATTTATTTGGTTAATTGGTTTTATGTAATTTATGTTACAGCCTAGATGCAGTTAGTATCTTGAAGATGTATAGGTGATGTCATCGCTGAAGTGGTTTGTTCAAAGTGGTGTAAAATCTGCTGAAGTGCAGACATATGGTATGCTATTATAATCATATTTTAGAGATTAACTTAGAAACTGATTCCATTTTTGTTGTGACTGGAAGCACCAGTGACTGACAATCAAGAGGGTTTGGGGTGTTGCTCTGAGAGAGGTATTTAACATGGGTTGTTGGTTGGGGTTTTTTGGGTGGTTTTTATATTTTGTTTTTTAAAGAAGAACTAATGTTGGGAGGCAGGTACTCAACGCAGGGCCATTTGGTTGCAAGGCGGACTGAACACTAAAATTGGTGACACCAGCTCACTAGTGATTTTTGGAAACGCAGGCTGAAAGTCCTTCCTGCTGTACCAGCTTCAGTAGTCTCGTTCATTCAGTATTCTTAACTTGTACTATAGAAAAAAAGATATTGCCAATGTGATACACTTTTTAAAAAAATTCTCATCTGCAGAGTATTTGTGTAATGTTCTAGTCTCACAATTCTAAGTTCTTCAAGAAGGCGGCAAAGGTACAGGTCTGTCAATGTCCTCTCTTCAGTCACACAGGAAGGAGTTCAGAACTGCATTTGTATCTGGTTCTTGCAAACTTTTTTGGGGGTGAGGGGAGGAATACTTGCTAAAGCTGTATGAGAATGTTTTGAAATCAGTCCCCGAACTTTAATTGCAAAGTCTTGGTAGGTGGAAATAAGGCAAATAAATTAAATCTGTAGTGCTGGTAACATAAAGTTTCATTAAGAACTGGAGCACCTGTGCCACCAGTGACCTCATGTGAAAAGAGATACCATTTTAGAATTGCACAAAGTATATTTAATTTTGCATTGATTTTTTTTTTTTAAATTTGTGCTAGTTGTGGTTAGTGCCAGTATCTGAGAGACTTTGTGTTGTGCACCATCCCACCTAATGCTGTCTCACTTTTAAGGTTTGTTCAAGCATTGTTTACCTTTGCTTTCATGCTTGGTCTCATAGATGTGAGCATCTGCAAGAGGCAGTCACACTTGAATACTCCCAGAAGTTCAGAACTTGGTATCTTGAAACCAGTATGTAAAAAAGGGTGGAAAGCAAGCCTTGTGAATAACTTACTTCCTTTTTAAAGCTATTTGTTGCTAAAACCTCAGTATGAAAGATACTAGATGGAAAAAACATCCCTTTCTGATCAGGCAGTGTAAGAAAGGCATTTTGTTATGTTGGTTTGTGTTTACTCACATCAGTTAAAATCATGTTGATTTTAATATGTTTAACATATTGTACGCAAATGGTGAAATTGAGTTACGGTTGAGAATTTCAAAATGGAATAGATCCCTCAGTATGTTTTATGTTTACTATTTTGTTTTTCCATTCCAAAGGAGAGGTTTGGAAACACTGACAAGAAAGAGGAAAGGTGGTCGAGGTAGATTCGTGACCCCAATTCCACAAAGCCTTGTCCTCTCCACACCCCCACTCCCCCGCCTCCCCCCAGTGACTAGTATTTTCCATCAGTTTTTCTTACACACCTGCAAGTGGAAGATCATTAAAATTTATATGATACTGTTTTGACATTACTCTTAATCTAGGCAGAAATCAAGCTCACCAGACTGAAGTATCTTAAGGGATCCTTGAATACGCTTAATGCAAGGTTAATGATTGCTCTGCAGAGTTAAATAATCTGGGGAGTAGCGGGAGAAATGCAGTGTGAAATGTGTGCTCCTGAAAAAGCGAGAGAGGATTCCTTCCCAGGAGCCAGAACAGAATGCCTCTATGTCGGTGGCAGAGATGGTTTGAGAAAGAGAGGGAGAGCAGATTTGACTGTGAATTAAGCCTCTTAGGGATTATGTATCTTTAAAAGCAAGTCTTGGGGTAATGTTACAATCGGAAATTTTCAAAACTTACCCCCAGTATTCTCTTAGAGTTTTTCTTCCAATTCCAGTGCCAGCATAAGCCTGGAGACTCTTCTCTAAGCATCATTCCTGCTCTACCCTGTGAGTTACTGCTTAGCCATTGACTACTATTTAGCATGCTTTTCAAGCAGATGCTATTTTTTGTCAGAGGATATGAATCAACATTAATTTTTGAAATATGTAATTGAATGCTAAACAGTATTTTTGCTTGGAGAAAGTGTGATATTTTTTTTTTTCCTTAAAATTAAATTTGTGTAGAGCTCTGAGGAATTAAGCTTCAACTTTTCACTGGTAATATTTCTTCATATTTTGGGTTTGTATGGTGCCATACATAGTTTATATATTTTTGATGGTATAGGCATGGGTTTTGCTAACTAGGCCAATTGAACTGTCTGTTCGTATGCATTGTCATGGCAATTGTGCTCGTCCTTTGCTCAGGTAACTGTGCAGTCGTAGTTACTGTACAGTAAAAGGCTCTTGATGCACCGACAGGCCGGTAACGGTTGGCATGACAAGCAGCTTACCTCCAGGCAAATCTCAATCTCTTGCCTGTGTTAGGGCCGACCATAAGCAGTCTGCATCTGAAACCTGCTTTTGCCTTAGAGCTTGTGTGGTGGCGTCCCAATCTGTTACCTGCGATTGGGACTTCAGAGTGCTGTGAAGTACACACAAGTTTAGAGTTTGAAACATCACAGGGCAGATTTGAGTTTGGCCTTTAAAGGAATAATTTTGATGCAGTCCTAATAGGTATGTCTGTTTCTTACGCAAATGCATACCTGGAGATATTAAAATTGGAATTGAAATAATCTGAAACAGCTTTGGCAAAGTTCTAACACATGCTAGTGTATCTCTGCTGTGTTTTAAATGTTGTTTGCAGAGTGTGGGGTAAACTAATGCTGCTTGTAGCATGTGTGGGAGTTGTGTAAATAATTTAATTAAACTTTTGTTTGACTGTTCCAAGTATTTGATTTTATTTGTCAGTTTGGAAAAAAGCTAACTCAGGCTTTTGAAATTATGTGGAATAACTTAGAGTGTACAAGCTAGGTCTCCAAAAGCTCCTACTGCTTATGAGATTATTTCTTGCCATGGTGTATTGCTTTTATAAAAAACCAGTGCTCTCTTGCTTGAAAATGCTTACTCCTTAGGCATTTCAGTTGCAGGGAGAAACCTTTTAAATTTGAATTAATGGTTCAGAGTAAGTACTGAAGTGATGTCTTCCTGAAGCTGTTTCACAGCTAGAACAAGCGTGTTCTTACACAGAGATGATTTGCATAGCGGCAGGCACACTGATTCATTGGGGTGTAGGATGGACCAACAGCAGGCGTGGAGCTAGCATTTCCAGTTGCTTAAAATGCAATGGCTTCCCAACTGCCCCCCACATCCTTTTCTATAGAGATTATTATACTCTCCAAGTGATGTAATATCTTGCTTCTTATTCATGTCAGCATGTAGTGTTGCCTTAAAAAGGGTAGAAAATTCTGTCGTGCTAGCACAGGGTGCTGTGTGTGCAGCTTGCAGAAATCTGTTCCTTGAGAGTCGAGGCTGACTTGGGAGGCAGTGGACAGGATGGGCAGTTAAGTTGGGTAGGCTTAATGTCGTCAGTCATGGCCTAAGAAGTTTATTTTGAAACAGTATTTTTCTCAGTTTATTCTGCGGGGATCTTTTAACTGGTTTACCTTGTGTTTGCAGGTATAAAGCATTGTTAAATAAAGCGTCATAAGATGAAATAAAATTCTGGTTTCTTCAGGCCCAAGCAGGATGGGGTTTTTTTGCGCTGTAGTCTGACCAGGATTAGTTTTGGGGTTAGTTATTTGTAAATTTTTCATGTCCTATTTTAAAATATGAAGAAACATTTGCACAGGCATAACATTTCCCCATGTGAATACATCATTGTATAGTAAACCAGTTCCGTTAAGATAGTATGAATGATCATTGTGTTTAACTTGTCTTGTGTTCCCTAATTAAAAAGTAGCACTT
Source organism: Phalacrocorax aristotelis (assembly GCF_949628215.1). Classification (NCBI taxonomy): domain Eukaryota; kingdom Metazoa; phylum Chordata; class Aves; order Suliformes; family Phalacrocoracidae; genus Phalacrocorax; species Phalacrocorax aristotelis. The sequence continues at coordinate 4,083,719 of NC_134283.1, read as the reverse complement.
GCTTTTGCTCAGAAAGAAGTATCTCAGGCCTGTGATACCTTGGTTAAAAACGTTGGTAAATGAGAAGACTGAGCTAGTACGTGGAGGAAGTAGGGTTGAATTTACAGAACTTTTAATAGTCTATAGTTGAGATTATTGGTTTTATTGCATGACTGCATCAAAAATATATCCTAAAACATAATTTAGTTATGAATCAGCAAGTGGGTTTTGTAGGCATGTTTCTGGAATATGATAAATTCTAGCTGGTAAGTTACTGAATAAAAATGACTTGCTTATATTGAGAGCACAAGCTGAGTTTAGGCCCTGTGCTAAGAACTGTGAAGCCATTCATGCAAGTACAGTTTAGGGATCCTGATCTGTTTAGGTGTTGCATTGTCTCGGTAATTAGCAGTTCATTATGTGAAGATTATCTAAAGCATTGGCTGTTTCACTGTGCTTCAGTCGTTTGTATCACAGATGTTCATTTGTTTTGACTGTTAGAATTGTTTGACTAAACCAGATGATAGTAGTCTTTGTTTAAAAACACCAAAGGGCAATAAAATGGTTAAACTCCTTCCACACAGAAAAGTGATATAACTCACTTTTTGTGTAAGAAGGCTACATTTTGTAATTGCTGTGGAATTTAGCTTAAACTTAATCTTTGAAATTTATGAATGTAGATGGCTGTGAGTTATGCAAACAGCAAGTACATGAGTTTTATTGGAATAAACCACCTAAAGTCTAAAAAAACTCCACTGTGATTGAGTTACTGTACAGTTTGTGCCAACAGCCTATACTTCACTAGAGATGAAATTTAAAATTTTGAACTTTTTTCTATGGTTCAACTCCCAATTTAGTTAGTTGTATCTTCATACAGTCAAGCTAAGGATTTACCATGCGCAAGACTTGACACTGATGAAAAAGCTGGTGTCTGCCCCGGTTTTCTGAGGGAAGGGTGGAGGATAGCAAGGAATTGTCTTAAATGACCATCAGAGTACGCTGAAGATGAGTGGCAAGCTGTAAGCACGGGACCAAACAGACCTGCTTTTATCCATAGCCATAATATTTGTGACTAGTAACTGTTAATATCCTTCCGTATGCCAAGAATGTGGTGTTAGTGATATTTTCTAGCCCTTTTGTCTATTGTCAGTGTATTAAATTCCTAGTTCAGCTTCTATCTATCCCAGTATCCCTCTGCTGTCCTGAATGTTCAGGTGCTATTCAGCTGACTACAGCTGGTGGTGGAAGGTTGTAGAAACTTCCAGGTACTATGAGGTGCCAACACATCAGGCTTTTTACTGGAAATGTTTCATTTTCTGTAAACTAAATACAAGCTCTCATTTTAGTGTGGGCTTTTTTTTGTGGTCTTGTTAGGTACTTACTTTTTCCATAAAAATACAGACGCAGAATATCTAAAAGGGTGTAGGAAGATAACATAGGACAAAGATGTTTCATCTTAGGTTTGTTTTGCAGAGTTTCAGGCACAGGGGTAACAAAATTCCTAAGAGCAGCTGTACCAAACTGGGTGATGTTTAGATCTTGTGTATTTTTCTACACCTAGGCAGTTCCAGTTCTGTGCTTGCGCGCTCGGGTAGTGGTACCATTAGTTTCGTGTAACTTGTTAGTGTAGCAGAACCCTGGAGAAGTAATTCTTGTTTTTTTTCTGTTGTGAAGGGTAGGTATCTGTGGTGTTTCAGAAGGTAAACCAGCTTGTGTCTGGGGCTTAACTGATGCAACTTCTCACCCTATGTGTTGGTTTAAAACCAGTCATGGGATGAGCTGCAGTTTGTGCTGTGATTACCTCTAGTGGGAATTTGAAGGAAAATGCACTGTGTACCTTTCTAGAGCTAAAAGTACTTTGCTAAAGACTTGGGAAGGAATTAAGGTGAGAGTTGGGATGCAAACAGGTGAGTTTCTAGCTCCCAACACACAGGTCTCCTTGAATGCCAGTATTTTAATACATTTTACTATGAATGTATTAATTATATTGGAAATAAACCCTTCCTTAACAAACATTCTTCTCTTTTATTTTTAGTATATTTTTGGGGAGTTCAGCCCTGATGAATTTAATCAGTTCTTTGTGACTCCACGATGCTCTGTTGAGGTAAGATCTACTTTAAATCTCTTTTTGAAATAACATTTTAAAGCTACATCTCTCTGTATATTTGAAATATAAAAACACAAGGATTTTTTTTATCATTCTCTTAGTTTGCTAGTTTACAAAGTGAAGATATTGAACAGGATTCTTCTCTCTATATATGTGGATGTTAAGTCAATTTTTAGAAATAAGAAATAAATTACTCCACCTCCTGCTTGTCATCTTTCAGAGCTGGCATAGCAGCCATTGTAGCAATAGGCTGTTACAAGTGAGTTATCCAGCCCTACTACCGTTGCTTTGGTGTATTTTTTAATTTTTATTTTTTAGAGGTGGATATAGAGGAAATTTTTTTCAGCAGTGTTCTTGCTTGTAAGCAAGGTAGGCTTCTAAATCTCGCGAGCCTTTTGAAGCACACGGATTTTTAATGTTTTTTGACAGGTGGAGCACTGCTAACCATCAAAGCTATGCTTACAAAGGAGGCTGTGCGTGAGGCCTGAGAAATGGATCAATAATGAACTAATTACGGTGGCAGTGAGAACCAGAGAGTGGAAACAGTTGTCTGTGTGTGTTTGAGTGTGTAACATACTACAGATAGTACTGTAGACTCTTACTCTCTGTAGTTCTTGGTAGAGAGTGAAGAAACCATTTTCCTGTGTAGGGAGAAGTATTATGCCATTGTCCTAATCTCCAGACTTGAAAAATAATTTTCCTCTATGTCAAGTTCTGGTTTTCCTCCAAATATTTCTATTCAAACATTTAAATCCTGCTTCTGTCCTCCCCCGTCAACATGAAGGAGATGAACAATTCAACTGGGGATGGGGAAGTCCTTTTGTTGCATTTTACACATCAGACAACCAATATGACTTAATTTCTTGTAAATGAATTTTCCAAGTATAATTAGTAGAGTATGTTGCTAAACAATAAAAGTGGGGTGGCGTGGGAGGTGGGGATGTTTAGAAAGAAAAAGATAGCTTCTACCTGCCTTTAGGGATAGCTTTGTATCTTCTCTGGTAGGTGGGAAGTAATGCAGAATAGATCTTTAGGTAATACAGGCTTCTTCTGATTATATTGCTGTTTCCACACCATTAAATACAGTAGCAGCAGTATGACATTTGCATCCTGTGTAGTGTCACCTGAAGTGTCCTACATCAGCTATTCTAACGTTTACTACATTGTGGAAGATGAAA